>NW_020664409.1:24043585-24059084 GCF_002925995.2 Terrapene triunguis
CAGAAGGAAGGAAAATATGTTCCTTTGCCATAGATACTTTTATTTGTTTCAATTCATACTACACTAAAAAAAAACCCAAAAGCCTAAAATAACCATCCTGTGCTCTGGTCACCTATTACATTCATTTATACAGATTAATCATTTATATGACATGGCAGTTATGCAACTGAATAAACTGAGTCTTTCAGTTACTCCCAAAACACAATAATTTGCTGCCTTCATAATAATCCTGCTGCCTTCATCCCCCATTGTCCTCTCCACTACCCAAATCTTTGACAATGCTGAAGTTTGGCTGGCTGTGCCAGGGCAGTGATGATCTAGTGGGACATTGCTCTGTGTAGTTCATATGCCAAAAAAGGAAACTTCATGCTAGCTGACAATAATTTACATAGAATGTGAGATTTGTCTTTATTCAAATTAATGTGAAGGGTATATTTAGTTGAAGAGAGAGAGAGTGTGTGTGTGTATATATATGTGTGCATGTGGGTCGGTGGGTGTGGATGGGTGGGTGTGAACTTGCATTGAAAGCTATAGCAGTATTTTTTTTTCTTTAAGTAAGAATTAGTTGTGGGGAGGGAAGTGAATTCATATTTAGAGCCAGATTCTGCCACTCTTACTCACCCCAGGCAGTGCTTTGGCATTATTGATAAATCAATGAGACTACCTTTCTGAATAATGAATGTTGAGAGGATTTGGTCCTATATTATTCTGATTTGGGAGAGATAAGACCTTTATATGACATTAGCAGAATCACAATTTTGCAAATATAAAATATACTAAAAAATCTGTGTGCTGCTTGTATGTATTTTGCAAAATAAGAACATGAACTACTTCAAGGTATGTACAAAATTAATAATTTTGTTTTTGTAAGGCTTGTATCAAAATAACTTTTATCACGTCTCATAAGATTACTATTACTAAAGTCTCATTTATTCTAGACCTGTCTTTTTCTTCCATTGCAGTTCTTGTTTGTTTAAACAGTAACAAAATTACAAAGGAAAACAAGACACATGCACAATGACAATGTAGCCTGGACCTTATACCTTATAGTTTTTAAAAGGAATGTAATATGGGCCATTTGGTCTTTTTATCCCTATAGCAGTTCAGCAGCAACTATAATCTCGAATGGAACAAGCACGGGTACCTCCATTCTTGGTAGAAGTTCAAATTGTACCATTTATCCAGTGGAATTCAGCTCTGAGACTGGCCACTGCATTGCAAAAGAAGGGAAATATACCACATAAATTGCTCAAGATGTACCATTACTCAGCAACTCAATGTAAAAGCCTTGCTAACATCCAGTGTCTTTCAGTAAGAATAGTGGTTACAAACACTTCATCTTCACTTTTGAAGAAATTGACCTGAACCAAAACTTCATATTCAAACAATTGTAAACTTTGAGAATGATTTCAAATCCAAACATGGATGTTCACAGCTCTTAACAGGTCCTAGAACAGACCAATATGCATAAGACATGACTCAGATGTAAGTCAGGATTTAAACTCACATCTTCAGAAAAATCTCATCCTCAAAGGTACACATACAGCATAAACAAATGGCACAATTCCTCTGCGATCCCAGAACAATTTCGCCCTTCTTAAGGACAATGTGGTCCTCCAGCAACATTGTAGTTTTGAGACTCTCTTGAACAGCAAATTTGAAGTCTCAGCTGCTACCATGGAGTCCATTCCTCAGCATCAAGTAATAGAACTTCTTGCTGACCCCCCATCTTCTGAGAAAGTTTGGAGAGCCATCACTCAGACTAGAAACAAGGTGCCAGGCCCAGATGTCACCCCCTGGAGCTATTCAAAGCTGATCGAATGGCACTCGTGCAAAAACTTCATCAACTTCTTGTTAGAATTTGAGTTAGTGAGGAAATTCCACCCTACCTAAAGAATGCCAATATTGTGACCATTTTTAAGTAAGAGGAGAAGTCAATGTACAGGAATTACTGAGGTATTGTCCCCTTCTCCCATTGCTGGGAAGATCCTGCTCGCATCCTTTTGAACCATCTCCTCCCCCTGGCTGAAGATATCCTTCCAGAATCTCAGTGTGGTTTCAGACCATCTTGGGGCACCATTGACATGATTTTTGTTGCATGACAGATCCAAGAGTAGTGTAGAGAACAACACCAGCTATTGTTTATGACATTTATTGACCTAACTAAGGCCTTTGATTCTATTAATTGTGAAGCATTAAGGGAAGTGCTGTCTAGGTTCAGTTGTCCATTGAAGTTCACTCATGTTCTCAAGATACTTCATAATGGGATGACTGCCACTGTCCTCTGTAATAGGTTGGAGACAGACACATTCACCATTCATAGTGGTGCACTGTGCTATTGCCCCAATCCTTTTTTCCATCTATCTTGCTGTAATCTTGATTCTTATTTGTGACCACCTTTCTTTTGAAATTGGGATTGAGCATCGCATGGACGGCCAGCTATTCAATCTGCGATGTCTTCATTCTAAAACTAAAATCACCAGGACTCTTTTTATTACCGACCTTCAGTATGTTGATGACTGTTTATCCTTGCGCACAGTGAGGCTGACTTGCAATCCACTCTGCATCTCTTCTCAGGCACCTATCATAGCCTGGGACGTTCCCTCAATATTGGGAAGACTAAGATGCTCCACCAGCCTGCTGCAGCACAATTTGCCCCCATTCTCCCACATATTGTCATTGGTGGTGAACCCCTGGAAAATGTTGAGCATTTCCCTTACTTTGGTAGCCAATCTTGATGTGGAGATTGAACACAGTATCCATTGTGCCAGCATATCCTTCAGAAAGTTGTTTCATTGATGGAGATCTGCGGATGGAAACTAAGATCCTGGTCTACAATGCAGTAGTTATCCCCACTCTTCTTTATGGGTGCAAGACATGGGTGACATATAGAAGCCATCTTAACCATCTGGAGTGGTACCAACAGTGCTTAGGAAGATTCTCTGTATCAGATGGGAAGACCGTCACACCAATGCCAGCATTCTCTCTGCAGCTAACATCACCATTGTTAAGGTGAGGATTATGAAACATCAACTATGCTGGGCTGGCCATTGTGCGTGGATGGCTGATACACGTCTTCTGAAGTAAGTCCTCTTTTTTTCAACTTAGTAATGATAAGAGGGCTATTGGTGGACTGAGGAAATGCTACAAGAACACCCTGAAAGTATATCTGAAGACGGGAAACATTGACCCCATGAACTGGGAAGAGCTGGCTGGCAATAGACTGCAATGGCATTGCATCATACCTGAAGCCTCAACCCATTTTTGAAGAGAATCACCTTGCTCAAGAGGGTGAGAAATGGCAGAGGAGGAAGAAAATGGTACAGCATCCCAAATAGCAGTTGTGCTTTTTCCAAGCAACCACCTGTCACATATGTGGAAAAATCTGTAAACCACAAATTGGACTCCTCAGCCATCTTAAGTCTCATCAATGACTTTCCCCCCAGCAGACATCATCTTTGTATCAAGGGATAGCCACCGCAGTATAAACACATCAAAATTTGTCAGTGCAAATCTTAGATGTAAAGTCCCAGGAATAACACCTCACTTGTTTTCATGTCCCTGTGCAAAATAAGCCAGCTGGCTTACTTGTCCTTGCAAAGGATATAGCTATTTTTGGGTGCAATGATGTGTATTTCCTTCATTGTTTGTGAATACATTAAAAAAATTCTTCAGGGAAATTAGTGTTTTAGCAAAGTTCTGGATTGACAACCCTGGAGACCAGAGTCCTCTATTAATCCACAGAACATGAAACATGCACAGGCACAGTGCAAGCTTCCCCAAACTGTCTTGCCAGCATGACTCACTTTGTATGAACTACTTCAGGGGAGAGAGAGTTCAATCTTTGGTTTCTCTCTTAAATGGAGGGTGTGATTAACCACTGATTACAATGAACTGACTCCAACATAAAACTGGAGTTAATGCAGTGATGAATCAGTCCCAAGGGCCTTCGGCGTGGTAAGATTTTATTTTAATCTGGTGATTTATGCATTGTAAACTAGTTTAAAGTCAACAAGCTTAATTCCACAAGGTGCTGAATAGCCATTAAGTGTTAACCACTCTCACTTATTATTTGAATCAACTACCTTGACATTCAAATGAAAAGTTTTTTTGTTTTAATTGAAAAATGTTTTTGTTTGGAAAATGAATTTTTTTTGTTTGGTTTAAAAATGACTTTTTTGAAAGGCCTGACATTTTTTGTGACTTCTTTGGAAAACTTTTCAGCCATGTTTTTGCATGTCATTTTTGGGGGGGGGGGGGGGGGAGAGGTCATAACAAATTTCAAAAGGATGTAGATTTTAGTTTCAATCAGGTCTATTGAATATGCAAGGCACTTGGTTTTGACAAACACTCTAATCTAATGAGAAATATTTTCAGATACAAAAGTCAAGTGTTAAGCCTTTGTTTGCAAACCCAGCCATGTTATCATTGGCTTGACATCATAAAATTCAATATGTAATAGAGACACCTTAAATGTTTTCCTTTGTTCTTTTATTATGATGTGAGTGGTATATCTTTCATTACAATTCTATATATATTGTTGTTCGTCTGTTTCTATATGACAATTACAAACATGATAAATTATAGTTTCAGATTTCAAGTATAGATAATGAATATTGTAGATAACATCCATGTTGCATATTTTTAATGACCAGTTCAACATTAAAAGTCACATGTTATTGAAGTTCTTTTTCCAAGATTGACCATGCTTTGTTGGCACAATGCATAGTAAGGGGCAGTGTGGAGCTCTACCACGTCAGAAGGTAAGTGGCAGCACTCTGCCCATTGAGGATATTCTTGAAGCAACTGTTCAGACAGAAGCAGTGAATAGCAGCTGCAGCTTTCTCCATCATGTATGCAGCTCACTCTATGGGCTGGTGTTAAGTGGAGTAGAGCCCTAGCCCTGCTTCCTCTTCCCCTCTTTGAAACACTATGCATACCTGATGAAGGAGGAAAAGATCAATCCTGTGCTCTCATGGGTTTAGGTAATATAATAATGCCTAGCCATCATGGCAGCCATAACGGCCAAGCAAAATCCAGACTTCAGTTTTCGCTTAGTCCTTACTCAGGCAAAACTCTCACTGAATCAATGAAATTTTTGCCCAGGTACTTCTGGATTTGGTCCAATGTATGCAATTCACCCAATCCCAGATCCAGTTTACTCTCATCCCTAAAAGTAGACAGTCGCTCACATTGTAAGACCATACTGCCTACTATTTAACTCCAAGGCCGAAAATTTGATTGTCAGCTGTTTTATGCTGCGGTGGTTAATTGGTGTCATGTAGCAGAGATCAAAATAGAAGAATTGACTGAATCTTAACTTTAGGGATGAAAATGGCTTTCAGCACTGCTAATATATAATCCAAATAAAGCAACTTTTAGAATGTAAAGTGCAGTGGCAGTATTAAATGTAATCCCTTGTTTTCGAGGGATAAGAAAATTGTCCATGCCAATATAGGAATCTGGATAGACAGACATACAATATACATAAATTTACATTCAGAATTGAGATTGGTTTTAGCAGCAATGCAGATTGTTATCTAGAATGGGTTAAAACACTAGTATTCCATTTTTGGCACTAGAAGGTCATGCTGCTCTTTAAGACTCCATCTAGGAGCTGTGAGGAATTCATCAATTTGATGTAAGCTTCCCTGCTCTGTTTGAGCTCAGTCAGAGTGAGAAGAGTTCTAAACATACAAGCATTCCTGCTTCACTGCCTGACACCTGTGAGCCAATACAGGGAGTTCCATGTAAAGTGTCAAAATTCCAGGATCCTTCCTTGTCCCTTGAAGCTTCCAGGCAATAGGAAAGAAAGTGGAGAATTAACCCATTCCCTCCCATCAGAAAGAAAGTGAGAGAGAACCTCTGTTGTGGCCTCTTCCATTGTACAGGAAGTTTCAAGGGAGGAGTTTTGGGGCTTGATTTTCAGACCCACTTGTGTATGCACAATTTTGCACACTTGCTCAGCTTTGAGACACTGTCTATGCAGTAGCACCTCTGCATGTAGTTAACGGCTTCTCACATTTTCAAGCTCATATGTCCCAGTGGATTCTGAGTGTGCAGCATCCAAGTTTAGAATCTAGCCCAAGGTCAAAAAGTGCATGTGCATAACTGTGCAGAGGAGCTCAGGTGAGGCAACAACAGATATGTTGAGACAAATGGTCACAGGGACACCAAATCCTCATAGTAAGATGTGCCTCTGCTTTCATTGTATATTTTGGACCATAGAATCACATCAATACATGTATCGGGGGTAGCCGTGTTAGTCTGTATCTACAATACATGGTGATGTTTTATGACAGTCATTCAGCATGACCGTTAAGAGCTCCTAGTAAAGAAATGTACATTGGAAGCTATTTACAGTGCACAACAACTTCTATTGGCTCTAGAAAAACCTATGAGCAATGTTCTTGAGTGTTCTCTCATAGGCAGGTTATCTATTAGCTATTAACATATATTCCTTTTATATCCCACAGCATCAGTCACAATATAAACATCGCAATCGAGTCTCAGGTCACTGCAGTGCCACTGACAATACGGTATTTGTAGCATGCTAGCTCAGACATACAAGTATAGCCATGGCAGCACAAGCAGTGGGCAGGGCTAGCCACCCAAGAACATACCTATGGTCTCGGATGGGATCATACTTGGCGTGGCTAACCCCTCGTGCTGCTGCACCTACGCTCTATTTTTAGCCTGATTGAGCTTGCCTGGGTATAACCTCCTCCATCTGGAAATTACACCTTCCAGCTATAGTGTAGATATACCCCTGTTCCTGCTCTGTGAGGTTGAGTGAACACAGTCAAAAATGGCGAACTATAACATTTGTCTAAGCAGTTTTGTTTTGGCCTGTAGGTCTTCTATTTGACCTGGATGCTTCAATCTTGGTAGCAGGTGGGTTTTGAGTCCCAATCTGGGAGAGGCTCAATTTGCTTGGCTATACAAACAAAACAGGAAGGCAGACCAGAACGACGGTGCACATCCACAATGATAAACAAATCCCAGCAATCAATCTTAGCTTAGGCCTTAATGGAAGAGCTGCCATATTGACTGTGTAACAGCATTGCCATCTTTCATAATTTTATATCACAAATTTGGGGGCGTTCTCAGAGTCCCATCTGCTGGAATCACATTATTGCATGAGAAACCTCAGCTTTTTATTTGATATATAAGTAAGTTTTTAGCCCTCATAGTTGCAGAGAAAAGCTTGATAGCTTACAGCAGCGGTTCTCAACCAGCGGGCCACATGCAGCCCAATTAGCACACAGCTGTGGCCCAGCTCAGTTGTGTGCTAAAGGCTGGCCTGCATCACAAGGCGGAGGTCTGGAGTCAGGGGCTGCAGGCCAGCCCTGCACAGCGTGGGTTGGGTCGGGGTCCGGGCTGCCACTGCCCTGCCATCTTGCCCCTTGCCCAGGTAACATATTGTGGGCCGTATATAACGAGTGGCTTAGAGTGCAAGCTATAGACACAGAAATCAAAAGGAAAGGAGAAGGACCCAAACCTTCCCCCCCCCCCCAGTAATCTTATGATTTTAAGCCAAACTTATGATTGGGGGGGGGGGGGGGCTGATTAATGATTTCAAATGACTGAGGTGAGATGAGTCATTTAGCCCTCATTTAACTGATTTGGGTTAGTGTTTGTTCTGGATCAAGAAAGATGTTTAAAAGATTTTTTATGTGTTGGCTAAGTTCAGAACCTGTTTATCGTAACAGGTCCCACTTCAACATGTATTCTTTTGATACTGCAGGATATAAAACACTTGGCATTGTAGGAAACTGGAGGTCATGAGACAGACCAATCGAGTCTGTATCCTCGAGTTTAAGTACTAGCATTTTTCTATATTTAAATTTCCATGTAGATGTTTACATTCAAAAGTTGTTATAGTTCCTACCATGATGATTGTGAGAGTTCTCTTCATCATGCTAGCTGCCAAAGTCATTAGCTAACATTTATAGCAAGGCAGTTTATTCTGCAGCTGTAGAAGAAGTCAATCCAGCAAAAGTAAAAAAGCTGGTTTTGAGTTAAACGTGCTTAGCCAAGCCCCACACTTCACTTGAAGTGCTGTTCAGGTGCAAACAAATATTTGCCTACAGCAACTGCTCATCCCTCTCGAGGATGCAGTGTGTAACTTAGACTCTCCCACCTGTGAAGCATATTATTTCTTTTCCTGCATTTACAAGAAACTTGTGACAAGGTTTTTAAAATAAAAACCACAGAACTTGAAAGTGCAAAAGGTTCAAAGGTTAACATAGTGATAATGTGTGCAAAGTTTGGGTAAAAGAAAGTAAGAACGTATCATGTTCAAGGTAATGTATTACCAATAAAAGTTCCATGCCATGTCACTATGTCTCTGTTATAGATATTAGAATTTAAAATAATTGGAACATATAAACTCTTTGTTTTTCATTTTTATAAGTTCTATTTTAAGACCTCGCTTTTAATTATGCTTTCCAGAGACAGTAGATAGTTAAAATGCTTTGTTGGCCCTCTATTCTTTATAGCTCAGATGCCTATGGGCCTGATCCAAAGTCCATTACAGTCAGATGAGCTCTGCATTAATATTAGGGGACTTTGGGTCAGGACTTTTGAGCACCCACAACCCAGTTTAGCCCCTCCTGTTTATGGAAGGGAACCAGTCATACTGGTCCACTGAGGTGTGCAATTAGATCATTACCTGCTTGCAAATAGGGGCATGGTTCTGATCTCACAAGTATTGGTTTTATACCAGTATAACTTTGTTTACATCAGTGGAGTTACACTTGATTTACATTAATGTAGAGCACCATGACACCCACGTGTGGTGGGTGGTTATGATGAAAGGGGGTATGGATAAAACACCAGTCTGTGCCTCAAAACAACATTCCAAAAATTGGGTTTGAAAAATTTTGCCTTAAAGGGAAAGAAGTGTTGGCCTCTGACTTTCCAGGTTTCTCTACGAGCAGAAGTAGAAATTCTGTGAAATCTATGTTAGATCACCTGTCCTGATAGCCTGTAAAATATCCATCCTTGTGTGAACCTCTACATATTAATCACAGTGAGACATACAGCCACCTGTTAAAACAGCCAGAAAAAACACATCTCTTTAGTGACTACTGTGATGGGTTCCCCCCAGGGTGCCACCTGGAACAGGGGTACACTGAGCGGCATGACCCACTAGCCTGGGCTCCCTCTCACACTGTACTGCTATGACAAGCTGCAAAGCCCTCCAGCCTGCACTTTCACCAGCATTCATATATGTAGGGACACACCCAGCTGCAGTTACATGCAAGCTCTCTGACCAGCCCCTGCACAGGAAGGCTACAGCTAAGGCAACTCCCAGCTCCTCAGGCACACATCTCCTCTGGAGTATAAACCTCAAATTATACTGTCTTGTGCTTCACAGGGAACTGTACAGCATAAGCTCATAAAATTTGCCCCCCTCCCTCAATATGGAGAGGAATATGCAACAGCCTTTGCCCCTTGAGCTAAGATTCCCATACACTTCATTCCAACTCACTGGTTTAAATAAAGCAAAAACAAGTTTATTAACTACAAAAGATAACTTTTACGTGATTATAAGTGATAGCAAACAGATCAAAGCAGATTACCTAGCAAATAAACAAAAAAAGAAAACCAGGCTCAATAGATTGGATAACAATAACACCCTAAGAGATTCTCACCCTAAGCGATGATGCAAGCAGGTTGCAGATTCTTAAGGGGCAAGCTTGGAATCCCCAGGTGTTTCATTCACAGGCTAGAAATCCCTTTAGCCTGGGTCCAACACTTCCCCCAATTCAGTCTTTGTTCGTCAGGTGTTTTCAAGAGTCGTCTTGTGTGGGGAGTGAAGAATACCAGATGATGTCACTCGCTGCCTTATATAGCTTTTGCATAGGGCGGGAACCCTTTGTTTCAAAGCTTGGTTCCCAGCCCAGTCTTTGGAAAAATACTGACATCCCAAGATGGAGTCCAGCATCATGTGGTCTGATCACATGTCCTTGTAGAGTCACATCAGCCATTACTAGGAGGCTGTCTGTAGCATTCTCAGGAAGGCTCCCCAGGTGGGAGATAAGCTTCTCCTAAGGCCTATTGTTTTTCCTAATGGCCCATTACCCTGAATAGGCCCTTGCCCACCCACTATCTAGACTGAAAGCATCTTGTGTAGTGGGCATTACCCAGGTGTAACTACATTTGAAATTCAGAAACATAGTCAATATTAATAACTTCAGCTACAAAAACAATACATGCATACAAATAGGATAATCATATTCAGCAAATCATAACGTTTCCAATGACACCTCACATGACCTATCTTTAGCTATGATAAAATATATCATAATTAGATCATAATCATATCATAATAATATTACTATGCACATGGGGTGCAGTGTCACAACTGCTATCAACAATTTTTCTTGCAATATTTGGAATAAAGTGAGGAAAGCTGCTCTCACAGTATTTTTAACCCAAATGAATCAGGAAGGACTAGGAATCTCATTAGATAAGGTTTCTTGACAGACTAGATTTTGATAAGTTCCAGACAATGAAACACCAGACCTTTTGAGAATCATCCCTTGCTAATTATCATGCAGTAAGGATCAAACTCCTCAGCACACTCACCTCCACTAACCTAACAGGACCTGTGTGTGTGAGTTGATACAGTAGGAGCTATTCCAGGTCAGAAATGATCACATGGGAGTAAGTGGAAGCAATTGGCTGATGTGTATAGGCTTGGGCATTTTGGTACTGTTTGCTGTTAGCTGAGATGTTTGTCTAGCATATAACTTCCCCTCCCAATCAAACTTATTCTTTCACTTGATCCTGGACTCATATTTGTTACACAAGTCTGTATATATTTTAATGAATTGAAATGAGCTTCCTGTGTGATGCCATGGGCAAAAGAGCTAATGCTCTCCAGGGATGCATAAACAGGGGAATCTTGAATAGGAGTAGAAAGGTTATTTTTCCTCTGTATTTGGCACTGGTGTTACCACTATTGAAATACTGTGCCCAGTTCTGGAACCCACAATTCAAGAAGGATACTGATGAATTAGAGAGGGTTCAGAGTACAGCCACAAGAATGATTAAAGGATTGGAAAGCATGCCTTTACAGTGATAGACTCAAGGAGCTCAGTCCACTTAGCTTAACAAAGAGATGGTTAAGGGGTGACTTGATTACAGTCTATTAGTATCTATTTGGGGAACAAATATTTAATAATGGACTCTTCAATCTAGCAGAGAAAGGTATAAAATGATCCAATGGCTGGAAGTTAAAGCTAGACAAATTCAGACTGGAAATAAGGTACACATTTTTAACAGTGAGAGTAATTAATCATTGGAACAATTTACCAAGGGTTGTGGTGAATTGTCTATCACTGGAAATTTTTAAATCAAGATTAGATGTTTCTCTAAAAGATCTGCTCTAGCAATTATTCTGGGGTAGTTCTATGGCCTGTGGTATACAGTAGGTCAGACTAGAGGATCACAATGGTACCTTCTGACTTTGGAATCTATGAGTCTATGAATTTGATTTCTTTTTCACTACGTGTAAGGTCCACCCCATGTGCAGATAGCCAACACCAAGCCTGTGCACCCCCTTCAGCATAGGGATGAATCTCTCCCAATACGACTTCACTTCAGAGCCAAGTAGTAGGGCACAGTAAGCTGGGAAGTGAGTTAACCGATATTGCAAGAAGTATTCTGAAGAACAGAATAAGGAAAGGTATGTTAAGTCTATAAGTTTGAAAGATTTCCCCACAATGACTTTTTTCCCCTTTCTAACATGAACTGCATTGAGGGACTTGCCTGAGCGCCTTTCATCTCACCTCATCAGTCACCCTAATGCTCTCCCAGCTGCTGATCCCTCCTCCTAGCTCTCCACCAGGTCCAGCCCCCTCCCCAGCTCTGGTACCCTTGCTGGACATCTCTGTACCCCAAAATGCACTGATCTGCTTGGCCCCATCTCCTGGCTTCTGTGCTCCTTTGGTCTTCCTACTCTCACCAGCTTCCTGCCAGTGTCTTACGTGAAGATGTGCCTTCTCATTTAACCCACCTTTCCCCTCTCCTGCATGTTGGGTCTGGAATTAGTACTGACTGAAAGGAACACATACTGGAGATCAGAGAGGGTTACCTACAGGGAGATAGGGTGGGTTGATTATTGCATCAAACAAGAGTCCTAGCCCACTCCACAATCTTGCTGCAAGAACCCCTTCTCATTCACACTAGAGTGGCCTCACACATATTGGACTCCTGCCAACCTGTTTTAAACAGACAGTTTCCTAAGGATGAAGATTCTTTTCAAGGCTGTCAGATTTCCTGAAACTGTTACAGCCTATTAATTAGGCATGGTATGTTTTTCATCATTAGGTTATCAGCATTTATTGTCATTAACTATCAGCTCAACTCTGTGGTTTATGAGAGATTCTCTGTTGATTTGCATGCACTCTGAATAAATGTATTGGTACACCAGAGAACTGCATACGCCATATTTTCTCTTGCCTTGGGCAGACATAATCCCAGAAATGAAACCATTAAAAATGAACATATTTTGTAACACTTTATTACAATACAGCAGGGCTAATGCTAAGGCATCTTTATTATTTGTATCACACAGTACTGCTGAACCAGGCTTGTACATTACATACTTAGAGAGCTCTGTAACAAATAAAACAGTTAAATCCACATTAGCACAAGAGACTTACTGAATAGTTCCAAGGTAAACAAAAATCCCAGGAATGGTAAAAATATCTGTTTGAGCAAGGTGTATGTTTTTCTAAATTAATGAGACTATGAGATGGGTGTATTTATTTATTTTTGGTTTTGTGAGTTTTTGTTTTTTGAATCCATGGTATATAATGTATGTTAACAGGAAGGGTTACATAGTGGTTAGTGCACTGAAATGGGAGTTAGGAGTCCTGGGTTCTAGCCCTGACTCTGCCACTGGCATTTTTGCCTACAGATATATGAGGCTGTTCCCTCCCCCTCTCACCTCCCATTATCCATTCCCCCCCCCCCCAACACATAGTTTCATTACCTGCTTCATTTCCACGGATTCTGTGAAAGCATTTGCTAATATTGAATTGCCTGTCTCCACTTAAAGTGTTTTGAATCTAGGTTTTTAAGGAGAGTTTAAATGGATTTAGTTATTCTAAACAGAACTGATTGACTCAGTTACAGGTTACCAGCCAGAATGCAGGACTCTCTTGGGGTACAAGACAAGATTGCTCAGCCTATTCATTTTCTAACTAAGGTACTTTAAAGGCCCTCATCACTACAGGATCTGAGCACGTCACGATTTGTGATGTATTTATCCTCACAATACCCCTGTGAGGTAGAACAGTACTATTATCCCATTTCACAGATTACAAAACTGAGGCTCAGAGACTAAGTGATTTACCCAAGGTAACACAAGAAATATATGACAGAGCAAGAAATTGAGCCTGTCTCCTAAGTTTCTGGTTAGCACCCTACCTACCAGACACACTTGCTTTAAACTCTGACTCTCTAAACTAAGATGATTATAAAGATGTATGCTGTCTTTGCAAGAGGTGAGCCTTTTGGGTGCAATAAGAGGTCATTGCCTAGCCCTTGACACAGACAACCTGTTAGCATTTGCTAGAACCAGAGAAATCAATTTTTGCTTCAATGAATACAATTTTGCTGGATTTCAAGGTACTAAAACAATTATCATATATTCAAGGTTATGCTGTGTGGATTTAGCACTTCCCATAATCTCTCTTCACTATTTCTTCACGTCACCACACAAGAGGGAATAAATGTCCCTGTGGATTTAAACCAAGACTTTAAAATAAATGTCTGATTGATTTGAAACACCATTAAGGAGCTCTGGGAAGGCAGCCTGACTTAACCATCTCCCTGCTAGAAAAAATCTCATTCATAGAAATGACTTGCTCCCCCTTTTATTATTTGCTGCAGATGTATCTGAATATTCTCAAGAAACCTTTATTAACAAACTGACAAGATGCTGTGAAACTTCCTGTTACAGCTCAAAAAGCTCCCAATTTCTCTCAAAGGATGTGCTCAGGTGTGCACGGAATTTATACTTCAAAATTTTAATTCTGGGTAACCCAATATGAGGTTAAAGCCAATTTGGAAGAGACATTTTATGACTGTGTGGTTGGGCAGGCACTGGAGCACATTGTGTTTCTTCTTTACTATTTTGAGAAGATAAACCTATACCATCAACTGTGGGAGATAGCTTAGCAGCATATGGGAGCTATCGCTCACGGGGGCATTTTAAACAAACTCTTTATACGTCCAGGGAGAAAACTGACAGACCATAAAATTTTTCAGAAACAGAGTTTCCATCAGGTTTATTAGATAATATTTCAACAATGAACCAGGATGGGACTATAACTTTACCACCCCTCACTCTAGAACCAGTGGGAACAAGAACATAAGACATGTACTTCTGCAAAAGACTAATGCTCCTTCTAATCAGGTATCCTGCCTCTGACTGGAGTCAATGCCAGATGCTTCAGAGAAAAAATTAACCTTAATCTACCACTACCTCCCTACTCTGTTATGCACCTCACTGTGCAGTACTATACCATAGAGGAACATTTCTTCCTTACACCAGCTGGTGATCTACTTATGCCATGAAATATGAAGACCAGTAGGCCTGGTAATCTTTTTTTATTCCAGCTTGTGTAAGTAAAGATCTTCTTCTTCTTCCTATAAAGGATTAATCTTCTTTTTACTTTACTACTTTTAAAGCAATGTCCCATTGGCCAATCTATTAGTTATCCTCACTGAGAGAGTGAGAAAAGAAAGGTGGGAAAAAAAGAAATGAGTGCACAAAAGGTAATACCTAAACGTTTTCCTTTTACAGTATACAGAAAGGTAATGACATATACTCATTAAAAGTGAACGCTACTGTTATATGAAAATTAGGTTGTTACTGCCTGACTTCAAGGACAAATTTATTACTTGCACTTTTTTCTCTTTGAATATGCCACATCTGTTATATGTCACTCTGCACCCATATATGGGGGTTGGGTTGTTGTTTTTGGTTTTCCACCTGTCTCATGGATATAGGTACCTCTCTACAGTCCATCTCTGCTAGCAATCCAGAATGGTTGTGGTGGTGCCCATCTTATAATTTTTAGCTTAGTGGTTAGAGCACTTTCCTGTGGTGTGGAGACCAGGATTCAATTTCCCATTCTACCTGAGCAGGAGAAAGATTTGAACAGGGGTCTCTCACCTCTGAGAAGTGTGCTCCAACCAGGGCCGGCTCTGGCTTTTTTGCCGCCCCAGGCAAAAAAGCCTCCCGCTGGGGAGAGCGGAGCGCCGGGGCTCCACTCTCCCCAGGGGCCAGAGCGCCAGGGGGAGGGCAGCGAGCACGGCCGGGGCTCCGCTCTCCCCGGCGGCCAGAGGCTGCGCCGAGGGGAGGGCGGAGAGCCCCGCTGGGGCTCCGCTCTCCGCGGCGGCCAGAGGCAGCGCCGGGGGGAGGGCAACGAGCCCAGCCGGGGCTCCGCTCTCCCCGGCGGCCAGGGGCCAGAGC
>NW_020664409.1:24059094-24081828 GCF_002925995.2 Terrapene triunguis
CCCAGTCGCGGCCCCGCTCTCGGGCCGGAGCGCCACGCCGCCCCCCTCCAGGTGCCGCCCCAAGCACCAGCTTGGTGGGCTGGTGCCTGGAGCCGGCCCTGGCTCCAACTACTGAGCTATGGGATATTGTGGTGTAAAGCTTTCACAGGCTCTCCTGTTGAAGCTGTTGAACTCTGTATACATAATTAGAGAGTTATCAGAGCAGAAGGACTGGGTCTTCCACCTCCCACATGGGCGCCATAACCACCAGGCTATAGTCTCTTTCTCATTCTCATTGGCCCAATGCCTCTATTTATCTGAAGTGGTACAGTGACTAGGAGAGACAAGCCTCGCACCAGAGTATTCAATAGGCAAGTGATTAGAGCAATCTCCTGAGAGGTTTGGGAGAGCCCTATTCAAATCCTTTCACCCCATAAAGCAGAGGGGGGAGTTGAACATGGGTCTCCAACATCCCAGGTGAATGCCGGGACATAGGTGCCCAAGTAGATCTGGGCAAAATAACTTATCAATGGGAAAGGCAATGGAGAATGAAGCCCAATGTGTTTGCTTATGACCCTCTGTTCTTAGGAAGATTCATCCAAACCTACCTGCCTCCCTGGTATTCAATTCTGGTCAAATCTTAGCATTGTTCTTCCACTGTTTGTGCTGGTATCCTAGAATCAAAACATTTCAGAACTCGGGACACTGCTTTATCATCTCAGCTCTTGCATTAAACTTTTGCTCCAAGACTGCTGTGTCCCTGCTAGAAGATGACACTACTTTAAGCTGCTTTCACTACACACGAGAAATTCTGTAATACTTGTGGTCTCCATGTACACAATATCCTGCATACACCACTATCCTCACTACTGTGAGATGGCTAGGAAATGTGAGACAAGGCAGTTGATGCTTGGAGCGAGAAGAGAGAGAGAGAGAGAATGACTGAAGCACTTATTCTTTAATTGGTAGGGCATTGTTAAGAATTAGCTGTGCTGACATAAATTAACCTTTTGTCAGTTTTCCCTGACACAGTAACTCTTTATTCAAATTAAAAGAATGAGATGAATTAAATACTCAACTCATAAATTGCCATCCCAGAACCTCAGTGTCTCTGTCTGTTGGTGATAGCTGGGGTTAAAAATCACGTTGTGGACAGTCTGCAATCTTAAAAGAGAAAACAACAAACTCTCTCTCTCAGAAGAATAAAAAGAGAGAGAAAGTGAAACAGTCTCCCCACCAAGCCTTGAAGTAGGTGTTACTGAAGCAATATTTACATTCAAATGAATAGAGGAACATAAAATGTTTTAGTTGGAGCGATTTACCCATCAGGACTATTGGCCCATCAGGGCTCATCCATGTTAAGTATTCCATTTCTTTAGAACAGCACCTAATTGTTTCTTGAATGATCCTTGTGTTTTGCCTCAGCAATAGTGCCTGATAAGCCATTCCATATGTTTATTATGTTCAAAGTGAAAAAAGCCTTGCTAACATCTGTTGTGGGTTAGCTTCTCTTTAATTTCCACTTATGTCTCTTGAAATTCATACTGGATAGGAAATAGTGATTCAAGTTGACATTCTGCATTTTCATTAGATTCCAGCATACTTCTCTAAAGTACCTCTAATTTTTGTTGTCGTTTACAGGTTATCAGGGGTGCTGGAACAATTTGTATAGTGGGGGTGCTGAGAGCCATTGAACCAAACTGTAAACCCTGTATATAAAGGAATTCACTTCAAGCCAGAGGGATGTGGCAGCACCTCTAGTTCCAGCACCTAAGCAGGTTATTTTAATTTGGTCTATATTTTTGGTATTTGTATAATACAATTGTTACAATAATTCTAATATTATAATTACACCCGAAACATTATTAAGATAACTTTTAAGTAAACACTATGGGCCTGATCCTCAGCTGATGTAAATCAATATAGCTCCAGTGAAATCAATGGAGCTCTGCTGATTTACACCAGCTGTGGATCTGGCCTCAAAAGATTATAAATCAGAGTTAAGGTTGTTGCCTCATGTTGTTAAGCTTCAGTGCATCAAGGGTCTTGATGTAGGGACTGATGTTACAATATATAGTATATGGACTGTATTAGTAGAAGATATTTTCACAAAATGGCTAGGCCTTTTAAGGGGAGTCAGAGCCCAATCTATCTGTGATCAGCTTCTGCAAGGGGACAACCCATCTCAGCCACCTGTCAGTAATTAACTGTCTATAGGTATGTCTACACTGCAATTAGATACCCGCGGCTGGCCCGTGCCTGCTGACTCGGGCTTGCGGAGCTTGGGCTAAGGGGCTGCTTAATTGCAGGGCAGAGGTTCAGGCTCAGGCTGTATCCCAAACTCTGGAACCCTCCCACATCGCAAGGTCCTAGAGCCCAGGCTCCAGCCTGACCCCAAGTGTCTATACGACAGTTAAACAGCCCTTATCCTGACCCCCACCAACTTGAGTCACTGGCACAGGCCATCTGTGACTGTCTAATTGCAGTGTAGACATACCCTAGGTGGCTGGCTGGCAGCTAATTGAGTAGAGAGTACCTGGACTTGACAAAAGGCTATGGGAGCTCCTTTGAAAAAGGACAGGAGTACTTGTGGCACCTTAGAGACTAACAAATTTTGAAAAAGGGTGCTCCCAGGGAGAGGAGCAGGATGTGTGTGGATCTCTCAATCCAAGAGATGAAAGGACTGAGTGGGAAAAGGGGCCAACTGGATAGAAGCTGACTGAGGCCCGAAGCTGGTCTTTTTACTGGTGTGGGACTTCTGATCCAAGAAGAGTCTGACTGTTTACAACCCAGCACTAGCAGGAGGGCTGTGGGACTCCCGAATACAAGGAGGAGATGCCTACCTGAATTATTACGCAGTGCCCAGGAAGAGGCTGTGGGACTCCTGACCCTGAAAGGGAATGCTTGTTGGTGTTAACCCCAGGACCACAAGAAGGATTGGACTTGAGAGGCTAAAAGAAATTAATAAAGGAGGCCACCTAAAGGGAATATCTTATTCTCAGTACCTGTATCATAGAAAATGATTGCAAGCACCAAGGAGCTGAGGGCTGTGTACCTGCAGAGCCATCAGCGGGAATGCTTGAGGACTGCTCTGTCAAAGATAAAATAAGGCGAGCTGCAACTGAAGAGACAGCCTGAGTTCTGAATTTCTTTCCTTGTGATAGTTTGTATTTGTCTAAATTAAAATTGAATGGTAACTTATAATTATGCCTGGTGTTTGCTCTTTTCATTTTGGTATTGGCCCTTCAGTGTAGATTCTAATGATAATGCGCTCTGGGAATAACAAGAATTACTTGGTATATTGGGCAACTGGCAAGAGCTTAAACAGTAAAACCCAAAATGTTCCATAATCTCTTGTTGATTTCAGTCTGACAGATTTGTGCTGACATTATATTTCTAATTTGGATCTCAGCCTGGATTTGTAGTCTCTTGTGTCTGCAATTTTTAAAGGAAATTTTAATTATGGTAGTACTACAAAGCTGCTTCCACAGCACTATGTGTGCTTTCAGCCATTCTGGAAAAGAAGGCCTGCAGCAAATACCAGACTGCTTGCATGTTTGAGACATCCTGTCACAGGCCAAGACCAAGCAAAGGAATTCAGGCCCTCATCACTGGGATGAAAGGAAAGGTTGAAATTAGCTGCCTCCAACTCCCTTTAGTGGTTCCAAAGCACTGGAAAGGAAATAATCCAGTGTGCCTTAGTCATGAGAACATGAACTGGTCTCTTTCCATGGCTCCGAAGATGCTCTTCCTTGTAGGAAGGGGGTGAGGAGGGAAGGGGAAGGAACAGGCTGCTCTTATGTGGCACAGGAAGAATGTACAGTGCAGCAGTGAGAGTTGCTATGTCATTACTACACTGAACTTCTGGGTTTCATTGCTGTTTCATCATGCTAAGAAAAAAGGGAACAAGAGAAAGGTGTAAATTTGGGCCAGGAAAACAGAATGTAGATAACTATTACTCAATAGCTGTAGATATGAAGAACAAGTTAAGAGAATACATATGCAGATTTGCATGCAGAGATCAACGTATCTTCAGCTGGCTTGTTTTCCCATCAGAGTTCCAAAACGGTGGTGTATCTCAATGACTTACCATAGAAAACAAATTTGATCAATGTAAAGTCAAACTGTTTGTTTAAGCTACTAGTTTTGTAAACTCAGCCTGGGATCTGTGTTCTCTCCTTTTCATGCATTGTCACCTATTACAAAGTATCCTCTTTCAAAATTTTGCCCTTACCCCATTTAGACCTGTTTAATGCTTTTGTCTTAAAATTGTGCACTCACATCTGTGCAACTTCACTGATTTTTTTTTTTTTAAGGATCTGTGCAACTGAGGGCAGAATTTGACCCACAGTTACAACTTATATAGCAATTCTGTTGTAAAGCATGGGATCCAGCTCTCTGAATCCTATAGATATGGTGGGGCTGGAGTGCTAAAAGGAGTGGCAAGTGCCATTTTCATGAAAGTACACAGATTCTGAATACATATAAATAGCATCTGTAGAATAAGAAGGTACCATTTTTACATAGTCACTCTGCATTAAATTGCTCAGCTACAATGAAACGTTGGCTCCCAAAACTGTCACTCCATTTATTGGTCTCATTGGTTAACCTACAGCTGTGGACCAGTGGTGAGAATCCGCACCGGATTCGCTTTGAAGGAGAAAATTTGAACAGTGTCTGAGAGAGAGGCCAGAAGCAGCATCCATATTATCCTCCTTTCTCTCCATCTCTTTCAACCCTACCTTCTATCTTCAAACTCAAGAGATTTTACAAAAATAATAAATGTGGGGTTCTTTTTATTTACCTTCTGCTTCTTGAAGTTTTAGGGTTCACATTCAAGCTTTTCTCCCCCCCCCCCCATAATGAGGTTGCACCATTGGGAAGTTTTAGCCTTCAAATGAGATATTAACTCTTTTGCTGTCAAATTGCCACCAATTAATCTGTGGTACTATACACATGTACAGAGCTGTATAAAATACATTGGTAAGTGCACTATAGCAGCTGTGGTTATTTGCATACTGTACGGGTATGTCTACACAGTAAAGAAAAATACTTCTGGGCTCTAGGACCCTGTGGGGTGGGAGGGTCTCAGAGTTTGGGTTCCAGCCTGCTCCTGGAAGTTTACCCAGGAATGAAACAACCCTGCAGCCCAAGCCCAAGTCGGCTGGCATGGAACAACTGCAGGTTTTTCTTTGCTGTGTAGACATGTCATCCTCTAGGTATGCAATAAACTTTTTCTGGAAGCCGTTATGTTGTTATGGCATAATACCATGAAATCTTCTAGCAAGTATTACTGTCACAGGAAAAGCACACTGCTGTCAAATTTAACTGATTGTCCAGACTCCCAAGGCTCTGCTTATTCCATGTCAGAACAAATTTACTTTAGAGGCTTATTTCCAACACTTGCTTGCCTGTGTCCTGGTTGTTCAGACTACCAATCATGCATACTTTTACAGAGTTTGGAACTACACATAAAGTACAGCAGTCTCTGTTCAAATCCTAGCTCCTGGTAGCATGAGAAAACACTCAGTGACCTCTTTATCCTGAAAAACCTCCTAGTGTGTTTTAATTCAATTGCTGGAGTTACTCCATTCACAGTAAAATCATTGTTATACAGTAGAGTCTACATACAAAGCTGACACACATATATTACCAGGATAATAATGTTCAGCAGCTTATGGGTTTTCAAATGATACCACACAAGGCCTACTTTGTATAAAATATATTATAATATAAACGCAGTGAACATGGGATACAGGGTGTCACATGGGTTACAGTATGTCAGAAGGCTATCCTGAATAGCCATCTTCTCTGCTTGGGTCAGATCCCAATAGGTCATATAAGTCAGAGTGGCTCATAAGCCAACCAGAGCAGCCTACACTCATACTGATTCTTCTCTGTTTATGCTTGTGCTGCACTTTGTGATCTTTGTGTCATAAGCTATTGTGTGAATGATGTACTCTAGATTTCTAGTGTAGGCTGTTTGTGCAGAAGAAGAAATGATGTACATACTGTATGCAGACATAAAATTACTTTTGGTAACCTGTGAATGGTTAATATCAGTCAGTATACCTCATCTGGAGAGGTTTGTTGTCCACTAGCAAAGCAGTGTAAAAAAGCATCCCAGGCTGGAGCATGCAGGGGCACACTGCATTCAGATTGCAGTTCAGATTGCACGCTGGGGAATATCACAAGCCTTTAACCTTTCTCTGCTGTTCTTTGGGCCTTCTTTGTATACCTCAGTACACAGTGTGAATATCAGTCAGTTTGAATGGTACTGATGCGGATCTTCCATGTTACTTTCTAGCTTCACTGAACACAAATTTAGTTTAGCTGTACAGTAGAGAAGCTTGCAGGGGGGATACAGTGAAGAACTGCCTCACCAGGATGTGCTACTGACTTGAGGAAACATCCAATTTGGAATGTGAATTCAGGCCATTGCACTTTTATTCCAGGTGTTGCTTATGAAGTGATCCTGAAACTGCTCCTTGCATGGAACTCCCAATTGGAACTCCACTCCTGGGGTGGCTACAGGAAAATGGCTGGCTTATTTAAGATTAAATGAATGGGCTGTTCTCCCATAGTAAAAGACAATATGTACATAGAGGATGATAATGTACCTTTGACCTACTTGTTAGTTTAATTGCTCCTAAAGAGCCCAAACAGTATTGATGTCTCGTTGGGCTAGGTTCTGTACAAACCCATCTGATGATCCAGGGCTTGTACTGGAGAGTTTATAGTCTAAACCCATCACATACTCCAAACAAAAAGGATTATATGAAGTCTAGAGTCTGACATGTTTTGTCTTAAAATGACACAATACAATAATCAAATATTCATTACAGAGGGAACTGGAACCCAGGTGTGTTTTTCCCCCTCTCAGATGAGTACCTGACCACCAGGGTACAGAGTAATTCTCTCTTTCCATCTCTGGCCCAATTAATATTTAATTATTTAATACAAAGTGGAGCAGCTTCAAAAGGAGAGACTGAGAGAGACTCACCCCAGCATACCCAATAAGCTGGTGATAAAAGCACTCATCTTGGATGCGGGAGACCTGGTTTCCAGGAACTGCTCTAGAACAGGATTTCAAATTTCAGTCTCCTGCATCCCAAGTGAGTGCCCTAACCACTGCACTATTGGATATAATGGGGGGATGCACAATCTTCTCTTTCTCTTCAGTTCTCTGACTCTAGTCCTGAGCTTCTCAAACAGGGGGACAGGCCTCCCTTGGGAAGGGGGGGTGGGGTAGCGCAGAATGCAGTCGGGGGGGGCATGAGAAGCTTTAGGGGGGGGGGAAACTTACTGCGCACATTTTACCCACTGCAATGAATAACTAGCAAAGCTGATTCCTCCAGACATATCCGGTCCTCAGGTGGTGCTGTTCATTTGACTCAAAAACACTGTGCATTTTGATGGATTTCTGTTAAGCTTGCATAGCATTATACAAAGTCGTTGCTATCTGTAAGTTAATTCATTTGCTACGATGCAGCGTGCACGTTCAATCGTAAGCATCAACCACAATCGCAGTTTTGCTTTTGCTCTTATTATAACGGATGGTTAGCTCTGTTTGAATCAATGCCTTACTTTTTTTAATATTTAGTGAGAGTTGCAGGTTGATTTTTATCAGAAGATGTATTTGTATGGTGAGAGGGGTGGGCATGAACTACTACAGACAGAAAGAAGGGGGCGTGATCGCATAAGTTTGAGAACCACTGATCTAGTCTGAAAACAAAATGTTTCATTTGATCTGATACAAATTATTTTCCAATTTGTTGATTCACTGAAAATTCTAACTTTTTCGGGTTTTTGGAATTTTCCTGAAACATTTTTTTTTAACTGGTGCCAGTGAATGGAAAAATCAGTTATTGGCACAAATCTATTGCCTGCAGTAGGACATGACTTGACCCCCGCCCCCAGATTTAGTTAGGTCAAATGCAGGGGCTGCTCTTGTAGTAACCTTCTTTGGGTTATCCACAGACTGCTCTACAGCCCAGAATATGCCATAGTGCAGAGCGCTACATGTGTGCCCCTCCTGTTCCCAGTCTGCGTTTTCCCCTCCCCTGGCATTCTCTCTTCACCAAGGGCAGTTTATGTTAGTCCTATGCTACTCCTGCACCAGAAGAATTCTTCCCTGCCTGTAGCATGTCCTTTATTACCCCTGTACACCACCAGAGTGGCATGTTGGGGCAGGAGCAGGGTCAGAATTGATCCCTTTTTTTTAAAGGGGAAGAAATAATTCAGGTTTGAAACATTTTATATAAAGGAGTTTTGAAACAAAAATAAAACTGGCCTCTTATATGCTTGGTTAACTGCTTTTAAAAGAATAACTACTAATTACTCCCCCCCCCCAAATCTCTATAGCAACATTTTTTAATGGATGGCATGTGTTGTCATGTACACCATTTGTTTATAATACATACTCTAGAAAGAGTTATATTGAAAATGACCATTAACTGAGCAACCTCTACTGCAAGGAACCACTTCTCCTATTTGCAATTATGCAGGCCATCTCTTCTCCCAATCAAAATCTTCTTTTTCTTTGTGGCCCATTTCTGTAGCAACTACAAGAAATGCTTGTGAGGAGGTAGAAGGGCTTGTCTTGTTTCCAGCAACTGCTTTCTATGAAAGAGCCTGGATGACTGAAAAAGCACCTAAAAGGAGAAGGGACTAACACCATATGAGCAGCCAGCTGTCTGTGAACCATAATTTGAGACTACTGATCTAGTGCATACTCCAGTATTTCAGAAAACAATTACTGGGCCTGATCCTCAGGTAGTGTAATTGGCATAAGTCCATGGAACTATGCTAATTTACAGCAGATGAGGATCTTTAATTCCCCGAAGTATACTATACTTTGAATATGGAACTAAGGGTGCATCTACATTTGAGCCAGGAGGTGTGATTCCCAGCTCGCATAGACGTAGCTTGAGTAGAGCTAGCACAGGTAACACACTAAATATAGCCAAGGTAGAGCCAGCAGCGGCTTGGCTAGCCAGCCGAGTACGTACCCACCCGGCCCTTCAGGGTACATACTAGCACTGTAGCTCGAGCAGACCTAGGGAGGATATGTCTATGTGAGCTCAGAATTACACTCCCAGACGTACCTTACAGCCGTGCAAAAACAACCTCAGCTCTGCAAATGAGACTTCTGAGAGTTTTCACAAGAATGTGCAAATTTTGTCAGGGGAGAATTTTAATTTATCCACCAGTGAACAAAAGTCTGTATTTCTCTCCAGCAATCAGTGGCCACATTTCTTTCAGGAAGCATTAACACATTTTCACTCTTTTGCCTTACCTGAAAAGTGACTAATTTTACAGAGAGAGATTAACATTTTCATAGCAACAACTATTTTTCTCTTGATGGAAGGAGGAAAAAAACAACCCCAATACTCTCTGGTGGGAAAACTGAAAAAATTGAGGCAAATCAAATGCTTCATTTTCACAAAACCAGAAAAATATGATTTTTCTGTGGTTTCATCAATATTGACTTTTTGGGCCAACCTCTCTATGCAATACATTTGTTAGACATTTATCTTAGTGTGGAAATGAACAATGGGAAAACATGATTTGAAAGAGCCTCCTTTCGATTTATAGACAACTTACTTTGACTTCTAACCAAATGCAAAAGCTTTTTATTACTCCTACAGTGTACTTCCAATACCAGTTGATAGTTTATTTGTAGCTTACTTCACAAGTAGAGTAACATCAAAATCTGGTTTATCTGGAAAAATATGAAGATACTGAAACACTTGTCAAGCATTTTAGTGCAATGATGAGTAAATCAATTACATCCCAGTAGTTCTGTACTATCAAGATCTGTTCACTTCTATGAACATTACAGCAAAATACATGGTTCCCTTAACAAGGCCTCCTGCTGTTTAAATGCAAGAAATATCTGCAAACACTGGCCTTGCATACAGAAAGCTACATTTAGGGGCTGGATCCTGCTTCATTTAAGTAAATAGGGGCTTTGCCATTGATTTCAATGGTGCTGGATTGGGCCCTAAGTGCTTTCTGGGCTCAATGCCATTTTCTGAATGCCAGCAGGTTACTCAGCCCCTTGCAATTTATAGTTCCTGATATTCATAGAATGGATATCAAACTGTAGCTATTGATCTGTGATGGTTTTTTTTCTAGTCATGCTAGGTAGGATTAAGCTACCCTATGGCTTTCTTAGTTAATGGAAATATCACAGGTGAAAATTACAAAATTCTTCCAATTCACTGTGATCATTATAGTTCGGCACACATTCCATAAGATTCCAATTCAACAGAATCCCAGACATTTTGAAATACTGAATATATTGAGCCAAATCCAATATGCAGGAAAATCCTGGCAGAGTGGAGTGTGTGTGACAGATGAATCCTGGCTAATGCTGGCTACTCTGAAAACCTGCTGAGAGAGGCTGCTTTGCAGGAGTCAGTAACAGGGGTCCAGGGCTAATTCAAAAACAAATCTGGGTTTCCTTTCCGAGCCAATCAGTTCAGAAACTGAAGTTCTAATTCTCATATACACCACGGGCCTTTTACACTACTGTATAAATGTTAAAATAATTGAACATCGTAACATTCTGAGCCCAGGCTCATGCTGCCACTGCTTCAGCAGAAGCAGCAGCACCCGCTGGACTAGGAGTTGCTGGAGCAGCTGTAGTTAGGGAAGGGGAAAACCCCTTCCCAACATCTGGGGGACAGGGGGAAGGCAGCGAGGGAAGGAGATGGCCCACAATCCCTGCTGCCTCCCCCTTAGACCTTCCAGGCCCATTACCCTCATCTGGAGGCACCACATGGGGTGGAAGCCCCCCCAATTCCCAGAGTAGGGAAAAAGAAAAGCCTGGATGTGGCTAGGCTTTCAGGTGACCTCCACAGGTGCTTTTTTCCATCCTCCCTCTGGGATAAACAACCTTCCCCTGCTGCCAGCTATTATAGTTCTGTAGCCTAGGGATAGTTTGTGCTGAAGGTTCGGACCCTGCTGATGATGCATGATGGGGGTGATTGTTATAATTTCACACAATGGAACTTGTGTTTATCTTTTTCCTTAAACTGGGAGATTACATAAAAAAACCTCTGCTAAGAGTATTCTTTAGTCTTCACAGCCCCCTTGCGCATTGTATTATGGTACACTTTTTCATTAAATGATTACATTGTTTTACCACAGGACCCATGCACAGGATATGGGGAGAATAAAGTTGCCTGGGTAACTGTAAATCTGGCAGTTCCTTACTTTTGAGTGCTTGACTTTGCAACCTAAATGTTCTTTTAATGCTGACTTTTTATGTAATAAGAATCTGTAAAACTATCAATCTCCAATTATTGATGAAATGCTATTTGTACATTTTAAATTAGAAATATATATCATTTCCCCCTTGATTAGTCTAGTCCACTGTTTCAATAATTGTTAGTAAAGTTTAAATTTATTTCATCTTCTATTGTTTGTTTCATACATCTGTAAAAACTCTGTTTAGCTGACACAGGCCATAACTAGAAGAGTTGTAGTTCAATGAGAACATGTATCTTTTCTAGTTTTCTTTTATAACATCTAACTCAAGTTTGCACATGTTCAAATCAAACTGACTGAAATATAAGCCCCTCTTCCTTAGTTGTCACAGGGTTTACATAATTATCAGAGCTTTTGGAGTGTCTTATAGTGTTTTTCATCCTCTCTCCCTGCCACACACCCTGGGCAGGTTTTTTGAATAGTTCAATTATTTTTGAATGCAGGGAATGTTACTTGGTTTCCATTCTATGATTATTGGTCTTAGCAGGCAGTCTTTTTTTTTTTTATGTTGAGTAAATCATAAAATCTAGGTGGTGTCTTTAGAATATTATGTCTTTCATCAAAACCTTGATTGAAAAGCTTCAGGTTGTTTTTACTAAACGGTATAAGTTTGTTAACTGTTGACAGCAGTGGTTGGCCACTTGTTTCATGGTAAAGTGTTTGTAATTCAGACTTGTACTATTTGTCTAATGTGTTCATATTGCTTATAGTTCTACATTTGTCCATGACTAAAATAATGATGTAAATAATAATTATTATGTCTTAAACCCTGCTCGCTTAAAACAACTCATTTCTCCCCCAGTGGAATGTTATCCTTATGAGCTAGGCTGTGTTATAAACCCATGTACGTCTCCTTCTCCAAACCAGAGTCATACGGAGTGTCACAAGTGACTTGTTCCATTGGAAACATTCGGGCTGCTCTTGTGAATAAGTGCTATTCCGGGGAAGCAAGGCTTGCAGAGTCAGGTCCAAAATGTAGGTATGGAAAGGATTGACCCTGCTGACAAACATGGTGCATGTTTGTAGTATATTTATGTTCCCATTCAATTTTATGTACTTGCAGAATGTACTTTCCAGATGTTTCACATTTTAATTACACTCTACTGTTAAAAATTATTGGATTAATTCAGTGGTTCTCAACCCACAGCCCATGGGCTGCTTGCGGCCCAATCAACACACACAGCTATGGCTCGTGTGACATACTCAGGGTCATACAAGTAGTATATATATTGTGTGGATGTGGCCCATATAACACAGAGGGAGCTGCATATGCAGCCCACAATGGTAAATAGGTTGAGAACCACTGCACTAAATCCTCAGGTGAGGAATGTGGCATAGTTGAGGAGGAGCATAGGTTCCTTTCTGACACCTTTCTGTCTGGACTTCCTCTTTTCCAGTCATAGAATCATAGAATATCAGGGTTGGAAGGGGCCTCAGGAGGTCATCTAGTCCAACCCCCTGCTCAAAGCAGGACCAATTCCCAACTAAATCAGTCCCCAGAGTGCAAGTTAGAAAAGCCTCAGAACTAGAGCTGGGTATCCCATGAAAACCTTTGAGCCACAGAAAAAAAAATCTGTCTTGAATTGTTACAAAAAGTCAAAATCTCAATTTTTTGTGAACTGAAAATCCCAAAATTTTGCTTTGAGTAAACCGAAACATTTCATTTAGATTATTTTGAAATATTTTGTTTTGATTTTGAACTTTTCTCCTTACTGTAATTAGTTTAAAAATTAAACAGCCATTTCAAACCAGAAAACTGTTGTTTTTTTTTAAGTCAAAACTGTTTCAACAATAAAAAATAACCGGTCAAAACTGCCCTTTCCCATGAAAAGTTATGATTTTGATAAACTGGCATTTTCCAAGGAAGAAGACATTTTATCAAAAGATTCCTGACCAGCTCAACTCAGGAATGCTCTCTAACTTGTGCCAGCTGGTACAGTGGAAAGGACCACCAGGGCATAGCAGCATCAGTTTTGTGTCACCTAGGAATTCCCCTCATATAGGGTAGCTTTCTGGCTGATTTGTGATGCCTGAGCCATATGAAACATCTGGCCAGTTGTATTGAGCATATTGTTTATACTTGTTACAACGTGTGACATACATTTATCAAATTCTGCAAGTTCGGGAGCAGTACTGAGCCATGACAATAATTATCGCTACTTTGAACAACCTTCTACCAAAACTCTCTGGTGGGGTAAGGATTAGGTATGCTCAGTGGATGGAAATAGAAGGTAAATAACAGAAAATAAGTTGCTCAAACCCAGTGTGAACTGATCGCAGTAAACAAATGAAATAACCTCTATTATGTCTCACACATCTTTAACACCCACCTACCCTGAAAAGGCAATGTTAATGCGTTACATGAAGGTCGTGTGTATGGAGCTGGGCAAATAACTGATTATGTAAATTTATTATTTATTTTTTATTTATTATAAAGCCAAATTTTATATATATGCACACACACACACACACATATATATCTCAAAATTAAAAAGGAAATGGGGGGCTAGAGTCATGAAGCTGAGGAGGTGGTTGCAGTGCTCCCCCTCAATAACCTGAGCAGTCGAGCACTCAGAGTGTAGGAGACCAAGGTTCAACACCCCCTTTCTATGTGAGTGCCCAAATCTCGCTCCATCTCTGTTGAAGCTGTTCCACTTTGTATAATTAATTAAATATTAAATGGAGGCAGGTCTGGAACCCAGGTTTGTGAGTGCCCTAACCACTGAGCTATAAAGTCATCCTCCTTCTCTGGCCGAATGACTATTCAAGTATTTTCTACAGAGTGGAATTGCCTCAACAGGTGAAACTGAGACAGACAAGCCTCAGAATAGCTTGATAGTTAGGGCACTCACATGGGAGGAGGGAGACCTGGCTTCAAATCCCTGCTCTATAGTGGGGATATGAACCTGCATTTCCCACATGAGTGCTCTGACAGGACTATTTGTGGGGGATGGGGAAGCGGGGGAAAGGAACACCTGCAGCCATCACTTGACCTTGGTTTTGTGAATGGCACCTATATCCCTTAGTGAATCTAGCCTGAAAAATTGAAATATTTAATTTTGACAATGATAGTTGACATTTCTGACTTTTCTAGCTTCAACTGAAACTATTTGTCAATGACACTGAATTCATGAGATGTTCTGGTTAACCCATAGCTGCAATTTTCAGCCCCCCAAAAGGTTTGGCTGAAAAATGTCACCCAGCTTTAAATATACTATGTTCTAACTGGAGTGGGATTGCTGCCATCAAACAAGGCAGCATGTGGACAATGGTAGGGATTCTGAGAGATAAATCCAAGGAAATCAATAGTCCCCATAATGATGAGATAGGCATTGTCTTTTCTGAAATACCCTAGGGAGCAGGCTTACTAGTAAATGGACTGGAAAATATTCCCACATTTAGCCCAACTAATTTTCTTCTCCATTTAAACTAATTGTGTATAAATAAAGTAGCTGTTAAGGCTAATTCTGCTAAATCCACCCTAAATAGTGATCATTGATTTGCATTACAGAATAGATCAATGAGGAAAGTAAAACTAGAAAGCAGGGGCAATGCACAATAAAAAGAACCTTTTGGAATTCGTGCTCAGAATTGTGCTAAAGTATACAAAATGAGCAAGGTTTTTGTGTTAAATATTCCCCATATTTTCTAGATATACATTCCTGGTATGGCTGGGTTCTATGGCAATCAAGGGATAGTTCGTGCTTATTTATAAAATAAAAAACATGCTGGCTTTACTTTAGACCTAACTCTGTATGCGGTAACTACCGTATGCCTAGGCTTCTAAATTCGGCAGTGAAATAGCTTCAGTTTTACAGATACACATTAGAAAAGCAAAAAATCCATTAACATAAATGTAGAAAACTTAGGTTTAAAAAAAATACAGAAAATAACTGAAATTTTATGGCCAGAAGGGAGTGAGAGTGAGAGATGAGGATTATGAAAATTGAAATATATGCCCTGCTTCAAAGGGAAACCACAATAGCTAGAGTGTAACCTTTCATTTTTATTTAGAAATGTATGGGCACTTCACAGTAAGCATTAGCTGTGCCAGAAATAAGTAATAGAGAGTAAAGATGTTACACTGGCATTTGTGTCCTTGCACTGTAATTTGAAAATGAATGTCCTCCTTGGATCAGGAACATAAAAATCAGATGGACTTCTTAGGTAAATGGCTGTCTGGGGCAATAAGGATACTAAACATTTCAGAAGCGATCTTAATTGACAAGGAAAGTTCAGATATTGCAAAGGTTTTAGTTGAACTAACTGTGCAGGGAGGTCTTGCATATTAAAGAGAAGCACCTGTAAATCTCATTGCTCCCTTCTCCATCACCAAACATACAGGGCCAGATTCTCGGATAGTGTAAATTAGTGCAGCTCCTTTAACTTACACTAAGATTGTGCATGGGCAATAATAGAATTGTAGCTGAAATTAAAAAGACTTGTAACCCTTCTATTAATTCTCAGGGCCAGATTCTCATCTGGTGCAAAATTAAGAACATAAGAATGGCCATACTGGGTCAGACCAAAGGTCCATCTAGCCCCATATCCTGTCTTTTGACAGTGGCCAATGCCAGGTGCCCCAGTGGGAAAGAACAGAACAAGTAATCATCAAGTGATCCAACAGGTAATCATCAAGTACCTCCATTGATTTTATTTGTTTATAAAGACACAAACCAATGCATTTCTCTTTCCAAAAATAGGTTTTTTCCCATAAAGTACACACCAGTGACTTATAGAACTTCAGACTTAGACCAGCTGAGGAGCTGACCAACTCTGTGAGTCCATCAGAAAAACCTAGAGCTCTGAATCCCCAATCTTTTGTGGCTAAGGTGACTGAAATGATGTATGCATCACCATCTTACAGAATCATAGAAACTAGCGTATATATAAAAATATAGTTTCAAGTGCTCTGATCATTGCTGTTTTAAATAAGCCAAGCGATAAATAAAGCTAGTTCAAACAATGCTGCCAAACCTGTTATAGCAGAGGATGGTTGCTCTTAAGGGTCTCATCCCATTGGGTAGAAGCTGAAATACTAGCTTGCGTTTTACTGCTTCTGCTCCTCTGCTGGGTAGTGTTGATTATGAACCTATTCTGAGGGCTCTGTAATGATAGTTTGAGGTATTGTATACAAGTGGAACAGCTTCAATAGGAGAGACTGAGGGAGTCAGCGTTTAAAGCCAGAAGGGGCCACCAAACCATCTAGTCTGACCTCCTGTATATCACAGACCACCAACACCACATGGCATCCTCACACTAAACCCCACAACTGAAATTAGACTTAATTATTATGGCCCACTCCAGAATATCCCATATCCCAGTGGTTAGGGCACGCTCCTGAGAGTGTTGGCAACCCCTGTTCAAAGCCTTTGTCCCCATTAAGGAGAGGGGGGAACTGAACCCAGATCTCCCACATCCTGGCAAATAATCTTACCATTGGTTTGTGAATGGTGCTTAAGTCCTGAAACTATTAAGCGAAAGTATGTCAAATTCACAGATTGTTTCAGGTCAACCAAAACTATTTGCCTGAAAAATTTCAACCAGCTTTATAATGCAATTGAGGTGGGGGGATGGAGGAGGTGCACACAGAGTCTTGGGTCTTGTAGTCAGAAGGCCCAATAAAGTGGCTTTGAAGGAGGCCCCATACTTGCCTGAACTGGGCCTGGAAATGAGGCTCCCACAATCTCCTTTTGGAAACTGTTCTCCCAAGAGACTATTTGTAAGTATTTGTATCGGTTCCAAAAGGGGGAATGCAGAAATAAGTAATAAGTGGAGACAAGACAACTCTTTTTGTCAGAGATTAAGACTCAAGCAATGAATTCCTAGTTAGTTAATCTGAACAATCATTCACATATATGGTTTGCTTCAGGCTTTTGATAGGTTGGAATCCACTGAAATCAACTTATGTTAATGAGCCTTTGCTTGAAAAACCAGGCATTGCACAAGTACAATATATGAAGCAATTTGAAGGATATAAAGTTAGCTTACAAGTAGAAAACAGTGCATTGCCAGGAAAAAAGAGGACAATACACCTGTGTATAAATAACAAGGGAGTTAGAAAGTAAATAAATAGTACATGCTGACAAAAGGTTGCATCCAGAAAAGCCAGGTATGCAAGATGAAAGGGTCCTTAACACTGGTCCCCAGCCAAACCTTTGTTGTGACACAGGGTAATCAGTGAACAAGATCATGAAATAACTTGAAGTTTCTTATTGACATGAATCTTAACTTGATAGAGATAAAATCTTTTTTCAAAAATGACATATAAAATTAACGTTGATAAATAGGGAAATAAATAGCTCAGCAGGGTGGTATAGAATGTTTAACCTTTTAGCCACTGATTAAAAACTATCCCAGTAGTGATCAAAAGTCATTACTATCTGAAATCTCTGAAATGTCCTATGTGAAATATTATGGTAGTCTCAGTCTAGTTTCTAGTGGACAAATGTACACATCACATCAGTCACATAGTCAAATAATTGAGCTAGAAAATGTTTACTCTGAATATTTATTCATTCCCAGGGAAGTACTACAAAGATCCATACTGGGCCTTTCACTCTTTGCTTTGCATATTAATAATCGTAGTGGTTGTTTGAAAAAGACACAGTTGCCTGTGGAAGCTGATGATACTGTAATCCAGTGTTTCCCAAACTTGGGACGCCGCTTGTGTAGAGAGAGACCCTGGCGGACCGGGCCGGTTTGTTTATCTGCCACGTCCACAGGTCTGGCCGATCGCGGCTCCCACTGGCTGCTGTTCACCGCTCCAGTCCAATGGGAGCTGCTGGAAGCGGCGGCCAGCACATCCCTCGGCCCGCACCGCTTCCAGCAGCTCCCATTGGCCCGGAGCAGCGAACCACGGCCAGTAGGAGCCGCGATCGGTTTACCTGCGGACGCGGCAGGTAAACAAACTGGCCCGGCCCGCCAGGGGCTTTCCCTACACAAGCGGTGTCCCAAGTTTGGGAAACACTGCTGTAATCTATTTTCATGGAACAAAAGACAAACAGTCCTTCAGAATGTTTTTTGGGACTCCGCCTCCTCACCCTGCCCCGCCAAAAAAACCTCAAGCACAATTTTTCTTTTCTTCCAGCTTTATTTCTATAAGTTCAAGCTGAAGGCTAATTGGTTATTTCAGTTTAGTTCCCAGTGGCCACAATTGGGACAAACCACATTCACATTGGCAGTCATGGCAAAATCACATTGGCAGAGTGAGAAGACCTGCAATGCCATTTGTGCTATAAAAACAAACGCCATTTCAGCTTCGGGGGTAAAATTTTAAAAAGCACTTAAGTCACTGTGGCATGTAAAGCCCACTGAAAGTAACTGAGAATTGAGGCTAGTCTGTACTATAAGCGCTACAGTGGCACAGCTGCACCACTGCAGCATGTCTGGTGAAGACACTCTATGCTCATGGGAGAGAGCTCTCCTGTCAGCATAAGTTACACCAATATAATCTGTAGTGTAGACAAGCCCGTAGGTTTTTAAGTGACTTAGCTGCTTCTGAAAATTCTACCTTGAGACTGTGAATATACTACTCATGAGCACTAAATTCATTTTTTAAAATAGCGGGGTTTGGTTTAATGGGACCTATATCTAAGTTTCCCTTGGTTTTGGTTTTTCCAATAAATAATAATAAAGTTTATTTATAAAGCATTTGGGGGTGGTGAAGAACAATCATTAAAAATTTTGCATTTCATAAAAAAATCCCCCAACTTCAACAAAATTACAAACAACTTGGATACAAGAACAAGATGCTTTTTTGCAGAACCAAAGCCCACCCACAGTTTTGCCAATCTCTTCAGTTAACATGTCTTTAACTGTTTAGCTCAGTGGTCATCACCAAGCACCTTATTAAAAGTTTAAGCATGGCAATTCAGTTCATTCTCACTAGCATCATCAGTCCCCCCATTTTTAGCTTTAATCTTTCTTTGCAGTTATAGAAGACATATAAAGTATAGAAACTTGTCCAACCTAAGTCAATCAAAAATTGACAGTGTAAAACACCACAAAGTAAAGTCCCTTGTTGCTACATTCATTTCTCCCACATGCAGATGTTCTTCATGTTAAAAGCAAGGAAAAGTCATCTACGTCAGTATGTATTGTTAGGTTTCAGAGTAGCAGCCGTGTTATTGTTGTACCTTGATTAGTTAAATCTGCCAAACTCTTTTTGGGATCTTATTCCAAATGACTACTGTTTACACCAATGTATACCCACCCATGCTGTTTGGGAGGTATACAGTCAGACTTGCTTTTCAGGAAGCCTCTGACCTTAGCTCAAAAGACTAGATCAGTGCCACTGAGGTCAAACAGATCAGTGAATAAACAGATTTTTTAAAAAAAAAAATACCCTCTGGGTTTACCCCATCTCAGTCCTCCCCACCCCAGTAATTAAATTCCCCTCTTTTTTTTTATTTTTATTTTTTTACCCTGGCTTTATTTTCTAGGACTCCGGGCAAAGGTTGTCTCCTTTCTTTGTACAATATTCAGTACAATGGGTCCAATTCCAATAACCTGTTTATTGTTCTTTGTTTTTTAGTGGGAGTTGTCCTTGATCATAGTGGTTATGGTAGCCTTTAGAATTGAAAGAGACCTCTCAAGTACTTGCAGTTTTAGTAACCACTCGTTGAATCTTACCACTGGTAGTTTCTACTTTTCCAGTGTCTCAAAAAGGATTCTTAAATCCTTTGAAGCTGTGGTATATAAGGACACCTTTTTTTCCCTTCTTCCATCATGACTTTGAGTTCCTAATAACCCACATGAGAACAGGGCCCTTGTAGCTCAGTACTTGATTATTAAAAGAGCAAAAGAACCTGCACTTTAAAAATACATATATATAATCTTTAATTTCATGTGCATTATCTTTCAGTTCTGCAGTTATAAAAAGGTAGAGATATCCCTATATAATACTGTGCCACGACATTAAATAAAAAAACCCGCACACCATCATGGTTATCCAATTAAGTTCACTAATGCAAGAGGATGGGACCTGCAAGTACTCAGGAGTTGGCCTGATGGATTATTTTTACAACTGAGAGATCACAAGGAGGAGGTCTGCTTTTCAGACACCCGAACTGATGACTAGACTATTGATTTAATTTACAACAAAGAAACTGTCAGCCTACATAACCACTTATCTTATTTTGCTATTTTCCCTGAGAATCATTTCCTTTCCTATTGAAGCCATCCCCAAGATCTTAAAATGTTAGAGAAAATTGGTCACGTTTTAGTTTTTCTTCAAAGCAAGTGGTCTTACAACATCTCAATAAAGGGTGTTACTTGGAGCAATGGCCCAATGTTTCATTCTTTATTCAGGTGTTACACCAACAGGAGTTTTGCATGAGCAAAGAATACAGAATGGAACTGCATTCATTACTGCGTGTAGTTGATGAGTAACTTGATTTTCATTCTAACCTTGTTTTCACTCAGTTTTTTCTCCAAAATTCTTTCTTTTTAGGTGAGACATTCCATACTTGGGAAAATATATTTGTGTGTGTCTCTGTGTGTGTGTGTGTACTTATAATTTAAAAATGGCTGAACTTCAAACTCAAAATAAGGTTTATGTGGGACTTAAATGATGCTCCAGTCTCTTGCTGTCCCTTTGCACCAAGGGAATTTCACTAAAGGAAACATACAGTCCTAGGAAAATGCATAACAAATATTGGTTATTGATTCAGTGGAGGACGTCTACCTACCTATTTATTGATGTACTTATATGGCCCTTCTCATTTTAGTATCTGAGTACCTCCCACTGTTTCTCTTTTCTTTTCCTGCCACTCAGAAGCAGGCTTTCTGGATTTGTTGCTGCGTTGTTATTTTTTTTTAAATTAATCTAGGTGTACTACTGTGAGAAAAGGGTCTAGCACTTACCTTTGAATGCAGCAAGGCTCACGGTTTCTCTACTGGTAATAAGGAGGGTGGCCAGGAAAGTCCGGTCGAAAAGGGGACCTAACATCCAGAGGCCAGTTACTGCAGGTGGGAGATGTAGGAGGCACTGACTCATCACCCATGCCAGCCCCTACTCAGCCAGGGTCACCACCTATCTGCGTCAGACATCTGCAGCTCCCAACCCCAGCTCTGGTTGTAAGTCCCTCCCAACCTAGTGTGGGAAGGGAGTAAATGGGAGGTGGGGCCTTGGGGGAAAGAGGCGGGGTGGGAGAGGTTCCGGCACTCTTGCTGGAGTGTCTGGTTTTCAAATATTGTGAAGTTGGCAACCATAGTAATAAGTTCCACATTCTTGGTTCAGCTACTGTGAAAGTTCTGTTTCCTGTTGTCATGGACCTACCCCTAATAGTCAACAATTGTATTGTTCTATTTGAATGCAGATGTCATTGGGAGGCATGGACAAAGAGGGAGAAGTGATATCTCGAGTAGCCAGGACCAATTTCATGAGAAGTTTTGAAAGTCAGCTCAGTGACCATGAACTGGACTCTGTTCAATGAGAAGCCAGTAGTATATCAGGATGATGTGTTCCTGGTGAATGGTGTTGCTGAGCAGCCAGGCTCATGTTAGGGAGTGGCAATTAAAAAAAATGCTAAATACCTCTAAAGAGACTTGCACTGACTATTCCTGTAGCAGCAATGTGAGAGAAGGAAAGAGAAAATGTTACAATGATTACTCATCTTAATATGCAAGGTCTGCTACATATTATTTTATATACATATGCATCTCTCATTTCCCCATGATTATATTTTAGTGACCTTGCATCAGCTGAAAAGCACTGGACAGTATTTTGACTGTGCTCCTAGAGAGGAGAGAACTGTCTTAAGACCTTGGATACAAATATGACAAGCTCTATAGATAATATGAATAAAAGATGTACAGGTTTCTGTTCTGGGATAAGAGAATCTTTAAAGAATTTTTTTCTCCTGTGAGGAAAACAGCTTTTCCTGAGTAGCTGAGTAGTAAAATGTTCAAAGGAATCTTTTCTCTTTGATTATTTACAGCATTTTGAAGGCACTGTTCCTACCCTTGTTAATCACTGTGACTGACAGGGTCTACATTTGACTACATTTTTGCTGCATTAGACAGTTTTCCATTTTAAGTAGTGCAACAAATCAGCTGCTACCTGAGTATTTCATTGTTGTCAATGGGCTGCATACCATGGCAACTTAGAACTTCACAGAAACTACAGGGATTGAATTTGTGTCATTCTGCTACAAAAGCATGGGCTCCTGCCATCTGACTAAAAGAGAGCCTTTGCTAACTGTTAGCACTACAGGGTCAATGACACACAGATGAGTAGTTCTAGCCAGAAAAGTGGAATAGTACACATAGACACTATCCAGTTCATTACAATATTATTTAATCAGTGGAAGCTGGTAAAATGGTTGTCATCTCTTCAGACTCCATTTCAGTGCTATTGCTCATGCATAATCTTTGATGGTTTTGCATGCTACTTCAAGGGACTCACATCGTAATGGTAATTATAAAATGGTATTAGAAAATTAGCCATTCATATTGGTCAAGTAGTTTCTGTTT
>NW_020664409.1:24081838-24124240 GCF_002925995.2 Terrapene triunguis
AATAAATCTGTTAGTCTTTAAGGTGCCACCAGACTCCTTGTTGTTTTAATAGAGTAAAAATGTTCTATAAATCTCCATACATGATGTGGTTGAGTTATGAACTGGTTCTTATTTTGAGAGTTACATCTTCCAAGATCTCAAATCATGTCACTGTCCTTCCATGAAAAACAGTTGTTGATCAGTCAAAATACAGGATTTACTCATGAAGGTATACACATGGAAACAATGAAATAAATACAGACACCATGATGTGTTTAAATTTGGAGTCTGTAACATAATTAACAACTAATACCAAACTGGGTTAACCACCCCCAGCTACCCAGCAGGGCTGTTCAATTGCAGAGCTCAGCTGGCACCAATGGCCCTTGAGGTATTAAAACTCCTGAGGATGAGTGTAAAAATATGATGGGGCTTTGTTCCTTTTCCCCTGTACCTAAGAGACTATTAAGGATACACTGGCCCTTTAGGACCCCATTATCCTTGTCATCTGTCCAATGCTGGCTATTCTTTAATCCCTGTATTGTAATCTTCCCAAGGGACCGACAACATGGGCCTTGGAAAGTCTGGCCCCTCTTAACTCTTTCCCAGCAATCTGACTTCACGCTCCAAGCAGTTTATGGATCTGTTCCTTAGACAGCTCTTTTCCAGCTCACTCCTGAGGTGCTTCCTTGGTCCCCCAGTCTCTCTGGCAGCCTGAGCTGCACCCTTTTCCTCCAGCTGTTGCTGATCATGTATTTAGTCACAGATGGCTGTTGGAAAGTAGGGTCTATACAGCCCATCTCAAAAGACTATTCTCTCTCTAGCCTCAGGTCTTCCAAGGGACCCTGACTGGAAGCCAGACTCCTAGTCCAGAGCTGAGATGAAAGGAGCCACAAGCTGTGCCAGATGTAGAGGCATATCCCCTCACCATGCCATGTGAGTGTTCAGGACCAAGGCCTTGGCAGCCAACAGGGTTACAGAGATCTCAGTAGGGCACCTCATAACCCACGAACCACACTGGAACCTACCAAAGTTGTAACAATTGTAATTGAACACCCCTCCTACAAAACAAAACAAAAAAGCCCATGCCTCCTGGATGCCAAGTGGATGGAGAGAAAATCCACACCAAAGTTTGCCATGTGCAGAAAAAATATCCCTTCCAGACTCCCAAACTGGCAAGTTGCCTACTCCTGATATCATAGGAGATCCAACAAGTAGATTAAGAGCGGTGTTGAAGCAGCGAGCTAGCAATGATTACCATGTCTAGGAAGCAAAGTGTATCACCCCTCTCCAACCACCACCACCACCATCAAATGGGAGTCAGTCGCTTGGCCTTGTGCCACCCACACTGCCCAGTGGCAGTGGTGCTGGATGGGACACAAGCCCCAGAGCCTGTGCCCGGTTGCCTCAGGTAACCCCCTCCTCCCACTCACCAAATGTGGAAAGGAATGGATAAAAATGGAGGGGAAGAAGAGTGAAGCAACTGCCCCACCCATGGTAAAAGGAGGACGTATGTGGAATACTGCACATGTGGAAAGCTGCTTGTGGCTAAGACATGCGTTCCCCACCCCTAAGGGTGTCTCCGTGGTTCCTGGCCCCTATCCTGCTTAGATTGATGAGCAGGTTTTTCATTATTTCCCATGCTTCCGTTGCATTTTTTTGCTCCACTCCCTGCCTTCCTGCCTTTTTCTCTCCTTTATCTACCTGCTGCACCCATGTTTTAGACTCTAAAATTTAGAGGTATATTTTTGCTCATCCTCTTACTCCCCTCTCATGCCACCATCCTCTCTGCTTTCCCCATCCCTCTGACCATGCCTGCCTCTAACCCCCTCCCTGTTATTGTCTCTCTTCCACAATCCTTCCAGCCTCAACTACATCTTCCTGCGCCTCAGAGAGCACTAACCACCCCCACCCCAATGCACACACCAAAATAGGTATGATTTGTTTTCTTCTTAATGTAGTAACAGTGAAGTAGCTCCTGAGATAGCCAGGTTGTGAAGGGAGGGAGGCAATTCTTCAGGTTGCTGATGAAAAAGCATCGTGGCAGCAGTTTCATAACTGCGATTTTCCCTTTCTGGAGTTGCCAGGGTGAGTTTCACTGCCGTGTTTCTAAATGGCACTTTGCACACCAGGCAGTTTACCTCAGGTTGTCGTTTCCAAACAGAGCTGAACTGGGAATCCCACACTGCTAGCAATTCCGCTTTTCAGTTCACCTGAATAACAAAATCTATTAATGCAACATTGTGGACAAAATTCTGCCTGGCCTCCGTGAAAGACTTTCCCTGAATCCTTTCCACCTCCCTCCTCAGAATGCCACTAGGAAGACTCTGACTGCTAGTGCCTGAAAGGAGGCAGGAAAACCTGGCTGAGAGGTTGTGTGATGATTCATCTTTGCAGTGGTGGTGTAGGTTTCACAGTGCTCTGAGCTGCCTGTATCTGCTCAGGATAAATTCTGTCTGCAGGGCAATCCTTGCACAAATCCTCTTATGCACACTAGACGGTGCTTCAGCCATGATCTAGGCATAATTCAGTTACATAGGTGTAAATCTGGAGTAATTGTGATGAGTTTTTTGCACTAAAGAATGACTAATTGCAGAAATAACATCATCTTTAAAATTACCCTTGCAGTGCTAGCGCTGGCCATACTGAGTACTTCTTTTCTTCCTAATTTCTTTGTCTCTTTCATTCAGACCAAAGGCACTGTAGCACTGGTTTGCCCCTAAATCAGCATGTTCTATTTATTCCTTGCTCAGTAAGCTGCCCATGGACTTGAGAATATATTTCCTAATTCTTAACACAATAGGGATTTTAATTATGAAGAACACAATCAACCCCAAAGGGCTGTTACCCATAATCTCCTTTTGGAAAGGGCTATTTGTTATTCAAAGTAACAGGTCCACACAATTAGCATGTGATCATCATGCCGTTTAAAAAAAAATGATGGAAATCAGTCTTGTTTTGCAATGTTTGTGATTGTCTTGATTGTAGTGAGGTTACACACTGCAGTGAGGGTTTTGAAAAATAATCTTTTATATTACATGCAGCACGATTGATGCTAAACATGGCACCTTATGATCTGTATCGGCACTGTCCTTTCATTATGCTTTTGTAACTTAATTCAGCTTGTTCTCTTTAACCTTTGAATTTACAAGTGTGCATATTCTATGCATTAATACAGCATTATGCCCCTTTGCTCTCTGATTCCACCTTCAAACAATATTGGAAATCACATGTTTTTTAATGCATACCTGCTCTTCTTTTTCCTCCAGAGTGGACCAAGTGAATATGCAGAAAAATGGTGTCATGACATTGTTCTCCATGACTAGTATGAAAACTGAGAGAAAAGGGAAATGGAGCAAACCCATTCCCATTAAAGTTTTAAGTATAATAACCTACAGTAGTCCTCCTATAAATATAGTGGGAGGAAAGGCTAATACCTATTAAGACCAAGTACTTCATGCAGATGGATCATTTAGCTGTATCGATGTACCAGAAGTTATAGTAATGTAGGAATAATTCTTCTTTCAGCTGTAGATATTCAAAATACTGTGTAATAGATGGGAATTCATTTTGGGGAATGCCAACAAAAACAATATGCATATTGTTTTCCCAGCTTAGGAAAGGTTTACAAGTTAACATGATTTTAATCATTTGTATAAACAACTGTTTAGATCCTTATACCCTCCTTTTGTAAAGCACTTGGATATCTACTGAAGAAAGGTGCTATATAAGAAGTACTTGGTAATTGTGGTTGTAGTTTCCCCATTCATTATGTCTCCCCAAGAGCTGTGTGCTATTATCAGCCTTGATGCATTTGGAGAGTTTTGTCTACCACTAGAACTCACTATTGTAAATGTGTGTAAAAGTCTCTGCAAAAAGCCCACTTCCTTTTAGGCCTATTTCTGCCTTAATGGGATTCATTGCTTCCCTAAGCAGCCCTTGCAATTTTCAACAAGGTCCTTTAACTCATTTAATGTGCAACATTTGTTCATGCCTAATTTGTCTGAGCCAGGCCATGTTTGTGTTTTCCTTGAGTTGCAGAAAGGTTGATTGTGAGGGTGGAACTGCCTGCCTCTAGTGAATATATTTCTCTCTGAATTACAGTAATTACCTTAGGTTTCATTTGGTTGATGCTCTCTTCAGTGCCCCTCCTTGACAAGGTTAACAAGCAGAAGGTAACTGAACATCAAAAGATAAGTGCCTAATCACACAGACAATTGTTGACAGTACCATTTTTCTGGGAATGTTGATAAGGCTCTGTTCCAGATTCTGCTGCAAAGGCACGTAGGCATTAAGTTAGCAACCCTAAGGATAATGATTGTAGATGTCAATACATCATCTGCAATACTTCCTGCTTGTATCACTAGGATTATGTTGTATCTTTTTTTTCTAATTCTTCCTCCTCTTTCAAAATCTGCTGAGTTTAAATTTCAGGGTTTTTAAGGTTTGTTGTTGTTTTTTTGTTTTTATTGTAGTCATTTTAACTGATGGTATTTTATGGTAAAAGTATAAGATCTAGTAATTTAGTATAAACTGGAAGCTTTGTTTTATTGGATTATCTATGAAATCAAAGGAAAGCTCTCTTTGCCCTCCTTCTCAGAGTTCCTGTGCAAAAGAGGGAAGCTAGGATTCTGATTACATCTGAAGAGAGACACTATTTTTTTTTATAAATCTGATTTGCCCTCAGACTTTATAGAAGTAATTCACTTCTGAATTTCTTACAGCTGTCATTGGCCACCTCAATCTGCACTGTGGTGACCTCAAACCATAGAGGTTTTTCTTAGATGAAAAATTATGAAGGAAAATCTACCTCTGTTATTTTTCTCCTGGTGAGAACTGCATAATAAGGGAGCAGATATTTTAGTTTTAGCATAATTTTCCTTTGAAGTTTTTGCCTTTTAAAATTTCTCATACAATACATTATACCACCAGCCCATCCAGTGCTTAATGAACTAGATGACGTAATATCAAAAACATGCTTCCTAAGGAGACATGATTTATTTTTAAGATTTTACAAGTGTATAAGAGTTTCTTAGAAGCTTCAGGAAATTAGCTTGATGACTGAAGCTAATCATTTCTGTGTAATCATCCTCACCCAGAACAATTAAAATGGCTGTGTTTACCTATGTCCTAAGCTCTGGAAAAATAGGATATTTTTACATGGTTACAGCTATGATTGCTCAAGCTGGAATTTTAGGAGCAATTAACATTCAAATATCCTTGTAACTGCTGCTGTCCTGTGTGCCTGAATGTTTCTCAGCCATGAGTAGAGCATGGAAATCCTCAGATTTAAACATGGCATTTACAGTTCTTATGGTTTTTAATTTGGTAATAGAATATATAAATCATTTTACAATGTTGACCCTGGTTCTGATCTTGTACCAATATGCCAATGACTTCGGTGGAGTTGCATCTCAATTAGCTTGGTGTAAGTGAGAGCTGAATGAGATTCCCTACTTCCAGCAGATGTTTATACTTAGCTTTAGGGCATTTTAGCTGTATATTTAGGTGTGCAGTAGTCTTTTTGTGGTGTGTGGAATTATTAGCAGCTTTCAAGTACTGACTGCAGGTTATTTGGTACCACCCACTGACGTAATGTATTTTGACAAGAGATTGATCTGAACTAAAATCAAAATCCCAGATATAAATACCCCTGAACTTCACAACCGGCCTTTTCCTCTGTCAGGCATTCGTACTAAATCCTGCAACTGTATACAACTTTGGCTTTGGATCAAACTTTACTGCTTTGGCTCTAATCTTGCCCTATGTTGGATATTGTTAAGCAGTGGGCAAAGAGCCAAAATAGAACCATCTGGAAACTGGAATTCCTGTCCCGGGGATAATTCTGAAATTTAAAAAAAAAAAATGAAAAGGAAGAAATTAAATTTCAAAATTTCTTACAGAATGGGAATTCCAAAATTTTGCGTTGAAATGACATTTCATTTTGCCCTTTCCAAAACATTTCTGATTCTCCCCAAGCTGGCTGAAGCTATGGCAGCCTGCCAGGCTGAGGAGCCAGGCAACTCTAGGAGCCAGGGAAGCATGGGAATTGGGACTTCTAAAGCTTCTGGCCTGCCCCAATGCTAGGGACCATGGAAGCCCTAGTAGCCCCAGCTCCAGGGCAGCCTGTGTGGTGGGCTGCTCTGGAGCTAGTGACCTGGGAGCCCAGACTGCTAAGGAGATACGAGCCTGGGATCCATGGCCTGTAGAACTTCTAGGCTCTCAGCTCACTGCTAGTCCACCAGGTGGGCTGCTGAAGAGCTCGGAGACTGGATGGGTGAGTGGGCAGGAAACCAGGCAGATAGACATTTCCATTAGAATTAGGTCAACATTGCCATGTTCCTACAGAATGTTTCAGTTGCAGCAAATCAGCATTTTCTAATGGAAAAGGTTCTGTCTGAAAATTTCCAACCAAAGTACTCCAAAGGTACTGAATTCAATTCTGCTAAATTTGCATGCTTATTTAAATGTCTTAGGCCTGCCGATCTCAATACATTTTCTGGCATTTCTACTTCCCGCTTAGCCTACAGATACTGTGGACCGAATTCTGTTTGCCTCTCATACTGGTGTATAGTAGGGAGGGAAACAAGGATATTTCCCCCTCTTTTGAACAACCCACATATGGTAAGGCAAATAGCAGCTCCTGCACTCAGTAGAGGACAAGCATTGCTCTGTCCCTATGCATTCAGGAGGGATGACACTTCAAAGAGGATAGGGAGAGGTAGAAATGAGATGGGGCCATGAACTGGCCCCCTAATGCATTACTCATGAAGGGGAGAGAGTAAGCAGCATTCCAGAAAGGAAAATAGCAGGCAAATTTTCCCTTTGTGGCAGGATGTTCAGAGAGGCAGCAGAATTCCTCCCCATGCTCTCACCAGGGATGGAGTGACTTTGCACCACCCTTTACTCTGAGGTATGCCTAAATGACATGTTGAGTCCTATGAGAACTGTCTTTCTAACAGTGTTTTGGCACTTCTAATTCCATTCCTAGATGCAGGAGGGAGATTCATATTTCATGAGATCAGAAAAGGTTTGATTTTAGTTCTAAAAATGGGCAAAGATTTGGAGGATAGGGATTCTTCCTGTACATTGCCCAAAGCAGTTATTCTACTCTAATGTGATTATTTATATAACTGCTTCTGTTTATTCTTGGGTTGTGCAGTCCTTGCCCCCTTTATTAAACTTCAAATTATCATATTGCATCTTATAAGTAGATAGATAGACCTGAAGCTGTTCCTTCTAACATCAAAGAAAACTGAGTATTCTAAACACATGAGTGACCAAAGCTTTGTATGCTTATGAAAAGACAAGGTTGTTCTTGTTTCTCCATATGCATCAATAAGAAAATAAGAATGGCCATACTGGGTCAGACCAAAGGTCCATCTAGCCCAGTATCCTGTCTTCTAACAGTGGCCAATGCCAGGTGCCCCAGAGGGAATGAACAAAACAGGTAATCATCAAGTGATCGATTTCCTGTCACCCATTCCCAGCTTCTAGCAAACAGAGCCTAGGGATGCCATCCCTGCCCATTTTGGCTGATAGCCATTGATGGACTTCTCCTCCATGAATGTATCTAGTTCTTTTTTGAACCCTGTTATAGTCTTGGCCTACTTCCTTTTGTTTGTTTTAATTCTGCTGCCTAATAAATGAGAGACAAAGACTCGATCCTGCCTTCTGATATGTACCATGCATTGTCTGCAGGTGAAATTCAGATGCTTGTAAGGCAAACAGAGAAATAGCTCTTTTTTTTTAAAGATATGCATTGATGTGCTCCATATGTTGGAGAATGCAATTCAGCCATAAGAGACAAAAGGCAGCGGGAGTATGCCCTGGGCATGAAAATACCAGTTTAAGGTATAATCTAGTGATTATGTCAAAAGGCTCATGAAGAGGTGGACGGTAGGTTATAATTTGGACAAAGACATGAATTTGTATGACCTTGAGGTAATGCAGATTCTCAAATTGCTCAGTGGCAGGCAATGTTCATGAATCACTTCTAACTTTTTGCTGTTCAAGTAGTGAATAGCAGGAATGTGTCAATGATGTTCTGTGGTAAAGAACTGTTTACTGCAGCCTTGTAGTGGTGGTTTTTTTTAACTTCTTAGCAGCAGCATCCACTGAGAGATGCACTCAGTACAATAATAATAATAATAATAATAACCTAAGTGGTGCATTCTCTACAGATAAACAACACTAGGGTGAAACTCTGCCATGGTTTATATTCTGTGCAAGTCCACTGACTTTAAAGCAAAATTTGGCCCTTCAGTTTAAGGAGAAAAAAACAGCCCTCCTATAGGAAAACTAACCTAGATAAACAAATGACATATATACTAAATGAGATTATAGAAACACATAATGGGACACATGCTGTAAAACAAAATCCTTTATAAGCAGCAGTCATCACAGCCAAAATCAGAGAAATGTATTCGTGTGGGAGGTGAGAATGTTTTCTTTTACACCACAATGTTTAGTTTCAAATCATTACTTCAGAACAGACAGTGAAAGGGAGCTGCCCTAATGAGATGTTATGCTGGTTATATATCTATGAGCCATTTCATCCTGGAGTCAGACTCTTATTTTCTAGTGAACATTTGTACTGCTAACAATGCATCTACAATTGTATCAATATGTATTTTCTTCCCCTCTTTTGGCTGAAGACTGTGATCTTCTGAGAATAAGGTTTTTCAGGTCATGGGCTGCTACTGATTTACATGTAGATTACTATTCAGAGCTACACATGGTGCCAAGCTCATTTCACTCTAGATGAAGAAAGGAGAATATTTCACAGACTTTGTCACAAACTCAAATGGGTTTTTCATTTTTGTAAGAAGGTCGGCTTGATATTATATGTCCTGCTTATAAAAATATTTAAAGCCCCAGCTAGGACTTTTGCTCATGGCCCCATGATGTCCAAAAGCAAAAGGCTTTTGAAAATCTGGGCTGCAGAGATTGAGAACAAATGATAATGTTTAGCTTTGCTTCCAGGCCAGCTGAATTGGGGCCTGTGAAGGATTTAGCTGGTTGGAATACACAGAAAATGAGTGTCTCTGCTGGAGTCTTTAAATTATGTATTCTTTCCCTCCACGTTAGTATACGATCCTCCTTGAGTGGTTTGCTGACAGTATTAAGCAAACTCTTGATGGAGATCTCGGTTCATTTTAGCCTAAAATCCAGTTTAGTTCTCCTGTTTCTAGCTGACTATTCACTTGCAGTGTGTGGTGCTCTTTTTATCTCTCCTTTCCTTTCAGTCCATCATAAAATCTCAGTGTTATTTATCTAGAATATCTATACTGTGTTGCAAAATCTGTCTTTTCATTCACACTGCTATCATGTGACTTCATTCGTATCTCTGCAGCTCTATCCATGAAGAAGAAAAAATATTGAGAAAAGCAGAATGGGCACTGTGGGGGGAAAACAGCTTTCATGTTCATCACTTTAATTTAAATATTCAAGTGAATACAACAACCCCTCCCACTTCCTTGTCCATTATCACTGTGTTGTTACACAGAATTGAATATCTGATTCATACTATAAACCCTTTTCTATTTGTACCTGTTTGAAGAGGTCTATGTTAACATAAACTAGGTACCTTCTAGTGTGTGCCAGCAGTGTCCACACAGGGAAGTGACAGCACTTTGTTGCATGCTGCAGTTCACCCCTCACAGTCCACACTGCGATGCAGTGTAGAGATAGCATAAGAGGAAGTAGGGTTCATTTTCTATGTTGATCAGTCCTGAAGAGCTGCATAATACTATTTATGTGCTCCTTGTGCAGGCCTGCTAGGGAGCAAGCAGCTTCTGCAAGACATGTCAGAACCTAAGGGCTTGTACTCTCTTCCCTGGTAACCCCAAAGTGCTGCCCAGTAGCCAATTGGTGTGTCTGGAGTTGCTTCATCACCAAGGTCAGAAATAAACTGCCTTCTGCTGGGGTCTGGAGTCAGAGGGAGGGGTGTGTGTGTGAGAGAAAGAGAGAGAGAAGAAGAAGATCTGGACAAGTGAACTAAATTAAATAAGTTTGGGGGTAATGCGGAACCATTGTATGGGTCATCTCAGGTGATACTATACTGCATCATATAGGTAATGTATAGGGGTTTTGGTCAGTAGCTTCTGCAGTTTGTGCCCCCAATGGCCACAATCTTGGCTAACTGACATTTCCATTCTGTATTTCTACAGATACTCACTGTACAATGAAGCTCCCTGGCATCTAGGGAGCTGCTTTGTCCTGCTTTGGCAACACAAAGTAGCTCCAAAAGCCAGAGAATCTGAAACCTTAGGATTCCCCTTCGAGTAATCTATGCTACATCCCTTCTCATTCCCCAGTGCCACAGTTGCCAACTTTCACACGGTAAATAAGCACCCCGACTTTCACAATAAGCCGAAAATCAAGCTAATCCCATTTCAAAACAAGGCCAAAACAAGTCAATCCCTAAGTCACACTCTATATGACTAGATCCCATCTGCGTGCAGTCTGGGACTGTGGTGGGCCCGCTGTGCACCCCTGACTCTCTTCTACCCTTGCCCTTGCTTGCCCCTTGCCCCTGCTTGCCGGGAGCCAATCAAAAACAAAACAAAACAAAAAGAAGCTACAAAAAGCAACAAGCTACAAGCCAAAAACTAGCCAACAAGCAACTCACAAGCCAATTAAGCCAAAAACAAGCCCAATTTCTGCATTTTTTCATGAGTTTGGCATGTGTGCCCAGTGTTGTGGGCATGTCCAGGAGAAAGTGAGCATGGTTAAAGTGCCTTATGACATGTTGGCAGCATGGGCAGCCTGATTTGGTCCCAGTGGGCCCCAGGGTATAGGAGGCCCAAAGGTGGGCACTCGGCAAACTCTTAAAGCTTTGCCTTTACTGACAAAAATGTGTTTTTTTACAGCAACATAATTAATGCACTGTAAAATCCTAAATGGAGAAAAGGCACCTGCAGATCTTACCGCAAGGTTGTTAGACGAGGTCAGTGCTATACCCTCCCATCTATCCTTGACCTCATCTCATTTACCTTGTGGTCAAACTACAGTGCCCTGTCTCCACTCTGTTTTTACCATGGGATAGGTAACGCGGTACAATATATAGAACTTTAGCTCTGTTTTGCTGTTTTGGTGTGACTGATTTGCCCAGTTAGAGGTCATGAATAAGAAGAGGGAGAGAAGGCATTAGCCAGCCTGAAAGTACAGTACAGTAGAATGATCTAAATTAACAGGTACTATCACTCTGACAAAAGCAAGCCCAAGTGTATTAATGTTTAGAATGAGCTGTTTTCCTGAGCACTATCTTTTTTAAGAGAGGATATGAGAGATTAATTTATATCCCGCAGAGGCCCTGCAGTTTTACATAACTGTTTCAAGGACACAAGGCCACACTTAGTCACTATTCTGCACTGACTGCTGCATCTCTAATGCAAATCTAAAATGTTTGGATTGCTTCCTGGAACAAGACAACAGTGCTTTTAATTCTGTTAAATGCTAAGCAAATAGCTCCTTCTGGTCTTGAAGTGACAGGCCAGCGTGTATTTGTTTACCATCAGGGATCTGTAGTAGGTAAATCTGGCTTACACTTCATTACTGTTTGCTGTCCTTTCTGTTGCTGTTTACCCTCGTATTTGAAAGGAACCTGACAACTGAAAAATTGGGATTTGTAAATGGATTAATACTGTGTCCCACAAAGATAACTCAAGAAGTCAATGACAGCTGGACTTCCCTTTGAGAGCTAGAAAATATGCCTCAGAAGAGCTGCTTTACCAAATGTATTTATGCATTGTCTCTAACATGTAGGGTCTAATATTATTTCTTCATGCATCTATGAAATTATGTAGCATTTTACATGGGTAGAAACAAGGTTTTTTATTTTTTTAAAGGAAATCATAAAATAAAAAAGTCCAAGGCAGTTAAATCTCATATACCAGGAGATTAAATGAACTTCAGTACATTATAAACAATAAATTAGGTAACCAGAGAATCGTAAAAGCTGTCCTTGGCTTCCAGGAACATTAGTAAGTTGCAGAATGTGAAAGTGTCATCATAACTTTGAAGAAAAGTTTTCTTTTTATTATTGTTCTCCTCATGCATGACAATACAAAATGAAGTCCGATATGAAGAGAAATTCAGAACACTCATGAGCACTAATAATGGTTGCTTGAAATCAGTTTTATTAATAAGTTTGGATATGCCTTCTTTGTTGAATACTTTTGCCTATTTTATAGCATTTCTAAGATTCTGTGTTCCATGAATTAAAATACATGTCTATGATGTACACAGTAGTGTGTAGAATAATACTAATCTACTTTAGTTTGACAGTTCACTGGAGACAGAAGACTGTTTTTAGGAATTCTTGTAAGGAAGGAGGGATTGCTCCTTTTAGTTAACATCTGTTATATCCCTTTCCCTCAACTCAGTAGATGAGGGGAAGTTGAAAGAGTGTGTATGGCAACACCAATAAGGAGTCAGGGCAGAATCTGAGAGCTGAGGGGCAGATATTTAGAATTATGCATATACAGGTTGTACAAAAACAATTATTTTGAATGTGTGCGTATTCACAATAATTGTACATTAATATTATGCATATATGTTTGTGTACACACTACTAAATATCTGACCCTGACTTGCAGCTAGTCTCGAGAAGGAGGGACTTTGAGTATGACCACTGAGGACTGGGCACAGTGCAGAACTGCACTGCACATAAGACAGAGCTTCCTCGGGAGCAGGTAACTGTGTAATTATAGCCAGATCCGTCAGGTACAACCTGGAACTGTGGGACCGCTGTGCTCCCTTAATTCTCCACCATGGGTTGTCTCTCACAAAGCTATCAGCATGTGCATCCCACATCCACCTAATTACATGAGCCACTCACGAATCATACAGAGAAATGCCAATCGCCCCTGCGCCCAGCTTTGCACCTCAGAAATGTACCATCTTACACTGCTCAAGACTTCCTTGGACAGTGCAAGCTTATTAGTTTGCCATTTTGTCATAGGAAAGTGGACATGCACCAACTTTTGTAATCTGAGCTGAGATTCCCCAAGCACTTCAACCAAAACCATACTGTTTTAGATAAAACATAAAACAGATTTAGAGATCAGAGTTGGTTACATAAGAAATAAAAATGGAAATGCCCTCTAAATCACTAACTTTAACAGACTAACCGATATTTCAATCAAGCAGTCTCTCCCCCTAACAGATGTTACAGGCAGCTCACAGTTCTCAATACTCAGACTGAGCTCACTTCCAGCATGGGACCAATCTCCCTAGTTCAAAGTCTATGTCTTCCAGATGATCTTCCAGGTGCTGAGATGGGGCGGGGGCGGGAGGGGGGAGAGGCCAAGTGATGATGTCATTCTCCATCTTTTATACTTTCTTCCAGCTGCAAGAACGATCCTTGCTGTGATGTGGGGGGTCAGGCAGTCCCCATTGGTCAGGCAGTCCCCCTTGCATAGGTGCTCTTTCTGGGAAGTCTCTGGGATAGTGAATTCTTTTTGATGGGTCATTAACGCCTGTCTGGCTAGTGACAGGTGCTCCTTTGTTCCTATGAAAGTCCAGCTGTGGGCATCTCCCAACCTCACAACATATTTCAGTAGCACATAAGGCAATATTTTATAACTTCACATACAATGATAGTACATGCAATACAACAGGATATTAAGATTCAACAGATCAAGACTTTTAAAACTATACCATACAAGGCATGCATTGTACAATACATATCATAATTAGATGACAGTGGTGAATATGGGGATTCCAGGGTGCTACTTTGAGGTATAGCATGTCACAGTAATAAAGTCACACAGGAACTAAGGACCACCACAAACCTCACCACCTTCCATTCAAATGCATGGTGGAGTCTTTTGACTTTGTCTTCTCTAATATAAATATATAGCAGTGGGTACATGTGTGTATTTGTATGTTAAAAAGCCCTACCAAACCTAAACACAGCAGTCACAATTAACCTCTGGGGATAGGATGAAGAGAGAATGAACCACATGTGAGAGGTGTTAGTCATGTTGCTTAATACACTACTGGAAGGCTCTCAGATACTGTAGTGATGAAGGCAGTATAAGAACTTGTATAGATTAGAAATGAGCCACAAATCTCTTGGAGGATGCTGTGAACTGTATTTGCCACTGGCTGAAGTAGTAGCCGTATCTCACTGTATATTTTGCCTATGAGCAAGGAGTCTGTTTCCTTCCCACCCCAAAGTAGTTCTTGTGGGCATAGCACTTTTACTCAGGCTATTTGACCATAGGTAGTATTAATTACCATTTATTATTTATATTGTAGTAGCAGCTAGCAGCCCTCTCAAGGATCAGAACTCAACTGTGTGTGTGTGTGTATATATCTTTTAAAAAATAGTCCTTGCCCCAAAGAGCTTATTAATATATCCTACATAATGAAAGGTCAGTCAATGGAATCCAAGGTTTCATAGTATACTGAAGAACTTTCTTTCTTAGCTCTATCTAATGCCTGCGTACAAAGAATTTATTGAAGAAAATAAAACATTTATTTTTATAAGTGATCCTTTCTAAGTAAACTTTGCCTGGTGGTGAACAGAAATGTTCTGTTTTAGTAGCAAGCTATTATTCCTTTTACCTTCAATCATAGGGCTGAGGACAGGAAGGAAAATAGGTATATCTCTTTGGAGATAATTTCCCTGCTCTTTTTCCTTCAACACAGACGATTTTCACTGTTACAAAAGTCTGAGAGAATTAACTTTGCCATTTTGTAGCTCTTTTCATTTATGTACTGTGTTCAATACCAGCTTTCAATGCCTCTTTGCTCTGTAAAGCAAGACTTCAGAGTTTAGCAATGGTATCTCTCAAATTCAGAAGATGTGAGTTCTAGTTCTGCCTTTGTTGCTGACTTGTGTGACCTTGGGTAAATCACTTAAACTCTCTTTTCTTCCATTTCCCATCCGAAAAATGGGTCTCATGCTGCATATTGATCTTTATAAACTGCTTTAAGAGGTATGTGTGAAAAGGCACCATATAAGTGCTAATTATTAAATAACACTCAAAGGCATTCCTTCTCTTTTGAGGACTCACTGGGGAACATGGTATTGTTTTAGAACATGACAGGTGTGCTCATGGGGCACATACCTCATTGGGGGAGGGATAGCTCAGTGGTTTGAGCATTGGCCTGCTAAACCCAGGGTTGTGAGTTCAATCCTTGAGGGGGCCATTTTGGGATTTAGGGCAGGGGATTGGTCCTGCTTTGAGCAGGGGGTTGAACTAGCTGACCACCTGAGGTCCCTTCCAACTCTGATATTCTATGATGTACGCAGTTTGAAAGAATCCAACTTCTCCCCTTCATTCTGTGGCCTTAATCACCAGTCTCTAATAAACACCATGCTAAAATAATTTTCTCAAACTTGTATCAGTACACCTGTTCAAAGACCTCAGAATTTTGTTTACCATCTTACTTTTTCTGAATGCTTTGCCTAAGACTGTTGGTTCAAATTATCCAGACATGACATCTATCTGTATACGCACATACAGTAGAACCTCAAAGATGCAAACACCAGAGTTATGGACTGACTGGTCAACTGGACACTATGTGAAACTGGAAGCAACCAATCAGGCAGCAGCGTGCGCACACACACACACACACACACACGTAACATGTACTGTACTGGGCCTGTGTTGCATATTAAAGGTAGGCACATCTGGGCTGCCTGTTCCCACCCCACCCCCACTCGCAGAGCAAACACTTACAGCAAGACACTGGGGCTGCCAGCCCAAGGAAGCCAGAGCCAGCAAAGCAGGAGCAGCACTGGGGTCTCATGCTGGGGGACGGAGTAGGGAGCTCAGCTGCTGCTGAATCCTGACCTGGCATGTCAGCTGCTGGATCTGGAGCCCGAACTGTGCTTTGTTCAGAGTTACGAACATTTCAGAGTTACGGAGAACTGCCATTCCCGAGGTGTCTGTATCTCTGAGGTTCTACTGGAGATGTGCAAATAACATCCAGTTTTTCACACTATCAAATATGCGAACGGGATGTAAATTCTATCCAATTTGTCAACGCATTTGTCAAACTGAGTCTGTGCCCATAATTCTGCAAGCGACGTGTGCAAAGAAAACTTGCATGTACAAATTGAGGCTGGCTTGGATTGAGGCTCCTTTGGAAATTTTGCCCCGAGATTAATCATGTGCTACAACCGTCAGATCTTCCTTCTGATCTGTGCATAGTAGTGAATGATGTTAATGACACTGGGCCCTATTATTGTACCCTACTCACCTTAGAGAGCACTTAACTCCCATTGGGAATTTTACCTTGGTAAGAACCTCAAGATTTGGCCGTACATTTATTAATGCATCGTTTCACTAGTTGCCTTGTTGCAGGATACTGTTACGTTATACTAATGAAACAACCACTTTTGTATAATAAAGTGACAGACTATTGATGCTACTCCTTCCTCATATTACCATACTGTTTAATATCACCAGCTAGGAATCAGCAGAAAACTGTCACTTTGAGAGAGTGGGTTAATACTCATGATGTATTTCACTGTACTGCTCCTTAATTCTCAAGGTTCAATGCTGGCCGTGTCACTTTTTTAATATATTCAGTAAATAATCCTTGAACCAAAATATGCAGAGCTGTAAAGTCTGCCTACCGTACTCTCATGTCCATACTACTGTGTTTGCTTTGTCAATATACTTGGAGAACATTAAGAACTGTGTGTCTTATCAAACATTTGTCAAATTTAAATTGAACAAGGCTGAGGTTCTAATCATTCCCACTTAGCGCCAAACTCCCATCTGTTTATATTTTCTATCTTTAGTAGCTTGTGATTTTGAAGCGAATGTCCTGATTCCCATATTTGACCTTAGGCACTCTTGATTTGGTCCTTTTGTTTACTCTGTGTGTTTTCTAAGTTCACATTTCTTGTTAATATTTTTTAATAGTGAAAAGTAGTGACATGTTCTTCCTATTTTTTTATTTTATTTAAGCTAACTGTTTGTTTGGTTCTTGCCAGATAGTCATGCCTCTGTGCTGGATTGCCTGATATAGCCTATCTGATTTAAAATTCTGCTGCCTGGGTTCTGACACAAAAAATACACAAAACTTATTATGCCTGTTGTGACTTCTTTCTCTCTTTGTCACTCGCTCCCGGTCAAGCATAGAATTGATATTTTTTAAAAGATCTTACTCCTTGCATATAAAGCGCTATGTGACCTGTTCGTAAACATGTAGGATTTACTGTCTTTATCAAACTCAGTATGTCCGTTTCAGATTGAATTGTGTTGCTTTGATAAGCTTTGCTGTATCAGTCCTCTGATTTCACAGTTACGTGCTACAGGACTTTGGAATATTGTGCAAGGAGATATTTGAGATATTTGTGATATTGGATCTTTGATCCTGCTCAAGAACAAACTGGAAGTGATAACCTATATTTTACTGAGGATTACTCTGTTTAATATTATTCATTTTAATACACTTTTAAAACACTCTTTACTCAGTTGTGCAGGAGAGCAAGACTGTTTGTGAATCCAGCAATGAGGGAAGAGCAGGGGCTGCTCACCTGATACTCAGAGCAAGGATAGAATCATAGAATCATTGGACTGGAGCGGACCTCGAGAGCTCATCTAGTCCAGTCCCCTGCACTCATGGCAGGACTAAGTATTATCTAGATCATCCCTGACAGGTATTTATCTAACCTGCTCTTAAAAATTGAGATTCCACAGCCTCCCTAGGCAATTTATTTCAGTGCTTAACTACCCTGTTTAGTCTTTCACCAGTTAGGAAATTTTTCCTAATGTCCAAACTAAACCGCCTTTCTGCAATTTAAGCCAATTGCTTCTTGTCCTATCTTCAGAGGTTGAGAACAGTTTTCTCTCTCCTCCTTGTAACAACATGAAAACGGTTACCATGTCTCCTCTTAGTCTTCTTTACTGCAGACTAAACAAACCAGTTTTTTCAGTCTTCCCTCAGAGATCATATTTTCTAGACCTTTAATCATTTTTGTTGCTGTTCTCTGGATTTTCTCCAATTTGTCCACATCTTTCCTGAAATGTGGCACCCAGAACTGGACACACTATTCCAGTTAAGGCCTAATCAACGAGGAGTAGAGCAGAAGAATTACTTCTCATGTCTTGCTTACAACACTCCCGCTAATACATTCCAGAATGAGGTTTGGGTTTGTTTTGTTTTTTTGCAAGTGTTACACTGTTGACTCATATTTAGCTTGTGATCCACTATGACCCCAGATCCCTTTCCGCAGTACTGCTTCCTAGGCAGTCATTTCCAATTTTGTATGTGTGCAACTGATTGTTCCTTCCCAACTGGAGCACTTTGCAATTGTGTTTATTGCATTTCATCCTATTTCTTCAGACCATTTCTCCAGTTTGTCCAGATCATTTTGAATTTTGATCCTATCCTCCAAAGCACTTGTAACTGCTCCCAGCTTGGTATCATCTGCAAACTTTATAAGTGTACTCTCTATGCCATTATCTAAATCACTGATGAATATATTGAACAGAACCAGACCCAGAACTGATCCCTGCGGGATCCCATTCAATGTGCCCTTCCAGCTTGACTGTGAGCCACTGATAGCTACTCTGGAGGAATCATTTTCCAACTATTTATGCACCCACCTTATAGTAGCTTCATCTAGATTGCATTTCCCAAGATTTGTTTATCAGAAGGTTATGCGAGACAGTATCAAAAGCCTTACTAAAGTAAAGATATATCACATCTACCACTTCCCCCCCCCTCCCCCCCGCACCATCCACAAGGCTTGTTACCCTGTCAAACAAAAGCTATTAGATTGGTTTAACATGATTTGTTCTTGACAAATTCATGCTGGCTGTTACTTATCACTGTATTATCTTCTAGGTGTTTGCAAACTGATTGCTTAATTATTTGCTCATTTATCTTTCTGGTACTGAACTTAAACTTTCTGGTCTGTAATTCCCCGGGTTGTCCTTATTTCCCTTTTTATAGATGGGCACCATATTTGCTCTTTTCCAGTCCTCTGGAATCTCTCCCATCTTCCATGACTTTTCAAAGATAATCATTAATGGCTCAGATGTCTCCTTAGTCAGCTCCTTGAGTATTTTAGGATGTATTTAATCAGACCCTGGGTGACATGAAGACATCTAACATATTTAAGTAATTTTTAACTTGTTTTTTCCCTATTTTAGTCTCTGATCCTACCTCATTTTCACTGGCATTCACTATGTTAGATGTCCAATCACTACTAAGCTTTTTGGTGAAAACTGAAACAAAAGAAACAATGAGGAGTCCGGTGGCACCTTAAAGACTAACAGATTTATTTGAGTATAAGCTTTTGTGGGTAAAAAAACACTTCTTCAGATGCACGGAGTGAAAATTACATAAATATATATTGGCACATGAAGAGAAGGGAGTTACCTTACAAGTGGAGAACCAATGTTGAAGACCAATTTAGTCAGGATGGATGTGGTCCACTCCCAATAATTGATGAGGAGGTGTCAATACCAACAGAGGGAAAATTGCTTTTGTAGTGAGCTAGCCACTCCCAGGCCCTGTTCAAGCCCAAATTGATGGTGTTAAGTTTGCAAATGAATTGTAGCTCTGCAGTTTCTCTTTTAAGTCTGTTTTTGAAGTATTTTTGTTGAAGAATGGCTACTTTAAAATCTGTTATTGAGTGTCCAGGAAGATTGAAGTGTTCTCCCACTGGCTTTTGTATGTTACCATTCCTGATGTGAGATTTGTGTCCATTTATCCTTTTACATAGAGACTGTCCGGTTTGGCCAATGTACATGGCAGAGGTGCATTGCTGGCACATAATGGGATATATCACATTAGTAGATGTGCAGGTGAATGAGCCTCTGATGATGTAGCTGGTGTGGTTGGGTCCTATGATGGTGTCGCTAGAGTAGATATGGGGACAGAGAAGGCAACGGGGTTTGTTACAGGGATTGGTTCCTGGATTAGTGTTTCTCTGGTGTGGTGTGTAGTTGCTGGTGAGTATTTGCTTCAGGCTGGAGGACAAGGAAGCAAGGATTGGCCTGCCTCCCAAGGCCTGTGAGAGTGGGGAATCATTTTCCAGGATAGGTTGTAGATTGTTGATGATGCGCTGCAGAGGTTTTAGCTGGGGACTGTACGTGATGGCCAGTGGTGTTCTGTTATTTTCCTTGTTGAGCCTGTCCTGTAGTAGTTGACTTCTGGGTACCCATCTCGCTCTGTCAATCTGTTTCCTCACTTCCCCAGGTGGGTATTGTAGTTTTAAGAATGCTTGATAGAGATCTTGTAGGTGTTTCTCTGTCTGAGGGATTAGAGCAAATACGGTTGTATCTTAGGGCTTGGCTGTAGACAATGGATCCGTGTGATGTGTCCTGGATGGAAGCTGGAGACATGTAGGTAAAGTATAGCAGTCAGTAGGTTTCCAGTATCGGGTGGTGTTTATGTGACTATCACTTATTTGCACTGTAGTGTCCAGGCCCTTGAAGAATTCCACCTGGATTTCAACAATTTCCACCCCACCATCAATCTCAGCCTGGACCAGTCCACACAAGACATCCATTTCCTTGACACTACAGTGCAAATAAGTGATGGTCAGACAAAAACAAACACCTACAAGATCTCTATCAAACATTCTTAAAACTACTGCACATCTACTAATATGCTATATGCCATCATGTGCCAGCAATGCCCCTCTGCCATGTACATGGGCCAAACCGAACAGTCTCTATGTAAAAGGATAAATGGACACAAGTCAGACATCAGGAATGGTAACATACAAAAGTCAGTAGAACACTTCAGTCTCCCTGGACACTCAATAACAGATTTAAAAGTAGCCATTCGTCAACAAAAAAAACTTCAAAAAGAGACTTCAAAGAGAAACTGCAGAGCTACAATTCTTTTGCAAACTTAACACCATTAATTTGGCCTTGAATATGGACTGGGAGTGGCTGGCTCACTACAAAAGCAATTTTTCTTCTCTTGGTATTGATACCTCCTCATCAATTATTGGGAGTGGACCACATCCACCCTGACTGAATTGGCCTTCAACATTGGTTCTCCACTTGTAAGGTAACTCCCTTTTCTTCATGTGCCAATATATAGTTATGCCTGTATCTATAATTTTCACTCCGTGCATCTGAAGAAGTGTTTTTTACCCACAAAAGCTTATGCCCCAAGAAGTCTTAGTCTTTAAGGTGCCACCGGACTCCTCATTGTTTTTATGGATACAGACTAACACAGCTACCTGTCTGATACTTGAAATAAAAAAGTCATTTAGCACTTCTGCCATTTCCACATTTTCTGTTATTGTCCCCCCCCCCACCACCTTCCATTGAATAAAGGACCTGTCCTGTCTTTGGTCTTCCTCTTGCTTCTAATGTATTTGTAGAATGTTTTCTTGTTACCCTTTATGTTTCTAACTAGTTTAATCTTATTTTGTGCCTTGGCCTTTCTAATTTTGTCCCTACATACTTGTGGTATTTGTTTTATATTCATCCTTTGTAATTTGACTTAGTTACCACTTTTTGTAGGACTCTTTTTCGACTTTCACATCATTGAAGATCTCCTGGTTAAGCCAGGGTGGTCTTTTGCCATACTTCCTAGCTTTCCTTCACAGTGTGATAGGTTGCTCTTGTGCTCTTAATAATGTCTCTTTTGAAAAACTGCTAACTCTCTTGAGCTGTTTTTCCCCTTAGACTTGCTTCCCATGGGATCTTACCTTCCACTCCCTGAGTTTGCTAAAGTCTGCGTTCTTGAAATCATTAACTTCGTTCTGCTGTTTTTCCTCCTACCATTCCACAGAATCATAAACTCTATCATTTCATGATCACTTTCACCTAGGCTACTTTACACTTCAAAATTCTCAACCAGTTCCTCCCTATTTGTCAACATCATATCTAGAACAGCCTCTCTCCTAGTAGCTTTCACCACCTTCTGAAATAAAAAAAAAAATTCTCCAATACATTCCAAGAACTTGTTGGAAAATCTGTGCCCTGTTGCATTATTTTCCCAACATATGGGGAATTCAACCATCCAGACATCACTACCAAGTCCTGTGCTTTGGAAGATTTTGTTAGTTGTTAAAAAAAGGCCACATTCACCTCTTCTTCCTGGTTTGGTGGTCTCTAGTAGACCCCCCTACTATGACCTCACCCCTGTTTTTACCCCTTTTATCCTTACCCAGAAACTTTCAACAAGTCTGTCTCCTATTTCCATCTCAACCTCAGTCCAGGTGTATACATTTTTAATATATAAGGCAACACCTCCTCCTTTTTTCCCCTGCCTATCCTTCCTGAGCAAGCTGTACCATACTATACAGATATTCCAGTCGTGTCTTATCCCACCAAGTCTCTGTGATGCCAACTATATCATAGTTGTGTTTATTAACTTTTCAAGTCCTTCCTGCTTATTCCCCATGCTTCTTGTATTAATATACAGACATCTAAGATTTGAGTTGATTTGATTTTCCCCTTATGTTCTCTCTAGTCTTTCCCTTATGCCTGCTATAATGGTCCCTGCTCCCTCCAGATTCTGACCCTTCTCCCAGGTCTCCATGTTTTTGACTTACCTGTGGGCTTTTGTCACCTGACCTCATCAAATATAGTTTAAAGCCCTCCTCACTAGGTTAGCCAGTCTGTATCCAAAGATGCTCTTCTTCTTCCTCGATAGGTGGACCCCATCAATGCTTAGTAATACTTCTTCCCAAACAGCATCCCTTGGTCAAGGAAGCCAAAGCCCTGCTGGCGACACCATCCTCGCAACCATGCTTTCATCTCCAGGATGCATCTGTCTCTGCCTGGGCCCCTCCCCATGACTGGAAGGATCAAAGAGAATACCACTTGTGCCCCCAATTCCTTCACCCTTATTCCCAGAGCCCTGTAGTCACTTCTGATCTTCTCAGGGTCATATCAAGCATGTAGGGAAGAGGCGGAAAAGGTCAGAGAGCAGGAGGAGGCATGGCTTCCACCCCTTCTTCCTCTTCACTGGCTACAGTAACAAGCTGGGTGTACAGAAGATAGTTATCTGTTTCACACATACAGATGGAGAACTGCCAAGCAAAGAGGGGAGCAGGGCCTGAGTATCAGTTTGTTCTCTGGTCAGCTCCTGGGGTTGCCCTATAATCAAGTCTTGACCCAAATCGCATGTTAGTCAATTAAAAGATTCCCATTGATCTCAGTGGCCTTTGACTCAGGCTCACAGTTACAACCTAACATCAAATGATTTTTTAGACTAGAATAACCAAGATATGACAGTTGTTACCATATATGATCACTCATACTTCCGAATAACTGCGTGGTTACATTTTTTTAAAGCAGCAAGAAATCCTGCCAGAATCTGACTAGGATAAGCTTCCCTCTCTCCCCCCCCCCCCCACCCCTTCCACCTCATCAAAATGATTTTTTACAAGAAATCCTCCCAGAGAGAGAGGAGAGATGGGCCTTGTTTCTGTTCCATGCTAATTAAAAGGGCAGGATTATAATCTCAAAAAATGGGGATTATAAATAGAAATGGTAATTCTGATTAGTTGTATAGAGTTAAAATGAAGGTGGGTTGCTAAGAGGACCTCAATGACTGGTATATTTCAAGGCCTTGATAGAGATCATCAGTTGCTAATCAAAATATATAGCTTAATGCAGTACTTAATTAGTACCTCTAGGCTTGGCAGTTCATAGCCCTGGCACCTCTGGGATTTCTGCATTAGTTACAAAAGTAAAAAAAATTGCTTGAGCCCTGGCATCTAATTGCTTGTGCCCTGGCACCTCTTTCATTACAAATTAAGCACTGGGTTAATGGCTAGTGAGATGGTACAAGGTTAGAAAATGTGAGATTAGTGATTTTTTTTTAAAGTGCTACTTTTCAAACCCTAAAAACCATTAAAACCAGTAGATGGAGAGGAGAATTGACTGAGGGTAATCTCATAGTGAAATTGCTACTGGGTCAGTGTTAAACCAAAATAGAATTGATTGAAAAAGACAGTATAATAACTGAATGGATGGTGATTATTTGAAGAAAAAAAATATAACGCATGGTAGAGAAATTCAAACAAAGGAAGCATACCATATTGCAGAATTATGGGCCTGTCAATTTAAAGATGACAATGCACTGAAGTTAAGAACTGAGGAGAAGAAAGAGTAAGAATGAAAGTAGATATTGCATCTGAAGGGAGCACTGTAAAATAGTTGGCTTATGTGAAAGCATTCAGGATTGAACTGAAAAAAGTGAAAAGGTAAAAATATATATAAAGATATCCTTCTGGTCTTTGGGACGTGATGAGAAGGTGCTTCAGGATTATGTTTATATAGATAACTGAGGCCAATATTGTAGAGGGAACACTGATCATAGGGGACTTCAATTACTTTGTTACTGATGACAGTATAAATTGGGGAATTGCAAAATAGGATCTCTGTTTCCAGACACAATGTAAAATATTTCCTTCCTGTACTTTGCTGAATGAGAACTGAAGATATTCTACGTGTAACCCCCAAGAGTGAATCAGATCAGATTACAAGATAAGAAATGGCAGAGTTTTACTGCTCATTAGGTCTGGATGGGCAAAGCCAAAAATATTAACTAATTTTCCTGCAAATAGCCCCTGTGGATTTACTCTGCTGCTATTAGCAATCCCTGTCTCTTTGTCAAACTTGTGCAAGTTATTTTTTATACACGGGAGTGTTGACCAAAAGCAAAAGGGCTAAGAGTTTGTCCACGTTGAAAATGCTCACATAGCCTTTTAAAAGCTCCTTGTGGGATGTGAGAAAGAGGGTGTTTGCAGTACAACAGGAGAAACAAACAAACAAACAAAAATAAACCAACAACAAAGTAAGTGGAGCAAGAGCTGTAGTGCAGAGGGAGTTAGTGTGAAACCAAAGCCAATTCCAACAGAGGATTCCCTAGCCTAGTGGCACTTCAAATGCAGTGATATTCATGGTCACTTGAGTGTGTACCTGGAGAATGGCTAGGCAATGTGGTTGCGGAATTGGTGGTTCATGTTTTGTATCCCTGTCGCAGATCCAGTCAAGAGCCCCCTCTTGGCAATCAGACTACTGTAAAGATAACTAGCCATTGAATTCAGAGGTGTTTTAAGCTCCTCAGTCACTGTTCTTGTCTTGGGGGCTCCTAGGCACACTCTTGTGGTGCAGATCTGGCACTCCTCCCGCCCCCTCACCGTTGAGAGCTTAGCTCACTCAGTCCCCTACAAGCCCACTTGTAATGCTGACAGACCCCGGTCATCAGCTGGTGGGATCAAACCTGGAACCTTTGAAGCTTAGTGTATGAGTCTCTACTGCATGAGCCAAAAACAACATGGCTCTTTGCCAAGGCTGTAGCTGACTCATCAATCTCTAGATGGTTTAGGTGCCACTAGAGGGGGACAGAGGGACACACCAAGAAGGCATGGGTTACATTTGCACAGGGTTCTAACATTCTATTGCTCTTCATTTAAGCAATAGAAATATATCCTGAATGCAGCAGCCCTCACTCTAGCTCATCCTTCCTTTGTAAGTCCTTGAGGGACCAGTGTTGTTCAGATAGGCCAGGCTCTCCTGCCTCATCAGGCTTCTGCAACAATTTTTCTCCTTGAGCTGAAGAAAGTGGCCAAGGACTCCTAATAGCCTTCCAGTCTCTCTAGTTGATGACTCTTAGATCAGCCTCCCCAGGTGATCCCAAATTTTTGCCAGGTGACCTCTCTCCTGACAAACCAGTTTTCCTGGTTTGGAGCCAGTCTGCCAGCTAAGGTGTTTGTAATGGATTGGAGGACCAGCCCAAGTTAACAAGCCTCAATTTTCAGCTCTATGCCACTACATCTTGGAATTTCAGTCCAACATGGAGGTAAAAGCATAACAGAGAAGGCAATTAGCCCCCCACATTCAAAATATAGCTTGGCAAAGATACATACAGAGTTTATATTTTCATACAGAGTGTGCCCTTGTTGCCAAGAAGGCTAACGACATTTTGGGCTGTATAAGTAGGGGCATTGCCAGCAGATCGAGGGACATGATCATTCCCCTCTATTCGACATTGGTGAGGCCTCATCTGGAGTACTGTGTCCAGTTTTGGGCCCTGAACTACAAGAAGGATGTGGAAAAATTGAAAAGAGTCCAGCAGAGGGCAACAAAAATGATTAGGGGGCTGGAGCACATGACTTATGAGGAGAGGCTGAGGGAACTGGGATTGTTTAGTCTGCAGAAGAGAAGAATGAGGGGGGATTTGATAGCTGCTTTCAACTACCTGAAAGGGGGTTCCAAAGAGGATGGATCTAGACTGTTCTCAGTGGTACCAGATGACAGAACAAGGAGTAATGGTCTCAAGTTGCAGTGGGGGAGGTTTAGGTTGGATATTAGGAAAAACTTTTTCATTAGGAGGGTGGTGAAGTACTGGAATGGGTTACCTAGGGAGGTGGTGGATTCTCCTTCCTTAGAGGTTTTTAAGGTCAGGCTTGACAAAGCCCTGGCTGGGATGTTTTAGTTGGGGATTGATCCTGCTTTGAGCAGGGGGTTGGACTAGATGACCTCCTGAGGTCCTTCCAACCCTGATATTCTATGATTCTATGAATTTAAAACTTGTACAGGCAGATCCCCATCTTGTGTCAATCCCATTTACCTGTGTTATCCATTATACCATGTAGTGCCCTGATATGTCACCTCCACTCCAAGATACCCTTCGGGGCTGATCAGGCCCCAAGATACCAGCATTGTCTACGAGCAAACAGCAGCACTGCTAGAGGAGGGCAATGCCAGCAGATAGGATAATCTTCGTATCAAAATAGCATTTGGGTCCTTTGTCAATAAGGCAGTCAATGGCAGGATTTTCAAATGAGAAAATAATTGAAATAGATATGTCAATGCTAAAAGCATCTTGCATTATTATCTTTCTCACCTCCACTTCTATATCCTGTTTTCTGCTGATACTCACCTCTGCTCTGGCATTGGGTAATTCAATTCATTAATTTTAATGAAGGCCAACCTCTCAGCATTGCCTGAGAGAAGCCCCCAGAATGGAATACCACAGTTATTTTACTTATGTCCTGTCCGTTTTAGTGTTTGAAGCTCTGCTGAAGAGGTTAAAGGGGATGCAGTGTGTGGTTCAGAAGAGCTTGGTGTATTCTGGCAAGAATGGCAGGAGTCAGAGTGCAGTTTGTGCAAGCTATGTGCGCATGTGTGGGGGATGAATACTAAATGTACTGGTCTGGGAGTGTAATATTTGGTGAGCCAGGCGAGAGAGGCTGAATTGCAGTGATCTGACCTCTCCATTCCAGCAAAAACAGCCCGAAGGAAATGGAAAGAGAAAAGTGATTTTGCAGAGGGGAAGCAGACGGGAAGATTTATTTGTTTGTTTGTAAGGTCTATGGCTGGGAGAGGATCATAGGACCTTCTTGTGGAGCTAGGAGGACTCTTGTATCCGCTAAAGGATGAGCATTTAAGAGAAGTTTGTGACTCTATGGGTGTTTCTAGGACAAGTTGCAGTAAAATTGCAGCAAAAAATCACTTTTGCTTTAAAAAAGTGGAAATCTGGAAGAACTGGAAGATTGGGGATTGTTTGCATTGCTGGAGTTAAGACAGAAGATTGTACACCTCAGTGCTACAGCCAAAAAAAAAAAATCAAATTGAAACCACTAAAGTAGAAACATTTCAGAAACCATGTGCTAAAAATTAAAGATGCTTGAAATACAATGTCAGGAAAGCATGAAGGAAATTAAAATCCAAACTCCTATGAAAAACTGGTCATCCCTATTAAAAAAAAAAAAGTCTTTAAAATAATAGAAGAGATTGGCAACCCCTACCAAAAAGACTGTTTCACACTTTGGCTCATCAAATTAATAGTGGAATTTGAAAGGGATGCACTGAGGAAGAGATTATGAAAGCTGTAGTTAGAGCAGTATGCTCACGGCTGAGCAACAACACGGCTGACCTACCTGAAAGGGAAAACTGATCAGATCATGCCAAAACTGAGGTGCATTGTAAGGTCCTATTATCAGGAAAGAGATGCAACTGAACTTCACTGGCAGCTGTTAGAGCAGCACAAGAACCGAAGAGTCACCTTAGGATTTTCTAGTCAGAACTCTTGATTTGAGACAAAGTATTGTTTGTTTCACAGGAAGCTGAGTCTGACCTCAGGTCTGGTCCCATCCTTGTACAGAGCATGTTCCTCCATTCAACCCTGGTGGGATTACAGAATGATAATATTCAGATAGTGGTGTAACCATATTTAAAAGATAATCAGACTGCAGATGAGACCTTATCTGAGGAAACTGAACAGTGCTGAAAGTGGTCAGGTAAAAAATAATGGAGCTGGGGTGTAGCACACGTGTTAAGGCAGTAAAATGTATTTCTGTGAAATCACTGTGTACAGAGCAGGGGCCAGAAAGTGAAGCAGCACCTTCACCCAAGAGAAATGAAGTCTCCAAAGGTAACTCACAGATGAATCAGATAAGGGAATTAAAGATCTGTACTAATGAAATTAAAGGTGTGAAAGATTAAATCAACATTAAATAAGCTGTCCAGGTGTATGGCAAAAGGACTGAGAATGGGAGGAGGAGCCTGCAGACAGGCAATCCCAGAGAAGAAGGTGTTATCTCCAGGCAATCAGGCAGAAGCAGTATTTTCTGCCCACTGTTTCAGATGTGGAAGCAAAGAATGCTCTACCAGTAGGATACCATGCAGAGAGGCTCAATCAACAAACTGTTCATAAGGGGAAAAAAGGCAGAGGGTCACCCCTACAGGACTGGAAGTGACTGGCAAACTCTCAGTGTCCCAATGCCTACTTCAGTATCGGGTAGGAAAATCACAAAACTACAGAGACAGAACTGATACTACATCTATTAACCAGGAGTGATCAGTATACTTGCCACCTAACACCCAAGCAGCAAACCAGAGTTGCTTACTTGGTTGGACCGATGTATGGTGTGATATTTCCTCAATAAAGCACAAACTCACGACTTATGGGACACTGGAGCACAGGGGTGCATTGTTTCAAGTCACTGGGTGGAAGGTAATTTCCTTAGAAATCTTGAGGAGTTGAATTTCAATGTGCCAATGGAACTCAAATTCCATATAAAGAATGGATTGAAGTCCAGTTCCAATTAAGCAAAGCCAATGACATCTTGTCTGTTCCTGTGCTGGTCAGTCCACACAAGCTGGAGAACTTGATCACTGGCCACAATGTTATTGAGGCGATAGATACTGTTTCTACAATTCACTTAATGAGTCACCAGCCCCTAGCCTTATACACATTTCATATAGTTAATTTCCTCTTTTGGGGTATCACAAAAGTAGAAGCTCTTTCAAACTTTATCAGAAACAACAATCCAGAGAACTTGTGCATGCTTAAAGTGGAGAGAATGGATATAATTGTCCCCAGAGGAAAAACCACTTATGTAACGTTAGGCTCATGCAGGCCTGGGTACTGAAAGTTTAACAGCAATGTTTGAGACAGATGCTGCTGCTCAGTGGCTTGAGGATTGAACATAAGACACTAGTAAAAATAGCTACAGGATCATATAAACATCCCCATCGACAATCAATCAAATCATAACGCTGTTCCGAAGGGATAAACTGTGCTAGGACGTTTAGAGCAAACAAAAATCTGAAATTCCAGTGGATACTCAGATAAAAACCTTACAGTGCCAAAGGAGAGAAGGTAGCACAAAGAATCAAGGACAGTCAGTCAAGAGGAAAACACCTTCTAAGCAGAGTGGATGATTGAGATCTGTTTGAACCAGCAGTGAACCTGAGATATTTGTCAGATATGCAAGGGAAAATGGCTCAGCAGATGTTGAAAGAGGAGTCCACAGCTTTCTCTGGAGATGATGGAGACATGGGACAGATCAATAATCTGAAAACGCATATCCAATTTTATAATCAGTAACATGTTCAGAAGACTTACATCTCAGTGCCACATTCACTATATAAAGAGGATACAGGAATATCTGCAAGATCTGCTAAACAGAAGATGTATCTATCGGTCATCCTGTTCTTTATCACCAGTGATATGTGTCTGGGGAAAAGGAAGGTAGTCTAAGACTCTATGTAGGCTCTCAGGAATTCAATAGAAAAAATATACCAGATAGACAACTCAGATATTCCTCAAATCCAAAGAAATTCTGCACAAATAAGAAAGTAAATCTTTGTTCTGTTTTAGATCAAGAGTAGGCCTACCATCAAGGTTTCATGGCTCAACAAAGTAGTTACCTCACCATTTTTATTATTCCATAGAGTCTTATGAAGAGGTTAGAAACCCATTTGATTTAACAAACATATCTGTTGCCTTCAATGGGGTATATGAAAGAGTGCCTTGTGGAATTTAGGGATCAGGTTTGTATTCTATATCTGGATGATATCCTTGCATACGGTACCTTTTGAAGAACATGTGGAGAATGTAAGGAGAGTTTTGCAACAGTTACAGCAACATGGGATTAAGCTAAAGGCTTCTAAATGTCACCTCTTTAAGAGAGGTATATTAACTTCAGCAGACACCATCATTCCCAGATAATCCAGCTGGCATTTTGGCTGTTCCTCTGTAAGAGCACAAATAGCAAACACCATAGGGATCTACACAAATTGCTAGGTTTCTTCACCTACTATTGAAAGGTACATTCAAACCTTTTTTTTTAATGGCATAGTGAAGCCATTGTATATGACTTGTTGACTAAGTCATGGGTCAAGAAAACTAACTACAGCTGAGAAGAATTATTGCCTTCATTTGGGAAAAGCTGGAGTTTCTAGATTTGAAATGGGCCATAGCTGACACATTTTGTGACTGTCTTTTCTACGCACAATCCTTCATGATTTACAGTGATAGGTTAACTGGTTGTCTTCACTTCTGCAAGGCTGAATGACACAGCACCCGGCAGCTTGCAGAATTATCAGACTTTAACTTCAAAGTTAAATATCATCCAAGTAAATCTAATGGGGAAGCAGATGCTTTTCCCAGGATGCCTTGGAGTTGGCAATACTGTATTTGTGAATCCCAAACACTTCACATATTTCCTTTATGAAGAGGCAGCCATCTGTATACTCAAACAACGAAAGGTGTGACCTCCAAAATAACAGCAAACAGAATCAACACTTTCCTGTGTGAAACTATTCTCAACTACTTTGCATTACTCCACCAGCTCTACTGACTGGGCATCAGACTGTGCCTGGCTGTTACCTGGGTGTGCAGATACAGAGAAGGTGCAAGGAGCTTTCGCCTTGCATGGCCCATGTTAAGGTCAGGCAGATCTCTAGCCCTTGTACTCAAGGGAGCACAGTGACTTCCTGACAGCTAGGGAAAAGTGGGGCCATGGCTCTACTCACAAGCCCCAAAGGGTAGTGGGTGTGCAGGGGCTGTATGCCTACGGTCTGCATGAGGCATTCTGAGGTAGAATGCTTACTGATTTTCTGTTTGTGAGGTCACTTCTTTTGTTGTTTTAAGCATACATCTGGCTACAGGCTAGTCAAGGAAATGTGTGACATCTTCAGGATTCACAAATGAAAGTAACTCATAAATGCATATTAAAGATTTTCTTTCATGGGCTTTAAAACTGACCCCCTTCAATGCCTCTGGATGCTGTATATGCTCTTGGGAAGGATACTCACATGGCTTTATGGATATATATAGTACTGATAATACCAGATATGATAATGCCCCAAATACACTGCTCCGTTCTGGAGATTTCATTCATGTGCTGATGAGGGTGGGTCACAGTAATTCACATAACCTAGTTTGAGCTAGGAACATGTATATGAGGGTATAGTGCTTTAGTTGCATTATTTGCAGATAGAGGGATGTTAAAATTAGATTCTGATGCCTACAGAAGAAACTCTTGCCTGGGTTATAATCATAACACATGCCTCTAAAGTAAACCTACATTAACACAACTCAATGTGGTAATTAAGATAGAAAAAGGAAGTACTAAGCTGCATGGCCTATCAGATTCCTTGGGGAGAAAAAAAAAAACACTGACGTGACTTGAAATGTGTCCAAGGGGTTTAGTTAGCGTCCAATTAGCTGCAAAGTCCCTCTATTAAAATGCATAACAAATACCAGCCTACGTGTCCCTGAACCCTTCATTATTTAAATCCTAATTTCAGATGGTTCTTTTATTATAGCATATATCCCAAAAGCTAGCACTGCCTTTTAATTACACTAAACAATCATTGCTGTCAGGTGATAAATTGGAAGGACAGCAGACTCTAGGGCATATCTAGGCGAACCACAAGGGCTCAGCTCTTAACCAAAAGCAAACAACAGAACAAAGACAAACATTCTAGGAACAATCTACAATAAAATGAAGGCCAAATGGTCATCTCAACTTAACCTTGCCTTTTATACCTGTCAGGAATTCCTCAGAGAGTTTACTCAGGCAACCAGACAGAGGTATGAGCACAGTGAATGTTAAGTGAAACAGAATATGATCGTGTTCCAGTCCTCAAACGTCCTCAGGTTCAAAAAGGACATACATTTTTTCCCCCCTGAGCCAAGGTGACTGACTGACCCCCCCCAGTCAGTTACAATAGTTGTGGTCAGGGTTGTTTGCCTAATATCATGCCTATATAATTAATAAAGCAGGTTCCAGAAATGTATGAAGCATGCTTGACAGTTGTCATTTAACACTGCCTAGCCTTTATCCATTCTGTCCTTTTGAAGGTGTGCATCTCTGTGTATTAAACACATGAAACGTCTGACTTTGAAAATGGGCCAAGGCAATTTGTCAAATTTCGCACACCATCAAACTGGCAATAGCTAGATATCTTTAAGTGGGTCAGGCAGTTAGTACTGTACCTCCAGATCAGTGGGACAGGGGCAAATCTTAATGGGACAGGCTTGGTCAGGAGAGTATGGCAGATGTGCGAAAAGCAAGGAAAAAATGGAGCAGAGAGAAGCATTTGAATCAGTACTGGGAAACCTTTCCTGTTCTCAGCCAGAGATTTTCATGTTCTCTACGGGCTTCATCCTGCATGTGGCTGAGCACTCTGGCCTTGACCAGCAAAACACTTAAGTACATACTTAACTTGAAGCAAGTGAGTAGTCTCATTGACTCCAAGCCCTAGGTACCATAGTGATGAAGTGCATTATAAATGGAACATTGTGGTTAATGCACCTATGATTGTTTTCTGTGTACTTCACTTTTAAGCGTAAGACGTCGGCTATAGCTATCTGCTGGGAGTTAGAGGTGTGGCTGGGAGAGATGCAAATGGAATATTTAATGTTTTTTTTGTTTGTTTGTTTGTTGTCTACTTAATATAAAAGAAGCCATTTAGCTCTTTGTGTATGGGGAAACATGACATATCTGCTGATGTACCATACTATATTCCATTTCCTATCAACAATGTACTGTTCAGAAACCTATTCTTCACCTGCTGTGAGCTCTTCTCCCCTTTTGCAAATGTTCTTTCATGTGGGAGTTTACAGAGCTTAATATTCAGCTGAAGTATGTGTTACAGAAAACCCCCTCGTCTTCTCCCACTGCCCCTCCCCCCCCCATCCTCCCAGGTTAGCTTACAGGAAACTATAGCAGCATTTGTATAGCTACAGTATGTGCAGTACACTTTAGGAAGCATATAGAAAATGTATTAAAAATTGATACAATGGATTTTTCCATCAGAGTTACACAAGTTAGCAAGCATACTTTGTGAAATTTAAGAAGGATCTTATTCCTCACACCCATAAACTTCTTGGATTCCTGCCCTTATCTCATGCAGGGCGGGGCTGGGGGTAGTAGAGGGGGAGAAGGAACCCTTTTCTTGAAAGTCTGCTCTTTTTTTCCTCCCAACCAGAGCAAAAAAAAATGCCTAATGCATTGATTGTGTTAGCATTAAAATGGGCATGAGTTGTAAAATTTGGATCCGTGATCAGGTGCAGAATTTGAAAGCTCATTCCCCTTCCAAAAATTTGCTGTTGGATTTGGGAATTATAGTTAGACCTCATCTTCAGTAGACCCCACCATTAATATTATCTTCCAAAAAGAGAAGTTTTGAGAGGCTAAACAATAGCACAGTGATTAGATGATAGTAGGTAAGAGGATCAAATTCAGCTCTGGGATAAGCAAGTGCAACTCACATTTCCAAGGGTGAATTTGGCCCCAAAGTTTACAGTAAACAAAGGAGAAGGGGACAGCTGAAAAATAATCATTTCATTTCAGATCATTCAGCGCTCACAGTCATTTTAGAAATGTGATGGCTAACCCTGTGAAATGGGTGTCCTATATGGTGTTTTTCAGTGCTCAGTGGTTGGGTGCAGATGCCAAGTTAAGGGGCAGGAAGACATTAATGAAGCAAAAGGCAAGGAAACGATAGTATCGTAACATGAGTTGCCTAAATCTGCTAATTACTAGTGCTTGTTAAAGTTAATATTCTCCTTTCCAGATAAGTAATATGAGAATGAGTTGGACATTAAGCGTACCATAAAAATCAGTCACTGAATAATACTGCTTCCTTTATGCCTGAAACTCAGTGTGAAATGTGCTTTAATCATGCTATTAATCCTCAGCAGGAAGGTATATATCAGCACATGAAATATCTGTTAGTAAGTAGTACTTACCTGGGAAACATGATCACAAGTAACAGTGAATTAACTGTGAAGTGTAGATTATTAAAGAAAATGTCATCTCTAGATTTAAAATATTTTAAAAAATATATACAGGTTAGGGCTTACAGAGGGAGGATATTCTAGATCGGGGTCGGCAACCTCTGGCACGTGGCTCGCCAGAGTAAGCACCCTGGTGGGCCGGACCAGTTTGTTTACCTGCTGCGTCCGCAGGTTCGGCTGATCGCGGCTCCCACTGGCCGCGGTTCACCGCTCCAGGCCAATGGGGGCGGTGGGAAGCCGCGGCCAGCACATCCCTCGGCCCGCACTGCTTCCCGCAGCCCCCATTGTCCTGGATTGGCGAACTGCGGCCAGTGGGAGCCACGATCAGCCAAACCTGCCGAAGCGGCAGGTAAACAAACTAGCCCGGCCTGCTAGGGGGCTTACCCTGGCGAGCCGCGTGCCAGAGGTTGCCAACCCCTGTTCTAGATCTTTGACTTGATGTCAGATCTTCACACAAATTGAATATTGCAATGTTTCCCCTACAAGCTTAATTTTGAATTCATTTGAAGAAAATAATGCATAAGTGGTAAAACTTCTTACCATTATGTGGGCTAATAAATAGCCACAAATTCAGTCAGAAATGACATATATTATTTTCTATTTTGTTCCATTGCCATGAAGTGGTTACAGCGGACAACTGGAGTCAGGGCTTCCGGTTCTGTTCCCAACTCTGAGTCAGAGTGACCTTGCGCAAATCTCTTAGCATCACTTCCTTCAGTTTCTCCAGATGTAATGGAGATTTCATGGGTGTAAATCAATCATGAATTGAACCCAGAATACTGAACTCTGGCCTTGCCATGAGTAAAGGAGAAACTGGTTTTCATGATCTTTATTTTCAAAGATAACGTGTATGAAAATGCTAAACTGATGCATATGTTGGGTTAATGGTTTAAGGATATTTGTAAAGTAATTTTGTTGGACTTAAAAAAAAAATTAAGGTTTTGGCATTAAACTAATCAGGTTCATAGTTGCACCAAATGATTTTATCCACTTCTATTGGAGTATCACTGCATGAACTGTTTGGGAAGATGAAGGAGGGGGGATAAAAAGGTTCACCAGAATAATAGCTGATAGTCAAAAGGTTTGGAGATTTCCCCTGGATGCTGTTGATGCTGTACCCCTATATCCTTGCACCCTGGCCCAAGTGAGGTATCTCAGGTGCTTCCTTCCTCAGTTTCCCATCCATCAGGTACAAGCTATCCAAAACAGACTTTTGTCCATTAAGGAGCACTTGCTTCAGAAAGCCTCACATATGGATTACAGAAAACAACAAAAGTAAATCTTACTCTTATAAACAGTGTCTAGTTCCTTCTGAACTCTTGTCCCCTCCACCTGGAACCAGTTTTTAATTCCTTTTTTTTCTGAACTCATCTTCTCTTCTGGAAACAGTTCCAAGCCCCTTGCCTTCTGGGTTCATCTGTTCTTGCCTCTTCTAGCCTGCAGAACGGTCTCTGTCTCCTCAGGGTTGCTTTTGGTTACAATCTCCCTTAGTACTTCTGTCTCAGAGTTGCCTTTTAGTTTCCCATTCCCTCTCTGGGAACACCCTCTCTCAGGGTTGCCTTTCAGTTACAAACCTCTTCTCTCTAGAGGTGTTTTCTTCTTCCTTTTCTGGACTGCTCAGGTAACCTTCTTAGAGGGCGATCCACTGCTAACTGGCCACTAACCAGCCACCTGGAGCACCCATTACTTACAGCTGGCCTTCAGAGAGCCATCATGGGGAAGCTAGGCCCTGATTCCCCTGGAAGGGCCACTTGCCCCATGACTGATGCTTATTAATGAGACAAAAAAATTACCTCTATCGGACAGCACAAGGTGTGAATCAGTACCGAATCTGGCCCTTTGCAATCTCTCTGCTGTTGCTGGTGATATCACTAATAAGGGAAGCAACATGTAACAAATGCAAGGCAATCTCCTAGTAATTAGTGAGGTCACCAAGTGTTGCAGAAGACATGCAGAACCATGAACTCAGGTCTTTTATCATCTACTCTGGAGTCGCCACCATTTGCAGCATTCACCAAGATGCACCAGTGACTGCAATGACATAAAAACCTAAGGATGAAAAAGGCTTAATGCAGAAAAGCCCTACAGGGTTCCCTAAACCTTTTGTCTCTCTCCCATGGGTTTTACCACAGGAAGATGAGGTTATGGCCTGCACTGCACCTAGTGAAATAGAATCTAAAAGTTAAGTGCTCTGATACCATGGTCACAAGCATGGGATAGATGAGCACGCACAGGCTTTAATGATAGAACTGGCTTTAATGCTGACCCTTATTATTCAAACAATATGGCAGATGTAGATCTTAGATTAAAATTTTGTAAAAACAAAATTTTATCACATTTAAGGTAAGTGGAAGGAGATTCCATGATTTTTTTAAAGTTCCAGTGGAAATGGTGTTCCAATCTCAGGTAAGCATTTCCCTGTGTGAGCTGCAATCAAAGCATTGCAGTAGTTTGCTAGTGCATGAGAACCAGAAAGTAAAAGTGACTCATCTATTTTCATTGTCCAAGCTTTAGATAGTTAAAAAAATGTTGAAAAGATTTTTAAATTGTTAGTTTCATTAACCTATGTTCTGAATAACTGGAGCGGCTTGAAGAATATTAATCAAATGATAGACTGAGATTAGTGACTTTTCAACCACAGTACTAAATTCACTTTTTTCATTATTCATCCAGATTAAAGTGAGCAAACAACTCAGAAATATAAATAAATGTTTTCAAATTTGATGAAATATTCAGAATAAAACGTTGGCATTTTTTCCCACTGTTTGTCCAGCTCTGTTAGTGCAGATAAAAGACTTTTTAAAATATTTTGGCCTAAATATTCAAAATTGATTTGTGATTTTGGGTGCCCAGCTGGATACACATTTAGAGGGGCTTGATTTTCAGAGGGTGGATGCTTGGCACAGCAAAACACAGTGCACAAAGTCCTAGCCCTATTGAAGTCAATGGCAAAGCGCTCATTGACTGCATGGAACCAGGATTTTACCTCAGGCTCCTTTGTATCTCACATTGGACATGCAAAAATTGGGTCACCCATAATCACTTCAAGCAACTTAAGTAAAACTCTTAACTTGATAGCATTAAAGAACAGTATCTATTCTTAAACAGAAAGAGGACAATTGAATATGTAAATGCCAAGTGTCATGAAATAGTTGTATGATTTTCAGCTCTCATGTTTTCACCATTTTGCATCAGCTTTGTATATCACATAGCACAAGCAGACTTACCTTGTAGAAAAGCAATTTAAGTTTTCTCCATAAGGCAATCATATTACCATACTTATGGGCTGCTGCATTTTCTCTGCCTCATTTGCCCTCTCTGTGTCTACCTGCAGTTAGTAACACGGGGGAGGAGGGGGAGGAAGCAGAAATCGTAGCTTCGGACATGTTTCACGGATCCTCGTATTGAAGGGGTTAAGAAATATTTTGCTGACTGCAATTTGATGTGCTTTGTTGCACCTATAATCCCAATATCCCACTCTGCATGGTTAAAAAACCGATTGTATTCTGCTTAGCTGAGTGAACCACAAGAAGAATTCTACAATTTGAAAGGTGATGGGGTGGAGAAAAACAAATAGAGAGTAATCATGGAAGAGGTGAAAGAAGATCATCCATCCTGTGATGGAAGAAGCAGTCTTCAATTAAATATTTATTCATTGGTAATGAATGCCAAATAACATTAAATAAGCATTTAGCAGAATATTAATCACGTACTTAATGGCTAATTGCAGTATATTAACAATTAATGGCCCTTTAAGAAACTAAATATACTATGGTACATAATAAGTGTTAATTGAAAGCTATTTCAGGAACTTTATCTGCATTCCTTAATTGGACAATGACACAATACAGTTACTGAGCCCTTTTGTCCTTATTTTATGTATTGTAGTTATTGTTTGTGCTACAAAATATGGGCCCTTCCTGTATTATACATTGCCCCCTCCTGTAATGTGACCAGGAAAAGATTTCAGCCAATCCTGGCCCAGAAAAATCAAATGATAGTTAATTTCAATGATGCTGACATGGAGAGTTACTTAGCATTTAAACAGTTATTCGCCTAAACCACATCCATGTTGTTAAGTCACTGAGACATAACCACACAGAGCTCTGAAACTATCACAAGGCCAGAAAAACCTTATTCCAAACATGGTGTTATGTTGTGGTTGTTGAATTTTCTTGTCTTGTTCCATAACAGAAATAATGTTCAGGCTGTTGGAGAACACTAGCAATTAACTACTTGTGTAGCTCTCAAACAGAGACTGAAAAATCAGAGAGAGAGTGTTACCCAAAAAGAAGAATAAGGAAAAGACAAACATTGAGGAAGGAAGGAAGAAAGGGTAATAGAAAAGAGACAGAGGGAAAGAATCATGGGAATCTGGCAGAATTGATGCATGTCAGATAAATCTTCAGATTCTCCTTGAGGAGTATCCTATGAAATTCAACTCAGGCACTTGACTCAGGCAAGATGTAATCAAGAAATTAGGTGGGATTTCCAAAAGTCTCTGAGGGATGTGTACACTGCAGTGTAAGCCCATGGTTCGTTGGTCTCAAATCAGCAGACCTTGGGGTAGAGAACCTGGGGCTTGAGCATCTACAATTGATTGTTAACCCTATGTTCAGAATTGTCTAACCTGGGCTCAAACATGGGGTTCTGGCATCCACACAGATCCAAGTCAAACCAGCCATATCCCAGACTCCTTAGCAACCATGTGGCACTTTGACCATGGTGCACTGTGGGAAAATTTACTGTCTATTCTGCAAGCTACAGGAAGTTTGAACAGCCCACCAATGCAGCCTGCTGAGCAACATGGAGGATGTGCCTTTTGAAGAACTTCTCTGTTCTTCACTCTGTGCTTTCACTCCTCTGTCTGTCTTGAGCTGCTTAATCTGCTCCCTGCACTGGTCTGGTAAATTTGCAAAGCTGCCAGCTTTTTGGTTGTTTGCTGGCATGTAGGGTGACCAGATGTCCCGATTTTATAAGGACAGTCCCGATTTTGGGGTCTTTTTCTTATATAGGTTCCTATTGCCCCCCACCCCCGTCCCGATTTTTCACACTTGCTGTCTGGTCACCCTACTGGCACGTGTGGTCATTCCTAGTACTCTTACTAAAGTCCACTCTTTTGCTGGTATCACACAAGAGATTCACCAAAATCTGACTGTGCTCCTGTGACCAGGAAGCAGGTCGCTTTGCAAAAAAATTTGTTCTGGTCAGTCTCTGTTGCAAACACAGAAGGCTCTCTGATGGCGTGCTTGCTGCTCAGTGATCAGCAGGCAATGGAAGGGTTAATGCTGACTCACACAGCTGTTGCTGTATGCCCTGGGAGGTTGCTTCCATTTTCATTGTACACTGCATTAGCTACAGAGGTGCATCTTTAGAAAGTTAATTGTCCTATACTGAGAGTTAGGATGTCACCCAAGTGAGGACTCATTCTCCTTATCTTCATTTTTCTGTTATTAGGATTACCAGAATTTTTCCTCCACTAAGGAGGACCATAGAGGCAAAATCATGAGTAGCAGCTAGTATATTAAGGGTATGTAAGGGAGTAGCTGAGCAAGATTTATAATCAAATGAGGAAGTGGTTTCCTAGGGGAGGTCTGCCCCAGATGGAGCTCTTAACTGCAACAACTTGAGTGTGATATGTGATGAGTTCCAAAGCTGGGAGCAGCACAGCCTTTGTGGCTGGGAGTTTGTTTATAAATAGAGGCAGGGTGATTAAGATAACAAAAGGCTTATCATTAATGTAAATTAAGGATCCTTAGATGATTCTGAAAGCACTGCCAGGCACTTCAGTTAAAAGATAGGAAACAAAGGGTAGGAATAAAAGGTGAGAATGGAGAGAGGTACATATTCAACATATTCATAAATGATCTGGAAAACGAGGTATGCAGAGAGATGGTAAAATTTGCAGATGATACAAAATTACTCAAGATAGTTAAGTCCCAAGCAGACTGTGAAATGTTACAAAGGGATCTCACAAAACTGGGCGACTAGGTAACACAATGGCAGAAGAAATTCAGTGTTGATAAATGCAAAGTAATGCACTTGGCAAAATATAATCCCAACTATACATACAAAATGATGGTGTCTAAATTAGCTGAACCCATCAATAAAAAGATCTTGGTGTCATTGTGGATGTCTGAAAACATCTGCTCAATGTGCAGTGGCAATTAAAAAAGCCAACAGAATTTTGGGATCATTAGGAAAGGGATAGATAATAAGAGAAAAATATCATATTGCCTCTATACAAATCCATGGTACACCAACATATTGAATAGTGTATGCAGATTTGGTCACCCCATCTCAAAAAAGATATATTGGATTTGGAAAAGGTACAGAGAAGGGCAACAGAAATTATTAGGGGTATGAGCACCTTATGTATGAGAAGAGATTAAAAAGACTGGGACTTTTCAGCTTGCAAAAGAGATGACTAAGGGTGGAATATGATAGAGGTGTAGATAAAATCATGAATGGTGTGGAAAAATTGAATAAGGAAATATTATTTACTCCTTCACATATAACGTGAGAACTAGGAGTTACCCAATGAAATTAATAGGCAGCAGATTTAAAACAAAACAAACAAACAAAAGTATTTCTTCACAGTCAACCTGTGGAACTCTTTGCCAGGGGATGTTGTGAAGGCCAAAACTATAACAGGGTTCCAATAAGAACTAGATAAGTTCATGGAGGATAGGTTCAGCAATGGCTATTAGCCAGGGTGGGCAGGGATCCAACACCATGTTCTGCATGTCCCTCGCCTCTGTTTGCCCTGAAGCTGGGAGTGGGCAACAGGGCAACTTGATGTCTGCCTGTTCTGTTCATTGTCTCTGGAGCATCTGGCTTTGGCCACTGTTGGTAGATAGGATGCTGGGCTAGATGGACCTTTGGTCTGACCCAGTATAGCCATTCTGATGTTCTTATATAGAACCCAGATGTATCTGCTCCCCGCTGTAACCCACTAGACCCCACTCTCCTCCCAGAGCTGGGATAGAACCCAGGAATCCTGATGGGGTCTCTCTCTCCACAGTTAGTAATAAAGTAAGAATATACATTAAAATTTTAAAAATAACCAGTGTCCCTTAAGTGACTTGCCACAAGATGTCAGAACACATTGTTATTAGAGCTGAGTGGGACTAATATGTATTTAATTTTCTTTTTTTATATATATAGGAATTAGATACAGGGCCCCTGTCAGCTAATTGCTAAGTTATCTGCCAAAAAACTAGAGATTTCAAGTGCCTAAGTAGCCCCAGGAATCATGGTTTAAGGTGTCCACCTCTTACCAAATTCTGAAATGGTGCCCCTGCTAAAGTTGCCTTTTCCTGGGACAACCAATAAAACAGGACACCAGTGAAATTATCACCTGCCACCTTAAGGATGAACCAAGTATCCAGATGTGACAGGGTTGCCTCTACAGTGCCCCCTTGTGGCCCATCAGGGTATGACTCACCCAGCTCCTGCTGATCACAGTAGTTAGGGTGCTGTCTCTAGGAGGTCCAAGGTAGCAGTGCTTTGGCCGTCCAGCCAAGGCACACTTCATTCCCACCCTTTCCAGGGTGTTAAGGTCCAAGGGAAATGAGGAACCAAAAAAAGGACATCTCAAAACCAGATCATCCAACAACCTTTCAGTGGGACCTCATACTTCTAATTGGGGCTTATCTCCAAACAGTCCGTGCTTCCACTGCCACTGATCCCCCATAGTCTGGTCATCCCCTCTAGCAGGGGCTTTTCTGGCCAGCAAAGCATGTCAGTCTCTGGGCTGCAGCCCAGCTTCTTTCCCATCAAAAGAAGCAGAGCTCTGCTCTCTTTCATGGTCAGCCCTGAACTGGGCCAGACCTTCTCCTTTGCACTCCCCTCTCCAGGCCTCACATTTGCTGCAGATGTTAGGGTTACCATATTTAAAAAATAAAAAAAGAGGACCCTCCA
>NW_020664409.1:24124640-24312734 GCF_002925995.2 Terrapene triunguis
GGCGGCTGGGGTCTGGAGGCAAGGCAGGCTGCCCGAAGCCGGTAGCGCTGGCTCGGGCAGCTTGGCTCTTAACAGAGCCGAAGTCTGAGAGGGGAGGACTCACAGACCAGCCGCTGGAGGGGAAGTGCCCGGACGGCATTTTTCCCGGACATGTTCCGCTTTTTGGCAATTCCCCCCGGACAGGGGTTTGATTGCCGAAAAGCCGGACATGTCCGGGAAAAACCGGACGTATGGTAACCCTAGCAGATGTAGTGGGCTAGGGCCAAATCTATCTTCCCCATCCCACTAGCCTCTTGTTGGTGTCAGTGAGTATTTTGCATCTCTCTGCACCACTGAAGGGAAATACAGTCCAATGACTTAATTATCAGCTGCTAAATTCACATTGCAGTTGACACTGTTCCCAGTAGAGTTCCTTTAAGGACTAGGCTATCAACCCCTTTTGCACTCTTCCTCCTCACATGTATTCCAACAATATTTCATACCTATAACATTTTTGTTAAAGATGCAATGAAATATTTCTGGCCAAGAGACCCTCCTGAAATGATCTTTAACTGCAGCGTAATTGCTTCTCTGTGCAGCATGTGAGGACAAATTATCTAATACAACCAAAATGGCATGGTCAAGCAGTGTGGGAAATTCACCTACCAAAACTTCATCCAGATCAATGCCAGCCTTTTTACATCGAGCAGTTTGTGTAACTGCCTGCAAGCTTCCCCACTGCTGGAAAGGTTTTCTAAACAGCTTTTTTTTTTTTTTTTTTTTTTTAATTGAGCTGGCAAGGGAATAGTTTTGTTTTTATATCTGAACAAAAGTCCAGACTGATCTCTCTTTTTTAGTTTTCATATGGATCAAAGCTTTGCTATTCACTAAACTGGGGGAAGTGTAATGAGGTCAGGTCACTGAAGTTCTGGGAATTGTAATTCTCAGAATGGGCCTGCAGCCTGCATGAAGCGCCATTTCTCTGACATGTATGTTGCTCCGAGTGTTGAAGATGGGCTTGGGGTGAAGGTACACACATTTGTTGGCTTTCAGGGCATGGTGCAAAGCCCATCTATTTCTCATGCTTTTTTTAGGGTCAGAGAGGTGTACTGAGGTACGCAAGGGCATACAGGGGTACGGTTTGGGATTCAGTCTCATTACTTGGGTTGATTCTGAGGATTAGGGGAGGCTGCTAGTTATATTCTTCATTGGTTGTGTTCTCAATATATCTAAAATTAATCTACAGGGGAACAAACTGTATCTAGAAGGGGAACAGATATTTAACAATGGGCTCTTCAATCTAGCTGAGGTAAATTAAGGGTGAGAATAATTTACCAAGGGAGTTAGTGGCTACTCAATCGCCGACAATTTTTTTAAAAATTGAGAGTGGATATTTTTCTGAAATATATTCTCTAGGAATTATTTGGGGAAGCTCTATGGTCTATATTATATAAGAGGTCAGGCTAGATGATTACAATGGTCCCTTCTGGTCTTGAAATCTATGAATCGAATAAGCACTTAGCATTTTTGATGTCACTATCATTACAAATCAAAAGAAAAAATACAATATAAAATTACACACAAGTTCTACATAAAAGAACATTATTAAGGTAGCAAATCAAGAACTCAAAAGACTGGAAATGTTGGAATTAAGGTTGCCTGGACAGCTACAACTCAGCCCTCTTGGGCAAATGCATTCTGAAACAGTCACATGACCACAACTTTTTTTTCCACAGAAACCCTGTCCTAGTGGACTCGATGAATGGTGCTCGCTTAATGAGCAGCTATTTTATATAGTTTTCTCCTAATTGTTCAGAGTGAGGCCTTAGGCTGTATTTTCTGCTCACTATTCAAACCTGCTCTGAAGACAGAATTAATAATTTTCTGATATAAAAGTCCATAGTGCCCATCCATATAGTAGAAATGTTTCACAAACAATAATTAATTAATCTTCACAACACCCAACTCCATTTTACAGGAAGGGAACTGAGGCACAAAGTCACAATTACCCACTAATTTTGGGTACTCAATTTGAGACACCTAGGACTTGATTTTTCAGAGTACTTAGCATTATATATCATTTTAATTTCAAAGCCCAGCTCTCACTAAATTCAGTTGCAGCTCTGAGGATTTAGCATTTTTGCAAATCAGACCACAGTGTATCAAACGGGGCTCCCAGAACACAAGGTATATGTAATTAATGACCACCTGTAAAAAGTTCAGTTTATTGGGCCTCATTCTGCTTCCACCTCTCTAGAGCAGAGGGAAAGGCAAATGTGGCTATAAGAGAGAATTTCCCCTCTGTCTAATGTAGCAGAATTCCAACACAAAAGTCAAGGACCTTGCTTCAAAGCAAAGTACATGCTGATATTTGTTGCATTGCTTATAAACCAGCGTGCACACACATATTGTAAACAATATCAGAAATGAACATTTGTGAAATTCTAATACATTCAAGGGGTTGTCAAATTGCCTCTTCTAAAAATTGTATGGTATCTCCACAGTACAGTAGACTACCACGTTAAAAAAAATCTATTTTGCTTGTAAATTGATGATTTTTGATGTGCTAGCAGTGATATCGATTGAGCTTGCTGGAGCAAAAAGTTTATATTACAAAATTCATTGACAAAAGCAGACAGTCATAAGCCAACTAGTAGCTATGCTGTAGCTTGCCTTTCATTTGACTGTCTCTTGTAAAAGTAAGAAACAAACCAAATATTAGAATGTTTCATCATGCCACATAGGGTCCAACAATGGTTGAGAATAATTTCAGTTACTTGAGATGCTTTCTACACAAGGAATTTTAACCACAATCTTTTTTGCATCTGTCGTTGCTGGTTGATACAAAATACACGATTACTTACTGTAACCTCTAGTCTACTTGAAGAGTTAGAAAGAACCAGGATGATTGGAGAACAGACAAAAACTGTCTGCACATTTAGTGCCAATTTTTTTAACACCAGCCTGTAAAATTACAGTTGCCATCTTATGTGACTAGATTTTTCATGCACAAACTCAGGCTTGTGCATGCTAAATGCAGTTGAACAATAAATTGAGTAAATGCCTATCAGATTTGTATACATAAATACAGTTTGCATGTGTAAATCCAAGCTAGCAGCTTCACCATCACCTGGATTTACCTTACTGTTGCTGAATGCTCTCCCTCAGTAAAAAATGTAACTGAATGTTTGGTTGCTTACGATCACTCCTCACAGCCTCCAAATACTTTTAAAAACAAAGTCTTGTAGGCTCTTCGAAAGAGGGGTGTTGCTTGGGACAGAGAAGATGAAGATGAAAAGGTGGAGACTGTATCTGGTACTTTAATTTTTTGGATATTAAAAGGTTAATATGCCAGCTGAATATTAGGACATGCATCGTTGAATGTCAGTCTCTTTGCCTATCGATAATGGGTTACTCCATTCCTCCCCCTAGAAAATACTTCATGTTTTCTGTATTGTGTGACTGCAGTTCTGACTGAACTATTTTTGCCCCCATAGACAATTCCCTTTAGTAAATATAGGATGAGATTTTTAACTTCCAAAGGCATTTTTGGGTATAATTTTGCAAAAACAAATCTACCTTTGATTGCTAGATTTTCCTTAAAATGAGAAATATTACTGTAGACAGTATTACGTATCTCAAAAATGAGCATTCCCAAAAGATGCCTCCCCCCCCCCCCCCGGTATCCTGTTATATTTTCATAGGTAAAAGTAGAAAATCTTATTCAAATATTTGATTTCTCTGCAGCTCCATGTGCCAGTTTTGGTCCATAAAATGTGATCTCCTTTTAGGAATTGGAAGGGTGTATTAAAACATGCTTAGCTGGCTTTCTCTTCAGCATACATTAGTGTGTTCCAACAGGAACGTTTCACCTCTTGGATCATTTTCTGCTGGCTCCATTGGGAAATTGTATATATATTTAAAATGTATAGATTGCAGGGTCACACCCTCTTTTTTTTAAAGATATGTCATCCATTAGAATGTTGCTGGAAATATTACAAGCACAGGCATGAACATTTCTAGTACTTTTCCTTTCAGTCTGGCCAGAAATGATCTTTTCTAGATATAAATCAGGTTCAATGGAGCTATGTTGATTTACAGTAGGTGAGGATTTCTTCTTTTTCCACTTCAGGACATAACCAGGAAAGTGCAAATAAACCCCCCAAAAGTGTTTTTTTTTCTTTTTATAATCTTAATTGAACTTTTATGAGCTCACAAAAGATTTGAGCCTGTTTTTCAGAGATGCTTGGGACTGACTGCAGTCAATGGGAGCTATAGGGTGCTCAGCTAACTGTGATAATCAGGCTTTTCCTCTTCAATGTACAGGATGAATGAAAGCTCAGGGACAGTGACACTTCATCCATATGGGCGTGTTTAGCCCTACTACATGTGCAATGTAAATATGGAAACTAAATATATGTACCAGAAAGCTCATTTAGAGCCTTGGCATTTGAAAGATGATAAAGTGCATGCTGCACGAGGCATAGAGGGAAAAATATAACTAGGCAATGGGATGACAGCCATTGAAAAAGGTCAGCATGTCTTGACAATGACAACCAATTGTGAGCAGTGTAAGAGCTTGTCTATAACTGTGTCACTCCAGGGTGTGGATTTTCCACACTATACCGACATAAGTGGCTAGTGTAGACCAAGCCTAACCTCCTTTTACATTATGTCAACCCTTTCACGTGGTTCAGTGTTGCATACTGTATAACAACATCAGTTACAAATCAGTAAACGCAGAAGCTTGATTTCCTTTTCTTCTGCCTCCCTTTCACCAGCTTTTGACATTTGTAAGCAGATCTGTCTCGACAAGGCTCATTTGGAATGACATTGACAATCTGCGTGTCAGAAGAAGTCAGTTGTTGCTTTTATGTCATCTTAGGAAAAAGTCAGAAATGACTGGATAATTATACACCAAATGTGCTAAAGTTACTCCTCTGGAGGAGGCAAGATCTGAAGTTAAAATATATGTTCTTTTACCATCAACACTAAAGGCTAGATTATGCCTGGTTGACACAGTTCAGCACTAGGGAAGTGTGGAATAATCCCACCCTAAGAGGAGCATCATGGGAATTCTACTGCAGAGTGGCAAAATGCCTCCTGGAGCTCTGATGAATGGGAGACAGTACAAGCTGCTATGTCTCTTTAAGGATTGCAGCATACTTCTCCTTATGAAACCACGGCTTCACCTACTTCTGCCATCCCTACATCCTTTTAGGGATGCCACGCACTCTGGGAGACTTCAGGCTGGTAGTTCTTCCATCTTTACTCAGACCACACAAGAAGAAGTAGTTACACAAAGAGCAGGGGGATCTTTACACCCTCTCCTTCCATTACATGACTAAGGCCTGGTCTACACTACGACTTTAATTCGGATTTAGCTGCGTTAATCCGAATTAATCCTTAACCCGTCCACACAACGGAGCCAGTTACTTCGAATTAAAGGGCGCTTAAAATCGATTTCTGTACTCCACCCCGACGAGCGGAGTAGCACCAAAATCGATTTTGTAAATTCGAATTAGGGGTAGTGTGGCCGCACACCACCGAATTAATGTGGTTAAAATTAATGGGGTAGTGTGGCCGCACACCACCGAATTAATGTGGTTAAAAACCGAATTAATGTGCTTAGTGTGGCCGCGCACAATCGAATTTATACAATCTGTTTCCCAAATTCAAATTATCTAAATTCGAATTAATCTCGTAGTGTAGACGTACCCTGAGTACGGGCTGACCAGAATCTAGCCCTAAGCAAATAAATAGATAAAGCCTTATCTATATTCATGGTATGAAAGGTGGTTGAATTATGTGTCATATGTTACTTGAGCTGTTTACTGATGATTTACTTTATGATTTGAAAATGATACAACGTACTCCATACTTACCGGAGACTTTCCAATAAACCAAGATGTGCACACACAGAAACAAACACACACCAAGAGCCAAATTAATTAGTGGTGTAACTCTGCTGACTTGAGTGGAATTATGCTAGGGAAGAAATTGGCCCGCAGTATTAAAGATCCGCAAAGTGCATTTAAAACACAATAAATGGGCAACGTTCAACTCAGGCACTTTGTTACTGAGTTTTCTTGCTCTCTCGGGGGATGATCCATAATCAGTGAACTGTTATAACCTTTCGTTTTTCATTGGTACCAACATATATCACTATGTACCCAAAGTGCTGTATATGAGAAAATCAATAAATGCAATGCTTAGATGATAAATGTTTACAATTTACTCCTTTGTTGCTACCATGTTCTAATAAAAACAACAGCTTAAAAAGAAAAGTGAGGTTACAGCTAGGAAACAGAAAACTGCTCCTTGTTTGTAACTGCAGGAGTAGCTCTGTAATAAATATATTTCCTTGTTTTTAAATGCTAGGATACATTGGTGTTTGGAAAGAATTTACCCTTGTGCAAATAAATAACAGCTAACCTGTACCTTTTTCATCTCTGGAAAGATGTTAAATTGTGGATCAGGTGCTTAAAGTTCAGGAAAAAAGTTGGCATGAACTTGCATTCAATCCTCTTTTGGATCCATGATTGATGGATCCAAAAAAGCAAGTAGTAAATGTGAATGAATGCAATTGGTTTATCTGTCCATCTATCTCAAAAAAACTTTCTGTATGATGAAATAGCTCGAGCTAAATTATCCAGTGTCACCATATTTTATGTGGAATGGCAATGGAGAGTTTGACATCTCTTTTGAAAGGCAGGACAACGCCATGTGCATTTACAATGTGACAAGTAATTTTTCTGACTTATGTATGTGGCATTATTTTAACCACCACAGCCATTTCAGTCTTGACTGGAGAAGGTGGTGTGCCATGCTAGAGAAAAAGGAAGGAAAAAGTAATTCAAACTCTGCCTGCTGCATGCATTCCATCTCCCCTAGATTATTTCCTGCATTCAGACAATTGTTTTCTGCCATTTGAATAATTTGCTAAAAGTAAGGAAACAAAGTAGCTTTTAAAGTCAAACAAATACAAGGGGCCAAATTAAGGAGTGACTGGAAGAGAACTGAAATCAATGTACCTTGTATCTTTCCTGTTCCATAGCCTTTAAATTACACAACATTGGCTCTGAAACCATGGTGCATTTTTACACCCTGCTTTTGAAGTACTCCCTTGTCCAAATATCCTTCTGGGGGTGAGGTAAGCTAGAGAGGAGTCTCATCACAGACCATTTGTCACTTTTCAATCAGCCAGCAGGGAAGCTGTTGAATGTTACAAGACACTACTTACGCCCTTAGTCTGAGTGCATAGTGCCACTGGCCAAGGTCTCTTTTCTTCAACTTCATGTGCTATCAAAGATTTCTCCTTCATCTCACCTCATTTTTGAGACATTGCTATGTGCTGAATCTTGTACTCCAAACAAAGCAGCAGATTTTTCAAAAGTATATGCTGGAATCAGTTTTAGTTGAAAATCTCCATTTTTCCCCCTCCATAAGAAATATTCACCACTTCTTTTTACCAGTCCCAGTACATGGCGACCCACCTTACGCAATGCAGAGGAGCACTAACACCTACCTATATATTACATTTTAAAATTATAAAGGAAATACTTGGATTTCCTGGACATGGATGGGCAACCAAGCCTTTTCATTTTGTTTGTTGTCCAAGTTTATCTTTGGAGTGTGCCTTAGATAAACTACTGTGTGTCTGTGCACTGTTCTTGTGCCAGATACCAAATAGGGGACATTGCAAGAATGACGACAAGTTCTGAATATATTTGTTCAGTCTGGGAAATTCATAAGAGTGGTATTAAAATTAAGTTGTAAAGTAAAACTAAGTCTTTGAGCAATAAAACAGAAATCCCAGATATAAGCAAATAGTTATGCCATCTGGAAATATCACTGAAAGAACCCGATAAGAGTTCAACAGATGAAAGATATAGCGGACTTCATAGCAGAGTGTCACTGGTTCAAATCCAGCACAGGTTAATGATGACAAATTTGTTACTGTAACCCATGTGTAATTAGTGTAACATTTTAGAGCAATCCAGTCCCCTAAGAACTAAATTAGAATCTCATTAATTTGCACAGAAGATGAAAATATTAATACTGTACCGAATTGGTGTAACCCATATGAAATGGATTAATAACTGGTTAACTGATAGATCACAAAAAGTAATTGTAAATGGGGAATCATCAGCCACTGTAGGTGTTTCTAGTGGGGTCCTGTAGGGATCTGTTCTTGGCATAATGCTATTCAGTCTCTTTCCCAGTGATCAGAAAGCAAATACAAAATAATTACTGATAAAATTTGCAGATTACACAAAAATTAATGGGGTGAGCTAGTAAATAATGCTATAGACAGGTAAGTCATAGAGACTAATTTGACTAGAGACTAGAGATGGCTTAGGCTAGCCTACACTATGAGCTAGGGATGAGATTCCCCTTCTCACATACTTGTGATAGATTTCACTGAGCTAGCATGAGTATTTGTAGATTCCAAGACCAGATGAACTCATTATAATGATCTAGTCTAACCCCCTGTATAACACAGGCCACAGAACCTCCCCAAAATAATTCCTGGAACATATCTTTAAAAAAATATCCAACCTTGATTTAAAAATTGTCAGTGATGGAGAATCCACAACAACCTTTGGCAAGCCGATCCAATGGCTAATTATTCTCACCATTAAGAATGTATGCCTTATTTCCATTCTAAATTTGTCTAGCTTCAACTTCCAGCCATTGGATCATGTTATACTGTTTTTTAAGAGTCCATTGTTAAACATTTGTTCATATGTAGGTACATCTAGACTAATCAAGTCACTCCTTAACCTTCTCTTTCTTAATCTAAATAGATTGAGCTCTTTGAGTCTATCACAATGAGGGATGTTTTCTAATCCTTTAATTATTCTTGTGACTCTTGTTTGAATCCTCTCCAATTTATCAACATCCTTCTTGAACAGTGGACACCAGAACTGGACATAGTATTCCAGCAGCAGTCACAACAGTGCCAAATACAGACGTAAAATAATCTCCCTATTCTACTCAAGATTCCCTTGTTTGTTCATCCAATGATCGCATTAGCCCTTATAGCCAGAGCATTGCACTGGAACCTCATGTTCAGATTATCATCCACCAAGACCCACAAATATTTTTGGAGTCATTGCTTCCTAGGACAGAGTTCCCCACTCCTGTAAGTATGGCCTACATTCTTTGTTCCTTATATACACTTATATTTAATATGTAGCCATATTAAAACACACATTGTTTGCTTGCAGACAGCTTAGCAAATGCTCCAGATCACTCTGTATCAGTGACCTGCCCTCTTCATTATTTACCATAAAGTACCAACAGCTGTGTAGCTATGGTAGTAGCATGGGTAGTCTGCCAAATATAAACCTTCCTGAAACCAACCACATCTACAAGAATCTGCTTGGGGAAGACATTTCTTGATAGCAGATTGCTGTTTAAACTAGCAGAAAAAGGCATAATGGGTTGTAAACTGAAGCTTGACAAACTAGAAATAAGGCACAAATGTGTAACAGTGAAAGTAATTGCCCATTGGAACAACTTATCTAGGGATATGGTGAATTCTACATCACTAGAAGTGTTTATATCATAACTGGATGTCTCTTCTAAAAGATATGCTATAGCTTAAACAAAGTATGGTCATGGTACAGACCATGGTGAGATTCTATGGCCTGATATGGATAAGGTTAGAGTAGATGATGATAATGGCTCCTTCTAGTCTTACTATCTATGAGGTTAGTATGCTTGATTCACCTATACATGTTGAATCTGCACTTGCTAAGCTCAGAGGGTATGCTGTACATAAGCAAGAGTCATCCCTGAAAAGTGCAGGGCAGGCTTACATAGACACTCTCCCCGGGGGCTGTAGATTCCAGTCTCCAAAAAGAGCTTGCCTAGATAGTGCCACACCCACAACATAACCAGCTTTGTAAGACGCCACCTAATCATCCTGAAAATCATAGAAAAGGGGGGAGTGTTGTCATTTTAACTCACAGATTTGGGGCTGAGCAGTATAGGGCTTTACATATACCAGACAATCTCCCCAGAAATATTTTTTAGGTGCCTGACCCATAGCACACTGAAGTTGATGGGAAGTTGATGAGTTCCATGGTCTGTTGGGAGGGGAGGCTGCTAAGGTGCAGGACATTACACAGGAGGATCATAGTAGATAATTGTTCAGTCTTAGAAAATAATTCCTCCCCCAATCCACTCATAAAAGATCTATGCTACCTCCATTATGTGATTATAGTTCTGACTATGAATCTTTTCAGCCTACCACAGACAATTCCCTTCAGTAAATATAGTTCTAGAAGCTGAGACTTCAAAGGTAGTTAAGGATTTATTTCTGTGAACACAACCCTTAAATAAATTTAGCCTTGCCTGCTAGCTTTTCATTAAAATGAGAACTATTACTATAGTTTGCAGTACGCTATATATCTGGAGCTGTACAGTTGAAGTTCTTCCACAGAATGAAAATATATAACTATAAAAACATTCTTTTTCTTTCAGCCTTTAGCAATGAACTTTTCTGTGCCTAAAGTGAATTGATCCTGGAAAGTCATCATCAGCCAAACAGACTTATCACAAACAAATGCACCACAAAGTATCTTATTATTTAATAGTTATATCTAAACACAAACCCCATAACTCTACCAAGATGCACTCTTGCCCTTGCTGAGTAACTACATAACCTTACTGCTGTTACCACTATTTTTTTTCCCTTTTGCTCACAGTTGTCATGTTGCCCGACTTGTTGTGCCCTTTCTAAATTAGACTGTAAGCTCTTTGGGACAGGGACTTTGTTTTCTTATTTGTACCCTAAAGTCCCTGGGTTCTGTAAAGTTCCAAAAAGGGCCTTCATTTATTTTGTATTTTTGTTTTGTCTCCCGTTCTCTGTTCAGGGGTTAAAGAGGAAATTCTACTGCAACGTTTAAAAAATGTGTGTGGCTTCATGTGACGGTTTGCAATCAACAACACTAATTGTTGTGCTTTGTAGGGGTCTCTGCAGAAGTGCAAAAGACATATATTGGTTGGGCACTATATGGAATTCTGGATTGCCTCTGCTTGTTATGGTTCTGATAGATGAAAGACTTCATTCTCCAGCACTGGCAGATTAGCATATTTCTTGTGCACTTAGGCACATTTTTGTTAAAGTGTGTGGTCCTGAGTTCAATGCCTGATGCAAACTGTCCAATGCAAATGTATTACTCAGGTATGAAGAAAACTGTACAAAGACTAAAAATTTGAAACCAAGTTTCTCTCTCTCTCTCTCACACAGACACACAAATTGAGTCAATGAAAGACTATTGCTATAGAAGGAGAGCTACCTCTTCAAATAGTACAAGCAGAGCAGCCATATTCTCTACTATTCATGTTCAACTTTAAGATCAGCATCTTAAACTGAGCTAAACTGTTTTGTGTATAGGTACATTAGAAATTTTAATGAGTTTTAATTCCATATTTGCTTTCATGGGGTTGGACGTTATTTTGTTTTGTCTAAGACAGAGGACAATGGGGTGTTACTGTTCTTACAGAACACTTATGAAATGCTGTAAATTTTCATGGTGCTTTGTAGAACAGAGATGAAAAAATATTCTTTGTCTCATATTCCTTACAGCCTAATGGTCAGATTCTGCTTGGCTCTTTCATAGATGTGTGTGTGCTTGGGAGTGAGGAGGGCTTAAGGTATTAAATTTAAGGTATTAAATTTGTAGACTTAGTAATCACATAATTAATCTCATGTAACCCACATCAGCTTGGTGTGACTCTCTGTTTCTGTCTAGTGGTAGCTAGGCCACCTGGAGATTGATGAGCCTGCTACAGCCTTGGCTAGGGGCACGTCTTCACTACCCGCCGAATCGGCGGGTAGCAATCGATCTATTGGGGATCGACTTATCGCGTCTAGTGAAGACGCGATAAAATCGATCCCCGATGGCTCTTCCGTCGACTCCGGAAATCCACCGCGGCAAGAGGCAGAAGCGGAGTCAACGGCGGCGCGGCAGCGGTCGACTCGCCGCCATCCTCACAGCCAGGTAAGTCGACTCACGTAGCTGAAGTTGCGTATCTTAGGTCGACCCCCCCCCGTAGTGTAGACTTAGCCTAGGAGAGGAGAGATTTTTTTTCTGCTCAGGTAGAGGCTCATGCATTTAGACCTAGAAGTCCCTGGTTTGATCTCCTACCCAGGGGCATCAGCATTACATTCATAATAATGCAAGAGTTCTGCAAGTGGCGTTCCTAGGACTTAGGTGCCTGGAACTTGTAAATTGGATATTTACCCCCCAATGTTTCCCTCATGAGCTAAGCCAATTTGTTTCTTTCATTCCAGATCCCCTCACTTTTCCCACGTTTTCTTTCTCTACCCAATTGTGATTCATTTTTCTCCCTTATATCTTCATCATGTAAAGGGGTTACGCTGTTGCTCTTTCTCAAGTCCTAAGTCAAGGGGAAATGCTCAGTCCCACTTCCCCAAAAGCAATCCGGGGACCATATTGGGACTTGGAATCACAATACAGTCCCTGGTTCCCCAAGGCTTCAGGGAGGAAGTAATCTTGCCCACACTATATTTGGTGCAAATTTAATTTCCCACCACACAAGTTCAGTTGCAAATTGGGGAACATGGAGCCAACTCTCCTTCAACTTCCTGTCTAGCTGGGTGAGAGGAAATATAGTTTTCCTCTGAATTACAGCATTGGGAGAATGCAGTTTCTGATATTGGTAACCTTACTCACAAAAAAGCCGGGAAGTGCATTATCACCCCTTTATATCATTGCACAACGCAAGACAATCTTGTCCTGCATAAGCAGCCCCAATACCTGGTGTGACTTAAAACATGCAATTACATTGTTTTCTGCCACTTTTCCCATAGTTGATTAAAAATGAGACTCAGCCCACTGGTAAATGCCTGCAGAATGGGGCCTTGAACTCTTAATGAAAGGATGTTAAAGAACATCATTTTGCATAACAGAAGTTAATGCTAATGAACAGTCACTTTTTTTCCTAGACCATAAAACTTGCAACTAATGTACTAAAAATAGCTCGTTTGCAATATTATGCATGTAGCAATTATCATGAAGGAATTTGATTATATTCATTCATATTAATGGAGCAGTTTTCATTTATAGGTTTGTAAACATTTCAAACTCTATTACCTAGCAGTATTATTTCACTCTGTTGACAGAATACATTATCTTCTGTTTTATGGCATTGGTGGAGTGCAGCAAGCTAAGGAGCCCACAGAAGACAAAATATTCAGTTTCTTGTTTGTAAAATTAGCTTGACTAGTAGCAGCAAGGTAGCAGCTTCTCCTCAAAGGTCAATGTGATATCTCTAAATGTACTTATCATCCTCTCCATCAGACTGCTAGGCATTCATCATTATGGTAACCATTCATCAAATTGGGAAAGTTGAGAATTTCAATTGTCCATTTGAAGAATGTATTTAATTGCAAATGGAGACCTTTAAGAAGCCCGGCTCAATACTCAAGATGTAAAAATTCTCCTGTGCATCCTTGAAAGTGTAAAATTATTACCTGGGAAAAGAGAAACTCAGGAGAAGATGAGGAGGGAGGGAGGTCATTTTTCATGATGAATTAAAAATGAAGTTTATTTAAAAGTTTACAGTGGATTGAATTCTAGGGCATCAGCAAAAAATCCAGAAGTGGTTCCAAAGTGCTCAGAACTGTTGTCTACATATTTTAGAGCTTTGCTGTGAAAGCACAGCTCCAACAAAATTAATCTTGTTACTGTGTGTCCTGGCTTACACTGAGTTTAGCGATATATTTTTGAATTTTTTCTGGTGCATAATCATTTTTATTTTAGGAAATCCTGGTCTCTAATGAACACATTAAAAAATAAAACAGAACTGTACTGATCTAGGTTGGGTGGGTTTTTTTTATTATTATTATTTTCTACTGAGATCCAGCAATTATGAAAGATCTCTGCTGATGAGTATTCATGAACCCAATCCTGCTGTCATTGAATTCTGTGGGAAAGCTTCTGTTAGCTTCAGTGGGCAAGATTCAATGAGCAAGATTAAGCATGGTACATTTAAACAACTTTATTCTAAGTTCCCAAGAGTAGCATTACTGATTAATATGGTCTTGTTGCAGGCACAGAGGCCCGAGGACAGCAACAGGGGGTTCGTTGCCCGGCGGGCTTCGCGCCAATAAACATACCGGGGTGGAGAAACAATCAAAGTTTATTTGAGATCTCAAAGTGGTACAAGGAGACAGGCAAGTCTCAAATCGAGCACATCAGTAAAAACAGCTTCTCTCTTCTTATACTTTACAACTAAGCCCCCTCTCCCACCCCCCCTCCCCTCTCTACCGAAGGCATGTTTATACATTTAAGCCGTTAAATCATTCTAGGGCTATAAGTCTAGCTTGTTAGTAACATTCCTCTAAACAGTCATTTGGTTCTGTTTACCCTTAGTTTACTACCACTCCTCCAGCTAGAAACATGCAAACCTCATCATTATTGCTTAGGACCTGGTTATGAGCAAGGTCGTAATTGATAACTAGCTATTTACACATTCCAGTTCCTGTCCTTGGCTTTTGAGGTCGATTAGAGTTAAACATGGAAGGACAGAGTTTAAACATGGAAGAACTTTGGTTCATATATATAGGCCTAGTAACCCCAACAGTTCCCTCCTTTGAGAATACTCAACAAGCTTTTAGCTGAGTTTTCTCATATTCTGTAGACAAGATATGATTGAGTGCTATAGAATTAGGGTTCTCAATGAGCGGGAATGCTGGGATTTCTGGGGAACGGGGGGCACAAAGCTTACGGAGGAGCAATTTAAAACAAGCAATCAGGAGGAGGGTGACCAGGCAAAGTACCACACCTGTGAGGAGGAGACGCACAAGGCTATTTCCCAATCCTCCTAGGTTGGGCAACCAGCCCCAAAGGGAATCAAAAACTGTGGGTTCCCTTTCCTGAGCCTTCCACTGCTCAAAAGCCTGTTCGGCTGACAGGACATGCTTGCTAATGTCCTGTGAGTTTTCTGGGACATAAGTACAACATTCACTCCCAATAAGGACACACACTCCGCCCTGGGAGGCTAAAACATAATCTAAGGCCTGTCTGTTTTGCAGGGACAGCAATCGGAGCTGGTAAAGCTCTGAGTTAAGGCTTTTTTCTATGGCCAAGGTCTCACTGGCATACTTGGTGAGAAACACAGAGAGCCTACGATAAAATTGAGCCAGTCGTCCCACCCCATAGGATGGGAGAAAGATCATACCCAATCTGTCTCCTTCTGTAATGGGCTCTGGGGTGGCATACAAAGATCTATGCTGCCTAGGGCGGCCAGGGGGCAGTTTAGGGAAGACACGAAGGGGAGGGGCAAGATATCCTAGGTAGCAGCTTCCATACCACCGATGCAGTAGCCACTTATAGGCAGAGGTACCGCAAATATAAAAGGAGTGGCCATTCCCTACCAAGCCATTATAACCGCTATTCCACCTATCTGCTTGTCTGTCATTCAACGATCCGAACCGGGCGGTAGAGTCGGATTTGCCTTTAACATAGACAGGGATGGAAGCATCACTGTCAGGGGATAAATAATACTGACAGGTGCTATTCCCAGCAAACCAGGTGTGATTGCTGGACTTAAACTGTCAATAGCACACCAAACCAGGGGCCACTGGCCGCAACCTAATAGGGGAAGGGATATACGTTGAGTTGGCCTGCGGCTTCCGGGGTCGTCCCTTAACGCATACTGGGACTCAATGGTACAGTTCTGTGACAAGGGGGTACCCGAGGCATTTTTCCCCCTACTGAACCATCCCCAACAGATATCTGAACAATTCTGGGGAACTACCCTCCAGGGTAACCCTGCAGCATGGTGCGGGATTTGGGAGCATACCCAGCAGTTAGAGAGGTTAAACTCTTGGGCAAAGCAAACCTTCAGGGACTCATATGTATTTGTCTCTAAGTTAGTAGGGATTCCTTTCCATCCCGCATGTGCCTGGGGGGAAACGGGAGTTAACAAGAGGAGTGTCTCTTTGGCAAAGAGCACCACTGTGGCAGACCCTGGACCTGAACTCATATTGGGCAGGTGACCCTAGGGCCTAACAATCACAATTCCCCAAATACCCACAAAATAACAATTACCAATAGCAAGCAGATTAAAAACAACAGGGACCAGGCCACCAGGTTAGGCCGGCCCTGTGAAAATAAACACAACCAACGCTCAGTGGTCTCGCGGAGAGTGCGCCGTGACTGTCCAAAGAGATCACAGGGCATTCCCAGCAGACACTATTGTCGCCTGAATAACAGCTTAAGTCCCAGATCGTCGCTGGCAGTCTTCTCTGCAGGCTGGACGGTCCACCGTTCAGGAGCAGGCACTGCTTTCAGGCGAGAGTGATGAATCCAGTTCTTGTGTCCCTCAGTCTTTGCTGCTGTATGGGAGACCAGCAGGACGGTGTGAGGTCCCTTCCACTTCTCTTGGAGAGGCTCGTCCTTCCAAGTCCGAACGAGTACGGAATCGCCTGGCTGCAAGGAGTGGATCGGGGCATCCAGCGGGAGAGGCTGCAAATCTTTGGTACACCTGTGGAGAGAACAAAGAACAGCAGACAGAGAGCACATGTACTGAGATAAGAAGCCACACCCCATTTCCCACTCCCCTGCCAGAACCGGTGTACCATTCATAGGCCATGCCCTTCCAAACATAATCTCGAAGGGACTGAGCCCTAACCTGCCCTTAGGGAGAGCGCGAATGCGGAGCAAAACAAGGGGCAAAGCATCAGGCCACTTAAGGGAAGCCTCTTGGCAAACCTTTGAGAGGTGCCACTTAAGAGTCTGATTTGTACGCTCCACTACCCCACTGGCCTGCGGTCGCCATGGCGTGTGAAGCTTCCAGGGGATCTGTAGGGCATCTGATATCTTCTGAACGACTTGGGATGTGAAGTGTGTTCCATTATCAGATTCCATCCACTGGGAGAGCAATCTGAGCCTTACTCTGTGCTACTCGATATCCTCGGAGTCCAACAAAGTTCAGGAGGCTCACAGTGGCTTTAAGGCAAGAGGTTAGACCCACAGCAGCAATTAACAAGTCATCCACATATTGCAGGAGGAGGACTTTGTCCTCGTTGTCCCACTCCTCCAAGTCTCTAGCCCAGGCCTGGCTGAAAAGGGTGGGGGAATTTTTAAATCCCTGGGCCAGCACTGTCCAGCAAAGCTGCTTTCTAACCCTCCTTTTGTCCTCCCACTCAAAGGAGAAAATCTCCTGAGACTGGGGTTCAACCGGAATCGTGAAGAAAGCATCCTTTAAATCCAAGATTGAAAAATGGGTGTACTGCCCCCCTATAGAGGCCAACAATGTATACGGATTTGGAACAAGGGGGTGTAGAGTCTTAACCCGCTCATTAACTGCCCTCAGGTCCTGGACCAGCCGATATGTGCCATTGGGCTTTTGTACAGGCAAGATAGGAGTGTTCCAAGCTGACTGGCATTCTCGAAGTACCCCGCACTTTAGGAACTGGTCTATAGTCTTCTGCAGTCCCCTCTCTGGCTTCCCTTTTGATCGGATACTGCTTGATTCGCACTGGACCTTTTCCTGGCAAGAGCTGAACAATAATAGGAGTATGATGGGCTGCCTTTCCTGGGATCCCTGATGCCCATACCAGAGGAAAAACCCGCTTCTCCCACTGACTCCACTCTGGGGCTTGCATAGCTGAGGGCTCAATTGCAAGTGTCATTATCCAGGCATTCTCTGGGGGTAAAGTAAGGCTTATTTCATCTTGAGTGAAATGCAGGGTGGCACCTAAGCGACAAAGCAGGTCCCGTCCTAATAGTGGCGTTGGACAATCGGGGAGATAAACCAGTCTGTGAGATAGAGTTCTGTTCCCCAAAGCACATTCCGCTGGGGCATATACTGGGCACTTAGTTCCTTTCCCTGTGGCTCCCACCACAGTGAGGGAATCTGCCAAAGGCAGTTGAAGGGGTTGGTTTACAGCAGTTCGTGCAGCTCCAGAATCTATTAAAAAGTCTATGTCTGAATCTCCCACCCGCATTTTTACTCGGGGTTCCGGGGGCAGGATAGTCCGTCTCCCCTGACACCCCTATTCTTGATCCTCTGCTGCCATCATAGGGGTACCTTCCCTTTCGGGGCACTCATTTTTCCAATGTCCCTCCTTTTGGCATATGGCACACTGATTGCGACCCAGACGCCTTTCCTGTAAGCCAGGGCGCCCACGCCCACGTCCTCTGATTCCCCGGCCCCTTCCACCTTCCTGAAATCTTCCCCTGCCACCAGCCTGTACTGCTGCAACCATCATTTTCACTTGCCTCTCTTCCTTTTCTCCCTCCCTAAGGCTGTAAGCCCTGTTTGCAGTTTCCAGAATCTGTGCCATTGTCATGCCCATCAAATCCTCCTTTTTCTGCAGTTTCCTTTTAATATCAGGGGCAGCACGGCTGGTAAAGATACCCTTTATAATTGCCTCAGTAGCCTGATCATCGGGGTTTGCATTAGTAGTTTGCCTGATGGTATCCCGAATACGCTGCAGAAAAGCAACCGGACTCTCTTTTGGCTCCTGTACTAGCTCATACGGCTTAGCCCAATTGTTATGTCTGACAGCTGAGTGTCGGAGACCATGTAATAGGAGCTCCTTGTATACAGTGAGAAGGGTGAGATCCGCCGGCACGTTGGGATTCCACCGGGGGTCTGCTGTAGGGACCTGAACTGCAGCAACAAGGATGTTTGCTGCATCTGCCCCATGTCTATGCTGTGCCTCCTCCCGTGCCTTTAACACAACCTGATTTCGCTCCACCTCAGACAGCAGGGTCCGCATAAGGACATTACAGTCATCCCAGTCAGGCTTATGGCTAGCCAGACACCCTTCAAAGACCGAGATAAACTTGCTTGGATTCATAGAAAATTCCCCTGCCTGTGTCTTAAAAGCTGCTAGGTCCACTGGGTTAAAAGGCACATGGGTATAAACCTGCATTGTAGTGGCTGGACGATTATCTGTTCCAGTACGGGCTATCCGAGTCTCAGTAATCAATGGATAGAATCCCACCGAGGGGGCAATCTCTGGGACCTGAGGCACCCTGTCTTTATATGGTGGGGGTGTTGGAGCCGAAGGGGACACCGACTCTGCCATCACAACCGGGGGAGGGTTCTGGGGACTAACAGTAGTTACTACCGAACCTGTCGGAGTCAAATTACACCTTTGCAAAAGATCTGACCTATTTCTTAACAACATAAACAACTGTACATACATATGTTCATTCCATTTACTCGTTCGCTGACAAAACAGAAGCAATTGAAGGATCATATTATAATTAAGTGATCCCTCCGGTGGCCACCTTTCTTGGTCCTCTAGCTGATATTGAGGCCAGTCTACTGTACAGAATCTTTTCAGTTTACTTTTAATCAACGGATCCGATCCAAACACTTTCCAGTTCACCAGAATGCATTCTAAGGGCGTACACCTTGCCCTGCCTGCAGTACTCTGTCCCTGCCCCATACTCTAGGGAGACACTGGGCGTCCCCAGGTCAAAACAGGTAAAGTCCCCACTGGACTGTTCCTACCTTATCCAAGGGTCCGGTTCTGCACCGTCGCCCGCAGCTGCTTCTCCACTAATCGAGCGCGTTGCACCGTTGTACCCTCCGGGGTAGAACAAACCACGTCTCCGCCGAGGCCCCCGATGAGCTCTGGGCGTCGGTCGTCGCCGCAATCCGTCGACCTCCGAGAGGGGTCTGGGCAAGGCTAAATTTCAGCCTCGAGACCACCCAGGGATGCCAAGACTGTTGCAGGCACAGAGGCCCGAGGACAGCAACAGGGGGTTTGTTGCCCGGCGTGCTTCGCGCCAGTAAACATACCGGGGTGGAGAAACAATCAAAGTTTATTTGAGATCTCAAAGTGGTGCAAGGAGACAGGCAAGTCTCAAATCGAGCACATCAGTAAAAACAGCTTCTCTCTTCTTATACTTTACAACTAAGCCCCCTCCCCCCTCTACCAACCTCCTCTACTCCCCCTCCCCTCTCTACCGAAGGCATGTTTATACATTTAAGCCGTTAAATCATTCTAGGGCTATAAGTCTAGCTTGTTAGTAACATTCCTCTAAACAGTCATTTGGTTCTGTTTACCCTTAGTTTACTACCCCTCCTCCAGCTAGAAACATGCAAACCTCATCATTATTGCTTAGGACCTGGTTATGAGCAAGGTCGTAATTGATAACTGGCTATTTACACATTCCAATTCCTGTCCTTGGCTTTTGAGGTCGATTAGAGTTAAACATGGAAGGACAGAGTTTAAACATGGAAGAACTTTGGTTCATATATATAGGCCTAGTAACCCCAACAGTCTCACCTTGTAGTGGCTGCCTACCAGTGAAGAGCTTGATCCGTCATGTGAAACTCCTCTGAAGTCAACAGGAGCACATGGGTTGAGGATTTGCACTAACTAAAAGGGACAGATTTTTTGAGTGCTCAGCACCCACACCTAAGACCAGGTTTTCAAAAGAGCTCATCTCCCATTTAGGCACCTGAATAAAAGCCAGATTTTCTAAAGAGCTCAGCTCTCACTTAAGTACCAAAATAAGTAATCGGATTTTCACAGTTTCTAACCATGTTGCGTGCTGACCACTTTTGAAAATCTGGCCCTTAGTTACAGTTTGTGGAATTTATTTCATTAACAGTCCTAATTAACAGTGACTTTTACATACTATATGTAGATACAGCCAAGGTAATTAAAATGTGGTGGCTCCATGGTGCTATTTGTATGATGATGTTTCTTAACTTTTAGCAAAATAAATTGTCATTGAACTATCACTAATCAAAAGGCACTTTTGAAAGTGGAGAAGAGGAAGAAAAGAGTAGAACCAAAGATGTGTGTCTCTTGGGTTTTTTCAGCAAGTTCTTTTCACATATTTAATAACTAAAAATTGAAACTATTATGGATAGAAACATTGAGCCACAATTACTGTTCTATGGCTATTCTGTGTCTGGATGAATAATGAGAGAACAACAATCAGATGGGACTGAACTACATATGCTGCTATAATCTAACATGACTTCAGTCTCTGTATCAATCTTTGCAATAGCTTCTTCTCTCTGTTTGAGACAGCGTGAGAGAGCCAACAAGTAATGTGGCACTGCATAGTGTTCTGCCGGTTGTGTGGTAACTAAACTTTCTGTTGAGGCTTTCCCATTTATAACATAGTTTTAGCATTTTCTACAGGTGTCCAGGTTTTTTATTGCAAAGGGCAGGCTGGAGGTCTGTAAAAGCAACTGGAAACAAGGAGAAAGAGCCAGCCTAGCTACCTTTTACTAGGGGGTATCTACTGCTACATATGAGAAATAAGCAGAACAGAACCATTACTGGGAGCTGGATCTGCCAACCATGAGCAGGAGACGATTGATTAAAGGAGATGAGAATAGACTAGATGGGCAGCATCTCCAGAAAAATAAGGGGAAGAGAGGACTAGATGTCTGGGCAGCATGTTCTGGGAAGAGGGAACTAAGCAGTAAGGAACCATGTGTAGGGGAAAAGAGGACCATGAGCAGGGACAGATAAGCAGAAGGGGACTAGAAAGTATACAAATGTGCTGGTCATGGGGAGAGAAAGGAACAGAACATGAGAGGCGGAGATGAAATAATAATATCTAACTCTTCTCAAAGCCTTTGCTGCGGTATCCCTCTGCCCTTCCCAGCATCCCAAGGAAAGTCATCTCTGGGATTGGAATGCAGAGGGAGGGTGGGGTTAGGAGGATGCACATTATGTTGCACACTGCAGAGAACTGGTAAGACATCTCCAAGCTGTTACACTTTCCATGGCCCCTCTCCAAAGAATGGAATCCGACTTGTAGGGGTATGTCTTGGGACCAAGAGACCATGGCCCGGAGATTCCCTAAAAGCTGTGCTGCTAAAGAGCAGGAAAGGGAGGGCAGGGACTGTGAGCCTGCATGATGGTGCAGTGACTCATTTCAGATGGCCCTAGGCTCCTTTGAATCCCCCTGTGCTTGGAGGGTTTGATCCCCAAAAGGGGATAGCCCTTTCCGTCGTCTTCCTAAACAAATGATGTGGAGGAGACTCCATGAGATGAACCTCCTGGAGATTTCTTAACCCTTCTGATGGTTTTACATTGGGAGGATACAATATTACACATTCCGTTTTGCATGTAATATACACATACAGTATATTCACTAGTCTCTGAATTGTGAAACTTTTCATATGTAGCTCCAAAAAACCACAACTAAATGGCTTATAATTTTCCACAGCTATCATCTAACCTGCTCCCTAATTATCTACATATCAGTGAGGTCACAGAAGCCCATGTACCATTCTTTCATTACGATTCCTCCCCCCCCCCCCAATTTGCCAGTGTTTAACAATTGATCCCCTAACAATTACACCAACTTTTAATATAAACACAAATTGCTCTTACTGATGCTTGGTAAGCCACTTACATCTCCCAGGGGTCATATATCTTTTGGGGTCATTCCAAGGGTCATTACTTAGGATCAAACTTAATCACCTAATTATTTATGCCCACAAGGAGAGTACTACTGTGCAATGTTACAGCCTGTGAATAAAATCACCATTGACTTTTCTATAACTCCAGCATTTATTAGTAATCCTCACTTTAAACCTGCGCATTTTATTAGGCATCTTTGTAGCATTTTTCCTGAATAAAAACAGCCTCATTGTTGGATCCTTAAATATGTTCCCAAGACATCCCCACTGATATAACTAAGGTAGAGTTGAGAAAATTGGAAACTCTCCCATGGACAATTTTGACTTTTCATCAAAAAAAACCCTCAAAAGTTGCAACTGAAAATTTTTCCTCAAGTAAATCAAAACAAAACATTTTGTGCTGGGACGAGTTGAACTGAATCAAAATAATTTGGTTTGTCAAATTATTGGGCCAGTTTAATATTAAATTCTTTGCCTGCCCTGCCACAGTGCCTCATGGGAGTTGTAGTTCAACGGCCTTGCCCCCATTCTTCTCTATGGGCTTGGAAAACCATTTTGATAGAAATCTTTTGACTACCCTAAACTGAGGTTCTGGCATAACAGTTTTTGAATCTGAAAAGAATGGAACAGAACCCCGGACCAAAGGTTCTCAAACTGTCAAGTGTCTGTGGTACAGTGGCTTATCTTGAGATTTTTTTTCCCCTTCCTGCTTGTTTTTCCTTACAAACATTAGTGAATTTATCCTTACAAGACCCCTGTAAGGTCTGGAAGTACTACCCTATTTTAGGGATGGGAAACTGTGATAGAAAAGGATTAAGTGACTCACCCAAGTGTATATAAGAAGATGGGTACAGAGCCAGGATTTGACACAGATCTTTTGATTCCCAGTCCACAGTCTGAAACACAAGACCAGAGGTAACTTCACAAAATCCTCTTCTCACTTAGTTGATCTATCTTGGTGTATACCACAGAAAAGTTTAAGCATGAATGCATTATGGTAGAGATGGACCACAAATGGAACCTCAAATTCAGACTCCTTTTAATTTTGGGGAGAAACTGAGTTCAGATCCCTGGACTATAGCCTGCCCCTATGACTTTGCTGATAACACACTTTCCATTATTCAGTATCATCTAATCATGCAAGATTTCCACAACTTTTGATCATGCTCTCTCTCAAATAGCTTGTGAATTTCAATCCTGCCAAATATGAACCACAAACTGTAGCCTAAAACCTAACTTAGATTCAGATGTCATCTCTGCCTCCATCTCTAATCATATTCAATCTGATTTGGGAGTTTAAGCCCTCCTCTGTACGACTGGCAGCATTAATTGTGCCTAGACATTCTGAATCTCTAGGAACTCTGAAATTTATATATAATTCTTTTCTCTCATGAAGAAGGATCTGATAAACCAGTAGTCAGCCACGTGCACAGGAATTTAAATTTGACCACTTTTGGAGGGGCATGGTAAACACACACAAATGAAAGGTTCCTGTGACTCTCTCCCCACCCCTGATTTCTCAGGATGCCTCTGGCAGGGATGCCCAGCAGCGAGGAGGCAGCAGCTCCCCTGGCACTCTCCAAGTAGCAGGGTGGCTGGCTGAGCTCCTCCTCCCTGCACTCCTACAGCTGCTGCTTCTCCTTCCCTGCTGCTGGAGTCCCAAGGCTGCTGCCTGCTTTGCAGACACCCACTGAGGTGAGGCAGGGGGTGGAGGAGCTTAGCCAACTGCCCTGCTGCTTCCTCTCTCCCCGGCTGCAGGATACACACTGATAATGGAGGGGCATGTCTCTGCTTGACACCCCTTGTGCATACCCCTGTCAATAGTGAATTATGTTTTGTATAATCACATCAGCAGAATATTCACTTATCCACTAGGCCATATGTGACATTATATATAACAGTTTACTTCATAAATACATAGGTATATTGTGTGTACAGGGCCTACCACAATTGGGCCCATACCCTGGATTGGTGCTTGCAGGTGAAACCATAATACAAATTAAGCTGGTTCGTAAAACTCATAGTCTTAAAGTGCTGTAATGGATAAAAAGACTTTTTAAAAAAGCTTTGAACAAACAACTTAACCTAGTAACATATGTAAAGGCAATGATATCTGCCTTTTGTTTTTAAAAGTATAATATGGCTGCTTTCCGCCATCCCACGGGCAGCACCTGCTCACAGAGGTCATTGATCCGGCCCTGGAAGGGTAACTAGTGTAAAAATGATCCTTAATGGCATAAAGGCATACCCTTTTCCGTCTTCCAGAATGCACGCCCCATCAGGACCTGGCCCAAGCCAGGGAAGCTAATGATCCAACCAGCGGACCAAATTCGGTGATGAATCCTGGTCACGTGCCACCTGAGGCATGTTCCTACACGAAGAAGCAGCACTGGGGGTATGGCCAGAGGAAAGAGGTTATGGCTAGGATGCTCCTGTGCTGTCAATCTCTGCCAGTGGGTGCAGCCCATTAGGACCTTTAACAGCCAGCATAGGTCACAGTAGTCTTCTAGTTCAGACCCAGGAATTGGCACAGTGCATGTCATCCCTAGGATTGTGGGAGAAGTATAAAAGTGAACTTTGTCATGTCCCCCCACTGACTTTTGCTGAAGCCATTTCCACATATCTGAGCTATAGTTTTGATTTGTTAGTTTGTTCTATAATTAAAAAAACTCACTTAGAAGAGACGTAAACTGAGAAGTCTTGATTTGGTAAGTCAGGTGGTGCACAACCTCTATGTCTCTCCCTCATATAAGACCGAAAATTAAGATGTCAGATTTGATTGTCCTGTAAAGACGCAGTTACAGTCCATACTAGGAAATGATCTAAAAAGCCACAGAGGTATTTCTTGGTAACTTATTTATTCCTAGTATTTTATACCCAATTCTTCTGTGTGATCAAAGAAATTAAGTAATTTTCAAACATGCTAAGCCTGTTATTGCTGAGGGAAGACGTGTCCCATCAGCCCATGGATCACTTTCTACATTGAGTAAATACAAATGGGCATTCATGGAAATCAAACTCGGAAGTAGACTGAATCCTTAAGGAATTTATCAATTTTCGTTTTCCTATGCTACGTTGGCCTGTGCAAAAAACCCAGTGTGTCAGAGAATATGGTAAATGCAGCAGATATTGAAAGAACGCTATGCAATCTCCTGTCTAGCACATCATTTCCAGCCCCTTGCTCTCATGCATATGGGCTGCAGTTGGTTTCCATATTCCTCTCAAGTAACTGAAATATTCATAGTCTGCCTCACACAGGTGTGTGCGATGTATTTTAGTGCAACCAAGGGCATACCTAAAATGTAATGGCATTCCAGATGGATGTTGCACAGCTTTGCAAGAGACAAAGAGCATAAATTCCTAATTCCTCCCACCTTCTCAAAGACTATACTCCCCACTTCTCCCAGTTGAGATTATTTGTTTTTAAAGAGTATTTTTATTAGGGCCACAAGTGACTAGCCACTTTGTGCTTCTTTCACACTCTGTACTGCGTGTGGTACGGAGTAACACTTTCACAGTATAACTTCTACAAAATAGCATCTCTTCTTTTGCATTTAGCTTTTTCCATCATTTTCTGTACTGACTTGTCAGGCTGTTCTTCATTCCAGTACTAAATGTCCAAAAATACTAAATAGGAGCTAAATATTCCTATTTACTCTGTAGTGTTCAAGCTAAGGAAGACTATGGCCCAAAATAATTATGCTCACACAATCCTTTTCCAGAGTAACATTAGGCAATGTATTCTAAAGGTACTTCTTAGATAGATAAACTCATTCAGCCTTTGGATTCAGGCCACATTCCACTAAGCATATAAATACTGAAACTCTGCAGTAAGTGTCCACAAATATACTGCCTGGAATATCTAATATTTCAATTTTAGCAGCAGCAAACTAGGCTTCTTCACTTAAAAGGTCAGATTTTAGTACCAATGATGAAAGTGTGGAAAGATTTAGACACACGTTTTATTTTTTCTTGAACCAATGGGATTGGGTCAAGCTATTAATCCATCTATTTATATCATCCCTTTCAACAGGTGAACTAGGCAGTCGCCTGGGTCAGTAGATTTGACTCAGCTGCCCCTCCATCAGGCCAAACTTGAGTGGAGTTGTCTGGTCACAGTGCCATTCACTCATTCCATCTTATAGTACTACTGGGTTCTCTTTTGTCCCTCTTGTGACGGTGCCCCCCAAAAGGCTTTATGGAAATATGCTTATGAATGTATATATATGACAAAACTGGAATATGTTTTATGCTACATATGCCATGTAACATATCTATGTAAAGGTTATGATCTATTGAATCGATCAATCCTATTTGTATGCATGTATCATTTTTTGTATTCAAAGTTATGAATATCGGCTGCATACTTGTTTGATTCTAAGTAGGTTTTAGTGAAGCAGTTGGTCAACTTCCTGAGAAAAGACCTAGCTATTAAGTGCCCAATCAAGAAGCCTTTAAGCCAACAATGAACTTGGAAATGTCAATCCACATCTGGGCTTTCCCAGGAATGTGGCTTGGCCAGTAAGGAACTCAGTCATGCATGGACATGTGACTTGCCCAGGTGATTCCAAAACTCCATTTTGTAGCTAGACTTTGCATAGGAGAGAGGAGGGGGTCTCCACCCAAAAGAGAAAGTCTATTAAAACCCCTGGAAGACCCCTCCATTTTGTCTTCAGCTGGTTAAAGAGAGAGCCTCTCCACCCCCAAGGATATCTGAAAGGAACTGGAACAAAGGACAGTAACTACAGGGGGTGTGAGTGATTGCTGGACCCAGACTAGAAGGAGACTAGTCTGTAAAAGGAAGCTTACTGGGTGAGGTTTTTATCTGTATTCAGTTTCTTAGACATAGATTTGCGTGTTCTATTTTATTTTGTTTGGTAATTCACTTTGTTCTGTCTATTACTACTTGGAACCACTTTCTGTATTTAATAAAATCACTTTTTACTTATTAATTAACCCAGAGTATGTATTAATACCTGGGGGGGGGGCAAACAGCTGTGCATATCTCTTTATCAGTGTTATAGAGGGTGAACAATTTATGAGTTTATCCTGTATAAGCTTTATACAGGGTAAAACTGATTTATTTGGGGTTTGGACCCCATTGGGAGTTGGGCATCTCAGTGTTAAAGACAGGAACACTTCTGTAAGTTGCTTTCAGTTAAGCCTACAGCTGTTATGGTACATGGTTCAGACCCTGGGTCTGGGTTTGCAGCAGACTAGCAGGTCTGGCTCAAACCAGGCAGGGCACTGAAGTCCTAAACTGCCCGGGCAGGAAAGCAGGGGCAAAAGTAGTCTTGGCACATCAGTTGGCAGCCCCAAGGGGGTTTCTGTGATTCAACCCATTACACCTCTTGCCTATATTAGTATGAATATTAATCCTTTGTGAGTAATCTCAGCATTCCTAGTAAAGAACATCCAGGGGCTTGGGGGGGGAGGGGGAGTTGGTTGGGTTTTTTTGTTTTTGTTTTGTTTGTTTGTTTTGTTTTGTTTTTTTGATCTCTCATCATTCATGTTGGTGTACAAGTTATAAGAATGTCTTTTCAGTGTCAGTATGAATGGATGCCATCCCAAACATAAAATTATTTGAAGTAACACCTAGTGACTCACTGCCATCAGACATAAAGTTTTACTGAGTCCAAACTTTGGCAGGTTTTAGGTTGTCAGAAATACTTCACTGCCATCTCTTTGCCAGCATCCTATTTGATATGCGATTTCAATTTGTCTTTTCAGATATTCATGAATAAGTACACAACACCACTGAATTATGTAAATACTTTAAATGTGAAATTCATGACTCAGATCTGAATGTGGCAAACAAATATGCAGAGAGAGCTATATCTTGCCCAGGCCATGTGCCATTGTAACTCAGTATAAAACTGCATGTCTTGAGTCATGCAATTAATCCTCTACTCAGGCAGAAAAGTCCTGCAAAAGTAATGAAACCAGACTGCATCAATATATATTTCCCATGAATCGACACTGAAAGGAAGTAAAGGAAGGTTTCCTTTCCCTTTCTATTTAAATGCCTTTCTGAGATTTGTTGAAAGAAAGTGTCACAGAAGAGAACAAGCAGGGACACAGCTAGGTGCTGCCTTGAAGGGTATCAGGGGTATCAGTTTCAGATGGCGTGACAGAATGAAATCTGATAGACAGAGACAAGTGCTGGAGAAGATATCATTGCCAAGGTTAGGTTGCACATATCCTCTATAAGACTCAATTTTAAAATATTTTCTTCCTTTTAGATCTGTGTTTGCCTGCCAAGCTCTGATTCTTAGGAGGATTTAATGATGATTAAGGGAGAGATAAAGGAAAAGGTTTTCTTTTCCTACCCTCTAGCAAATTCTAAACCAAGCAATTTGCAGCTTAAATGACATTCCACAGTCTTTACCTTTTGTTAAAGCATTTATCCAAAGATAAGCCACGAGTTTTAGAAGAATAGACTAAAACAACTTTGAGTATTCTGTACAGTGTTAACCATAGAATAACATGTGGCCAGAGGATGATTTAAAACAACAATAAGGGAGAGAACTCGGGTAGCACATGAATACAAATAATCGATATTGCAAATCTCATGATATCAAAAGGACTTGACTGTCCCATCTAAATATTAACTTGATTTGTTTAAAAATAAAAAAACAGTGCCTTTGGACCAGATCTTCAGCTGATGTAAATAGGTGTAACTTGATTGTGGAGCTATATCAGTTTCCGCCAGCAGGAAATTTATTTTAATTTGATCTTTTATATCCCTTCCTGGGTACAAGTTCTGAAAGATGGAAGACTGAGTACAAATGGCTCCTTAATAAATCTCAAAGTTCAAATAACTGAACCCAGTAAGAAGCCGGAACAAGATGACAGGATCAGAGCTGAGGGAAAGTTTTAGAGCAAAATTTGAACACAGGTGAAGGTCACCAGGTTTCAACCAAAGCCAAATTTTAAGGTTTGTAGAAACATCTTGCCCCTCATCTCTCCTCAACTGATCCTATTCACTTAACTTTTCCAGTCTTTTCAGGTGAAAGGGCAGTGGTCTTTACTTTCTTCCCTAATGTTTCTATAGTTACCATGCGCTGGGACATCTCCAACTGTGGTAAGTAGCCCAGCACCAGTGGCAGTAGGACATTTTCCTGATAGGGTTGCCAGGTGTCTGGTTTTCAACCAGAACGCCCGACTGAAAAGGGACCCTGGCAGCTCCGGTCAGCACCACAGCAGGGCAGCTAAGGCAGGCTAACCCCTACCTGTCCTGGCACCTAGCTGAGCTCTGGAAGCAGCCAGCAGGTCCGGCTCCTAGGCGGGGGGGGGCCATGGGGCTCCGTGCACTTTCCCTGCCCCGAGCACTGGCTCCGCACTCCCATTGGGGGAGCTTGGGGGCGGTGCCTGCGGGAGCCTGCCTTAGCCCCACTGTGCCACTGACCAGGAGCCGCCCGATGTAAACCCACTCCTCAATCCCGAGCCCCAGCCCCCTAACTTGGAACCCCCTCCTGCACCCCAAACCCTTCATACACAGCCCCACCCCGGAGCACTCACCCCTCCTGCACTCAACTCCCTGCCTCAAACTGCAGCCCCCTCCCACACTCCGAATCCCTCGGCCCTACCCCCCAGCCTGGAACCCCCTCTTGCACCCCAAACCCTTCATCCCTGTCCCCAGCCCAGAGCCCACACTCCCAGTCCAGAGCCCATACCCCCTCCCACACCCCAACCCCCTGCCTCAACCCACAGGCCCGCTCCCCCAGCCCAGTGAAAGTGAGTGAGGGTGGGGGAGGGCGAGCCACTGAGGGAGGGAGAATGTAGTGGGGGGCAGATCCTTGGAGAAGGGGCAGGGAAGTGGGAGGGGCCTCAGGGATGGGCGGGGCTAGGGTGTTTGGTTTTGTGCGATTAGAAAGTTGGCAACCCTATTTCCTGACCCAATTGCTTAGATGGAAATGGGGGTGCAGCCTACTGCCCAAGAGAGATTCAGGATATAGCAGGCCTCTTTATGTAAAGGTGCCAGATGAAGTGAGCAGCTTGTTCAAATGCACTCTGGGTGCATTAGAGGGGAGATGGTGGTGCAAAAGCATCTCCCAACAGACTGAAACATTTAAATGGTGGTGGAGGGAATGTGATGGGGTGGGGATTTCTGGTGAAAATGTTCCCATTTATAGTACTATATTTTATTTCTAATTGTTGCAAATAAGGCTTACCTATAACCCAGTAATAGAATTCACTGTATGCATATGTGATTAATTATTTTTAAGTATTTCTCACATATTATGTGAGGAATTTCATTCTGTTACTTTCTCTCTCTGAAATAGTGAAATCCATGTAGAAAAACAGCTTTAACCTTATAGTAGCATTTCATCTTAATAATGTCATCATAACGTTCAATGATTTATTCGTTATTGTTTATTATACTAAAGGAAGAGTGTGATAAATATATTTGCCGCCTGTAAAAATACATATATTCATTGGTTTCTGGACACTGAGATCCCTGTGGTGTGCCAGAGAAAAACCACACATGATGTTTCTGTGGGCTGGATTTTGCATTTGGATATCTGATTTAGCTGAAAGATGCATTAAATCACGGTGCTTCTCAAATCAAGATCCAAATTGAATGTGTGTGTTGTCAGGCTTATACAAATGGTGTTTTGGGATCTTTTTCTCAGAAACTGTCTAGAATTCGTTATACATAAGACATCTGTTCCTAGTATACTCAGTTCAGATGACTGTTAATTAAGCTGATATGGGGAGGGGTCTGCAACTTCTGTCATTGGGTTACACAACGATTCTCATGGGTACTGCTCAAGCAGTTGTGGTACACATACACATCTGCCCCAAGGTGTTCTTTTGGAGAATGACAGTGTTCTACAGCATTCACATTGATTCTTGAAACCCACTTGAACATAGCCTGGGTTCAAATCATCCCATGAATACAGCAGGAGCTTTTCAGTACATCTGCAATATTTGCAAGCCCTCCACAAACCCCAACCCTATGTTGTTTTTATCAAGGCAGAGAGCCCTTGTATTTACCAACTCCGTTTTTTTTTTATGTATACATGACATAAAGCAATGAGAGCGTGTTGTAAATTTCAGTACCAACAGTCTGCTTTGTCCCCTGCAGTGCAGAATTCCACCCTGCAAAAGGACAGATGACGGTTGGTCTCTGCAGCCACACCCACATCTTTGCACAACAACTGTTCTGTTTAGACCCAGCAGAGAAGGAGATGGAGAGATGGACACAGAGGGAGCTGATAGAAACACAGCGGCCTACTGTGGAGACTTTATTGTTTAGGGCTTCAGGCAGCAAAACTGAAACTAACAGGAAGTGAGGCTTTGCACTGCAGAGAGGGCAGTGCTCAAACATTTAAAGGGACAGGACATCACAGTGACAACTACAGAACACACGTCCCACCCATTAAGGTTAGGATAGCTGGTAGAGAGACTATCTAGAAGGGAAGGGAGCTGTCAGACTACAACCTGACAGAGATTAATTCACTTCCCAGATTAGCTCATGCCAGACTGCATCATATGTAGTTGTAAGATCTAGGAATACTGCACCTGTGTTCTGCCTGGTGTGGAAGCCATTCTTGATGTAGGTGCTGAGTGCCTGCACTTGATCACAGGTACTTAGGGTGGCCACGCACATGTTTTCACACACCGGACATTCGGGTACTTCTGGGAATGGCAAGGATAGGCCCCTCACCAGCGTGTTGTGCTATGGTGTGCTCTTCAATATGGAGTCTCCCATCCTATACTGGACAAAACCACGTCCAGTTTGTCTCAATGCCAGACGGGGGACAAATCACCCCAGAAGAAGACAGTCTGGCTTAAATTGGATGAGTGGCTTCCCTGCAGATACTGCAGTTTGGTCTGAAACCTGTGTGATCCACACTCAGGATTTTGCTATAAGAAATTATATCAGGAAACTGCAAAAATATTTGTTGTCTGTTGTGAAGTGGTCTTTTAACAAAGGGTTAGAACAAGATTGTATTGGGTACCTAAGAAATACTTTACAATGGCATTTAAAGCACGTGGAGTCCTGGCTCAAGTTTGACTGCATTTTTGTATTTCATTGAAGGTTTTTTTTAATAAATTAAAAATTCTAGAAAATCATCATAATAACCCCCCACACACACACACACAAAATAAATAATGATTACAAATCTCTGAGAATTAATTTTCCAAAAAGATGTTGTTTTAAGTTTAAAATGTTACTAGAGACAAGCAGATTTTTGTTTTTGTTTTGCATTTAATCAATTTGGATAAATTACTTCCCATGTTTCTGAACTGAGAGCTTATATCTATTCTGAGACATGCCAGATTGCCCATAAATTATGTGCTTTCAAAAAACAAGTAATTTATTATGGAGCTACTCATTTTCTCCTTTCAGTCCATATCGGGAATACACAATAGTTGTTCAGGTTAAGTGCAATAATCATTCTATAAATCATACAATATATGCCTTTATTGATGTTGTCTTTGCTACCAATTTTAGGTTCAGCAAACATTCAAGGCCTCTGGAGTAGATTGATTTCTGAATGTGCTTCCGAGGCTGTATTCCTCCCTTCATTTTCCCTGCTTTACAAGTTTAGAGAGTATATAAGTCTGAACATGCAGCTGACCTACCAATAATAAACTGTTTAGCAGTATGAAAACAACTCTCTGAAGACATGACATTACACAGCTTTGGTTCAACAGCACTGTGCCAACTTGTTTAGCACTTTACACTGAAATATTCATAGATTCTAGGACTGGAAGGGACCTCGAGAGGTCATCGAGTCCAGTCCCCTGCCCGCATGGCAAACGCAACCAACTTTGCTAGAATCAAGTTGATTTTTTAAAATTTCTTTCCACTAGCAGTAAAATCAGTTTCAGTTATCTCAGCCTTAGGTTGTCTCTCAAGCTGTTGCACCAGTTAATAGCATTATATAGGATTGATAGTATGTATGTATGTTCATAGCATATAGTATGTGTTGGCATGAGTCACACTGTGCTGTAGGTCCTTGTTCTTTGGTTGATCGAATGCTGTATCATCTGGAACTCAGCTGGCCCAAGGAAACCTAACATTTGTCAGATACTGTGATGAGTTAGGGGGTCTATCTGTACAACTTATGAATTCTGGAAGCTATTATGAAATTGTATCATGAAATTACTGACATGTAAAGCGTGTGTGTATATGTATGTATGTGGATTCACCATTGGTGACAGGGCATGCAGCAGCTGCACACCAGATAAGGAACAATGGGGAATGTTTAACTTTAATGATCATGCTTTGACCACACAAAAGTTTGCTAAACAATGTCTGCATCTTAGGAGAAACTCAGTTTTACCCATTCTCGGGGGGGGGGACAGGGGACAGGTGGCCGCTGGAGCAGCAGAAAATTACCCAACACAGAATAAAGAAAATCAGGTTCCTAGGAGGTGTTTAAATAAGGAAACACATAGGAAACATGGGGTAGGAGAGAGGAAGGTCACTCAAGCTGGGGAAGGAGACTCTGTGGCGAAGAAACCACTGAATATGTAACACCCTGCATGAGGCAGGGAAACCCTGCCAGCCTGCCTTCCTGGACACAGATGATCCCCAAGGATGCTCAAGGGAAGGGTGAGCTAGCAATGGGCATTGCAGTTAGAATGTTTATTGTTTTCTATATAATCTGTACTCTCTTGTATTCTGTATGGCTAACTAAAGGAGCAGTTGTGTTAGACTTCTGAGCAGAGAGTGTGTGTGTGTTGTATCTGCTTTACAAGTAATCCCAGACATCTAATAATACAGTTGTGGCCTGATTAAACCCATGTCAAATGTTTCCTCTCTTTCTTTCAGTATAGCCAGACAATTACCATGTGCTCCTGAGAGTTAAACTGTAAACCAGAAGCTTCACACCTTTGAGTGGATTTCTGAGAGAGGGTGTGTTTAACTATAGGGCAGTCTAATGGATCAACCCTGCACCCAGAAAAGCTAAGAAGCTGAATAGTGGGTTCCAGCTCTCAGAAGGGAGGGTTAGACTGCAGGTCTGCACCCCAACTGTGTGTCAGGTTCTGGAGGCTTAAAACACTGGCGGATCCAGGGTCCCAGAGGCTTTGATTCTCATCACAGCAGTCTGGTAGGTGACCAGCAGGGTGCATCTGACTGGATCTGTGACAGATGTAGAGATGTGAAGAGAAAAGATTTAACGTAAATTAATCTCTCCGATTTCCCATCCCTGTCTATCCAAGGAGAATTTAATATAAGGTATCAATGTAAGTAAATATATATATACTTCAGCTCATAGGTGCTGACTTTCCAAAGTGCCGGGGGGTGCTCGATCCCTGGCTCTGCCCCAGGCCCCACCCCCAGTCCACCCCTTCCTGCCAAGGCCGCACCTCTGCCCGCCTCTTCCCATTCCCATCATGCCTCTTCCCACCCAGTTCAAACCCCTCTCCTGAGCATGCCATGTCCTCACTCCTCCCCCCTCCCTGTCAGCCTCCTGCACGCCACGAAACAGCTGATTGCGGCAGGTGGGAGGTGCAGGGAAGGAGGGGGAGGTGCTGATCCGCGGGGCTACTGGTGGGCGGGAGGCACTGGGGGTGTGTGGGAGGGAACTGATAAGGGGGCTGCCAGTGGGTGCTCAGCACCCACCATTTTTTCCCTATGGGTGTTCCAGCCCCGGAGCACCCTTGGAGTCGGCGCCTATGCTTCAGCTAAATTAACAGTTTCAGAACACCAGATGAGAGAGAACATAGAACTGAAACTTCTTGTACTAAAACGGAGGCAATACATACAAAACATAAAAGTAAATGGTATTGCTAAGCTAAATGTGTATTAGAGAGACAAGGTGGGTGAGGTAATATCTTTTATTGGACCAAACTTCTGTTGATGAGAAAAAGACAAGCCACACAGAGCTCTTCTTGAGGTCTGGGAAAGGAACTCCCAGCATCACAACAAAATTCTAAATAATCTGTTCCACCTTGCATTTTACTGTGACACTGGGAGTTCCTTTCCCAGACCTGAAGAAGAGCTCTGTGTGGCTCGAAAGCTTCTCTCTCACCAACAGAAGTTGGTCCAATAAAAGATATTACCTCACCCACCTTGTCTCTCTAATATCCTGGGACTGACATGGCTACAACTACACTGCATACTAAATGGGTATTGTAATTATAAGAGTTTTGAATAGGATATCAGAAATATTATATATTATGTCTGAAGCAATAGCAACAGCTATTGTTAAGGTTGCATTAATGTTCCATTCTAGCCCTCTGAGTTCAGTCACTAAATTTTTCTGAAATGTTCCTCTACCAGGCTGAAATTCTTCAGGCCAGTGTATAGCAAAAAGTGAGTACCAGAAAGCTTAAATAAAAAATGGTTCAGGTGCTCTCAAATGAGGGGTGAATAAAATTCACTTTCCCCATTTAAAAAAAATATTGAAATACATTTTGAATAACTCTCACACCAAAATGGGACAACAGCCGAAATGTGGCAGGAAAACAGTATTCAATGAGAAGTAATGGTGAGTGTTCAGATAAAAATTTAGTTTTTATTTTACCAACTTCTGAAAATCACACTTTTATGTGCCTGTTATACTTTGAGTATGACATTTTAGTGTTTTTTACTAATATAAACAAAGATGTTTGCTCTTTGCATAGCAAGAAAAGAACTGCCAAAATGTCTGTCTTGCACACTTTCTTCCAAAAGAAAGAATTCCTTTGTAAGGCCCTGATTCAGCAAGGCACTAAAGCATGTGCTTGAATGTTTTACTGAATTGAAGCTATAGGTAGCAACAAATAAAAGTCAGTGAAAAGACCTTTGAAAATATTTCCTTTCACTTTATTGCTTACCAAAAAGTGCTCTGAATTCCTATCAGCGATATATGACACATTGGCAAGTATAAATATATTGATTTGATGACTTGCACTACTTTTAAAGAATGAGACAAATGCCTACAGGATTAGTCTGCTGTCAATCAAATTCTGGTAGCAAAAACTACAATAATCAAAAGCAGTCAGAACATTTACATAATTCTTTGTAACAAGTACCTTTTTACTCCAGAATTCTATTAATTGGTAACATGATTGGTGAGTTGTTTTTAATATAGATATAGATTAATGCACTTAAAGCTACATACTGTATGTTACTCAAGTGTCATGTGACAAGAAAATTTAGACTAATAATTTTTAGTATAATTTACATTTTTCACTTATGTGTAAACACTACATAAAAATAACTACCATGATTTAACACTCCTGTCTTAAGATGATGACAGTAATTTAAGGCCCTAATGTTCTTTCCACTTACATTAATTTATTATACAAGAGTATCTTCAACAATTTCAGTAAAGCTAGTCCTGACTTACACTGGTGTAAATGAGAGGAGAATCAAACTCAGTTTCTGTATATGCCACCGTTTGTCCAAGCATAAGATATTACACAATCAGGGCTATAGTTTGCAATATTTTTAACAATATATTTTTATTAAGCACTATTTTCCTACATTGTCTTATCTAAATGTGTTAATATTAAGCTTATGCAGCTTAGGTAAACAAACATATATTTGAATATTTTGACATAATGTTTAAGTATACAAATTTATAATTTTGTTTCAGAGATTATAATTCCACCATATTTTGAATATTTAAGTGTTGGTTTCCTATTATTTTATCATTTGTCCCTCTTTTAACTTTGTTCCAATGCTGCTGGCTGCATTGTACAATTATGATATGTAGGGAACATACATTACAGTAGCCTACTGAATATTGCGGTCTTCTGACAGGCTTATTAAAATATATAAAATCTAAGCAATTCCATCTGTTAATACAGTATATAAACATAAAAAGTGTCATTTCTGTCTAGGAAAAGGTAACAAAAGAAGAGGGAAATATTTAAGATGAAACTACCCAGTAAAAATAGTTTCATCCTTCTGAATGAATACTGTACTAGAAAGTACAAACAAATTTTAAACAAACTAAGTATTTGCTGAATCCCAGATATTTCTATTAAATATAAGCGTCTTGCTAGGAAAGAAATAAACTTATATCTTACTGTTACGATTTCTTTTACAAAAAGGGATAACTTGCTATCTAAAGCAAAAATTAATTTGCACCTCAACAGATGTAAGTGAAGACAGAATTATCCATCTGCCAGTTAAGAAATTGCTTTAAAACAGAATGAAAAGTGTTAGCTTTTCTTAAAACTGAATTTACACCTTGCTTTTGTGGGGAGGAATGTAGATAATGAGGTTACTCTGTATGTTTTAAGGTCATCTTCACAATTCTACACCACGCTCTCATGAGTCTCTCCATATATATCTATGTACAGAATTTATTTATGTGTGTTGTGCATGCGCACGCCCACACAAATTCTGTATATTACATTGCTTATGGAACGTTTTCTCTCACATGAATTATCCATAGTATTTTCTAAATACATCATCTGTATTCCTACTCCCACAGAATCTAATGTAAACTGCCTTTTCAAAATCCAACTGTCTGAAAAGTATTCATGGCTGATTCTTTTTTAAGTGGTTTCAATCCCATCTCTAAGTGGTCATATTTAAAACTTGTAGATGTACAAGCTTAGACATACTACAAAACCAGTAACTGAGGGCAAAAAAAATGTATTTGCGTGTCCAAAGCTAACTATCCTATTTAGGGGCATAAATCTGAGTTTTGAAGTGGGCCAAAACTAGTGCTTCCAAAATTGCACATCCAAGATGATATTTTGAAATGTGGGTGCCTGAAGTTAAGTTCCTATATGCAAAGCGGCCCTATCTTCAGAGATGTGCACCTGTGACTCTGATTGACTTCAGTGTGGGCAACAGGTTTTCAGAACCTCTGAAAATAGAGCCACCTTTATTTAGGTGCTTAACTATGAATTAAAAGGCTGAACATCAGGCATCAAATTCTCAACATTTTTTCCTCATTATTTGTGAAGTAAATTTAGGGTATGAACATTCAAAAGTCTGCCTCAGATAAATTCAGTCTATACAGAGGATAAAATTGTCAGTATCTGTAGTGTATGTTAGAATGATAGAAAGAAATAGAAAAAAAACCCAGAAGATTAGCGCTGTATGTGGTTGGTACAAGGTATGCCATCCTTTTTAGGGCAAGCCTTCGACCAGCATGCCCCTGCTCAATGTCCTAGTTCTAGCTCTTTACGATATGTCTACACTGCATCTGGGAGCGAGCCTCCCAGCCCAGGTTGAACCATAGACTCATAGGGTTAAAAGGGACCGCAAGGGTCATCTAATCTAACCCCATGCTAAAATGCAGGCTTTGTTGTGTCTAAACCATCCAAGACAGATGGCTATCCAGTTCCTTTTGAAAACCTCCAGTGAAGGAGCTCCACAACCTCCCTTGACAGTCTGTTCCATTGCCCTAGTGTTCTTGCAGTTAGGAAGTTTTTCTCCTGAGATTTAATCTAAATTTGCTATGCTGTAGTTTGAACCCATTGCCTTTTGTCCTGTCCTCTGTGGCAAGAGAGAACAACATTTCTCCAACTTTCTTAGGGAAGCCTTTCAAGTATTTGAAGACTGATATCATATTCCCTCTTAATCTCCTCTTTTCCAAACTAAACATACACAGTTCCCTCAGCCTTTGCTGATATGGCTGGTGTTCTATCCCTTTGATCACTTTTGTTGCTCACCTCTGGATCCTTTCTAGTTTCTCCACATAACTTTCTATACATTGGTGACAAAAATTGGACGCAGTACTCCAGCTGAGACCGAACCAGCGCCAAATAGAGAGGTACTATCACCTCTTGTGGCTTGCATGCTATGCCTCTGTAATGCAACCTAAAATTGCATTTGCTTTTTTTTTGCAAGAGCATCGCATTCCTGACTCATGTTGAGGTTGTGATCCACCACAACTCCTAGATCCTTTTCAGCAGAGCTGCTGCAAAGCCAGTTTCCCCCCATTCTCTATTTGTGAATTTGGTTTTTCTTTCTTAAGTGTAGCACCTTACATTTGTCTTTGTTGAATTTAATTTGTTGTTTATAGCCCAGTTCACTAATTTATCAAGATCCCGTTGAATTTTAGCTCCATCTTCCAAAGTGTTAGCAACCCCTCCTAGCTTTGTGTCATCTGAAAATTTGATCAATATGCACTCTATTCCTGCAGCCAGCTCATTAACAAAGATGTTAAACAAGACTGGACCCAGAACTGATCCCTGTGGAACCCCATTTGATCCCCCCTCCAATCTGACATCATTCCATTAATAGTTACCCTTTGTTTGCAGTTGTTTAACCAATTATGTATCCATAACATGTACTTCCGCCAAGCCCACATTCCTCCAGCTTACTTATCAGAATGTCATAAGGGACTGCGTGAAAAGACTTGCTGAAGTCCAGTTACATTATGTCCACCCCATTCCCCCTATCCACCAAACCAGTTACCCTCTCAAAGAAGGAAATCAAGCTGGTTTAGCATGATTTGTTCTTAGTAAATCTTACCCCTTCATCCTCCAGGTATTCACAAATTGAATGTTTTATACATTGCTCTAGAAGATTCCCACGTATCAAAGTCAGGCCAACTGGTGTACAGTTCTCCGGCTCCTCCTTTCCCCCCTTTTTTAAAGATGGGCACTATGTTAGTCCTTCTCTAGTCTTCTGGGTTCTCTCCTGTCATCCATGAGTTTGCAAACATTTTGTTGCCAGTGGCTCCAAGATTTCTTCAGCTGATTCCTTCAGTGCCCTCAGATGAATAGCATCATGCCCTGCTTATTTGAAGTCATTCATATTGATGAGAAGATCTCTGATATGTTCTTTACTTATCTGGATCTGTATCCCTGCCCCTTTATTGTCTATGGTAACTTCATTTGTCATCCAGTCACATGTTATTTTCAGAGAGATAGACACTCGCTCAACTCTAGTTCAAACTCAGTTCATCTGAGCTCAGACCCAGAGGGTATGGGTGGGCTTGGACTCACGCGGCTATCCTGAGCAACCATACTAATATTTTTAATGTGCTAGCTCTAGCACACCTAGCATGAATCTGTCAAACCAGGTTGAGAGACATAACCTCAAGCACGTCTTCTGGGGATTGTAATCAAAGAAAGGGCTATGTCATTGCAGGCTGGAAGCAAGACTGGCTGGAACATGGGGTACAAAGCTACAAACAATTTGCCTTTGGCTCAAAACAATGAGAGACCAATGGCTGGGAGTTCCTCCCTGGGAGAGGGTCTGTGGAAGAGAGGGTATGGCTAGACGCCTGGAAAAGGGCCAGAGGCTTGAAGAGAAGCAGCTATGTGTTGCCAGAGCTCTCCAGTCACTTCAGCAAGGAGCTAGGAGTAGAACCTGCTCTGATATTAATGAATTCTGCAATCGACAATGCTACTTTTCCCCATTTCTCCATTATGTGGATATCAAATGTTAAATGGATGTGAGCCACTTTCCAATCAGCATGAGAAAACTGCAGTGCATGGTCTTTACTAAACTCACTATTTTGTTAATGTTAAAATAATTTAATAGTATTTAAATTCCATCCTCAATCCTAGTTTTTTTTTTTGTTTATTTTATTTTTCCCACTAGCAACTGAAAGACAAGGGGACTAAGGGTCTTTTTTTCCCTTATAATACTGCAATATTTCTTGCATATTTAGAGTCCTTGACTCCCAATCTTTCACGTTTTCACTGTCTTCACTGTTTATTGTCATTTGCTACAAAGGGTCATCATATCACAACCCTGTTACATTTCAAACTATTTTTTAAAGTTTTCACTCACTGGGAACATCCATTTTAACAGAAAACTGCATAGTCTGCTCAGCCATGCTATTTACTGATGTAACTCAAATCAGACCGTCACTCAGTTTACTTAATTGGTCAATATTAAATGGAAGGATTATTCTTCAGAGTGTTAAACTAATATAAATGCAGGATGGAAACTGCTCATAGATTCTGTTCCATTATGCCCCTACATTGCCAGTAGAATGATATCACGTTTCTACAAAATAGCTACCTCCCGTAGTAGCCTCAGAATTGCAACTGTAATGAAAATCTTAAATATTTATTGTTCATAGCATATTTATGGTGATAAATGTCTGACCTTTTAATCTGATGAATGAGTAAATTAGGCACAGTTTACTTTTAAAGATACACAAATTAGACTAAATACTCCTTTTAGAAAAATGTGTTTGGCAAAAAGACTGGGGAGAGAGGAATGATTTATATTGTTTTGTTGTGTGTTCAGACCTCATTTTCTAGAAGTAAAATTCAGGATAATTAGAGCAAAAGATACAAATAATCTTTCCGGTAGGGAATTTTGGGCAAAATAAGAATTGACCCAAATCTCCTCTCAAAATCCAAACTTCTCTTTTCTAGGTTTTGAAAAGGTCAAAGATTTTCTTTTTCATATTTGTCTGCCACTCATAGACTTTAAGGTCAGAAGGGACCATTATGATCTTCTAGTCTGACCGCCTGCACAACGCTGGCCACAGAATCTCACCCACCCACTCCTGTAACAAACCCCTGACCTATGTCTAAGCTATTTAAGTCTTCAACTGCACCTGTAACCCGTCTCCATGGTCTGCTCCAGGAATGCCCACTCAGGTCTCAGGCCTCTAGCTGTCACTTCTTTCAGGGGAGGGACCCCATCCTTCTCCCTCTAAATTGGGGTTTAAGCTGCAGTCACGTTTCACTCACTGTGATTCTCCCCAAGCAGCACTAAAATCCAGCACCACCTTCTCTCTCCCCGCCCCACTCTTTGCTTTCTCTCTAGTGGCTGTGACCAGCATGTTCCATTGGTTACATGTGACCCAAACAACTCTTTCAAAGCAGAGGACATTTATTTAAGGACAAAAGCATACAAAGAAAAAAAATATAGGGATTTAAACACTTTATCCATATCTCCCCCATCAGTTTTAGAGAGACTCTGGCATGTTCCAGCCTTTCCAACCCTTCAACAAGCTGGAGTGCTCCCTTCGACAAAAGGTCATGTCTACTAGATCAAAAAAAGTCCCTTGAAGTCTGTTTAGCTTAACCTTTATACCCCCTATGCCTTTATCTTCCAGCTTCCTGAAAACAGGTAAAACCAGCCACTTCCCTTTTCCCTGAGGGGGCCCAAGCCTCCAGGTCCATCAATGGCTATTAGCCAGGATGGGCAGGGATGGGTGTCCCTAGCCTCTGTTTGCCAGAAACTGGGAATGGGAGACAGGGAATGGATCACTTGATGATTACATGTTCTGTTCATTCCCACTGGGGCACCTGGAATTGGCCACTGTCAGAAGACTGGATACTGGGCTAGATGGACCTTTGGTCTGACCCAGTATGGCCCTTCTTATGTTCTAAGGACTGGGTATCTGCATAACCAGCTATGGGATTTTGCATTAATCACCGTCTAGTTATTTAATGCCTGGAGGAGCTCAACAACTCTCCCCAATGAACCAACATACAATCCTTGGCTCACAGAGCTATAGATAATATTTATTAAATTGAATACAACAGTATCAGTATACTCTTTGGTTCATCACATCTGTCACAGGAAGTACCAAAGTTGTTCTTGCATTATTTCAGTCTCAGTTTTTCAGAACCAAAATGTTCAGTTAGGCCTCGATCCACTAAAATGAGTGAGAGTGAGTTGGAGCTTCCCCAGGGTGGGGAGACCCAGATTGTGGGTTACTGTCAGGGGCAGAACCCTGATATATAGGGGCACCGGGATCTGGGAGGGACATGGGGGCCAGTGGCAGGCGAGACACCAGCCTGCAAAGGGTGCTCCGGAGCTGGAAAAGAGCTTATTCCCTGGACAACCAGCCGGAGGCGCTGCACCGGTGAGCCGTTGCCCCGCCACAGAGAGTCTTTCCTCTGATTTCAACAGACCTATAATTCAGATATATTTTGGATAAGCATCAATGTTTTTAGAAGGTTATCTGAATCAGCTTATGTTTTGCAAGTAAGCACTATTTTTGGTTGCAACTGAATTCAAGTGGTAATCATGATGGGGACAGTAGCCAAAAAGTAACTGAATATTTGTTGACATCCTATTTTGGATGCACACAGGCGCTATTACTTGTACTGGATCTAAATTTATGTGCAGTATTAGCATATTGCCAGTGGAGGCTTGGGAGAATGCTGCAAAGTACATTTCCAATGTGTTTACTGGCCAATTTGATTAATAATGTTTGCTTGGACATAGTGGTTTTGTACAACAATCTCTCACAGAGCATTGCAGAAGACAGAAGATTTTTTCCCTATAGAGCAGTGGTTCCCAAACTTTAACAACCTGTGAACCCCTTTCAATAAAATGTCAAGTCTCGTGAACCCCCTCCTAAAAATAGGTATATTTCAATATTACCTAGAAATATTCATCTCATAGAACTGGAAGGGACCTTGAAAGGTCATCGAGTCCAGCCCCCTGCCTTCACTAGCAGGACCAAGTACTGATTTTTGCCACAGATCCCTAAGTGGTCCCCTTAAGGATTGAACTCACAACCCTGGGTTTAGCAGGCCAATGTTCAAACCACTGAGCTATCCCTCCCCACCCTAAGGTGTTTCTCCTTTACCTGAGTATAAATTATAACAGCAGTGATCTTGGAAATATAAAATTTGTTTTTGACATGCTTATTACACACTATTATTTATCATTACAGTATTTTTATTACATTATGAAAATGGCAACATTCTTCCAGGATCTCACTTTCGTAGCTTGTATCACTTTGAATAAGCCTGTTATAAGACAAGGCTCCTATGTTTCATCAAGGAGTATCAGATGTGAAACAGCATGAAGATATTTAAGAAGCCAACCCAGAGTTCCTCCTACACAAGCATTCAGGGCTTGAGCAGTCCAGGCAAACAACGCACATTACAAGAAAGCTTAAACTTGTTCTTCATAATAATTTAAAAAACAATCTTAGCTGCCTATTTAATTTTAAAAACAGCAAAAAATATCCACCTCCCTTTCCATTTCTTATAAGGAGTCTTGAAGTTGAAATCTCCTCAGTGTGATAGATATGCTTGCATTGATCTGCTTAGCTCTTGGAAGTCCAGGGGCTCTGGGCTGCTGGCTCCATGCTGCCTGGGGTCCCTAGGCACAGCTCTGTCCGCCATTAGGGAATTTTTCCCTGAGAACCCCCTGTAACATTTCGCGAACCCCCAGGGGTTCACGAACCCCAGTTTGGGAACCGCTGCTATAGAGGGTTTGCTGCAGTTTAATAATCAAATAATATCATAAAGTCTTCAGCAATGACGACCCTTCCCCCCCGCCAAAAAAGTACTGATTAACAAAGGGAGTAATGTTAATAGACTGCTTAAAATAAACCTGGAAAAAAATGCTTGACGTTGAATTTAGTTAGAGTCAAGGTATATATATTGGAGAGTAGGGTGGGAATGAAATGAGTCTGTGTCAGTAACATTCCACCATTTCCCAAGACCTTGTGGAGAACTCCTCTGGGTGAGGATGGAGGATGGAGCTAGGCTGCTGCAGATGTCATTATTCCTCAACCAGCCCCACCAATATGCCCCATGACCTATATTACCTTTTCCTGACTAAGCCCTTGTGAGGCAGGATCCCTTTTGGGGGGGCAAGCAGAAACCCACAGCAGTGAGTCTCAGAGCCAGGGTCTACAGACTGAGACTCACGGGGCTTGCATTATGGCATTTAAAAACAGCTATGTAGATGTTCAGGCGTAGGCTGGAGCTCAGGCTCTGAAGCCCACCCATCTCCCTAGGCTTCAGAGATTGAGTTCCAGCCTGAGCCTGAACATCAACACAGCTATTTTAGCACTGTAGAATGAATCCAAGTCTGTGGAGATGGGCTCTGAAACTAGGGTGACCAGATAGCAAGTGTGAAAAATCAGGACACTTTTTTTTCCCCCCAAGGAGGCTATAATTGCATACATAAGACAAAGCCCCTAATATCGGGGTATCTGGCCACCCTATCTGCAACTTGCTGTCATGGATTTCTGCTTGCTGAGTTGGACTTATCCTTTGAGGCCATCGTAAAGACATTCCCCTGTAGCCAGAAGCACAGAGGAGTGAAGATGCACAGAGCCTTCTGCAGATCCACCAGGATTAGTGGAGTTTGGAGACAGGGCTCCCTTCCACAACTCCCGGCTGATAGAATGATTGGAGAGAAACTCTGCAAGGGGATCCTGCTGGTTTTACTATGGGAGTGAATGATCTGATGCCTTGGATTTAAAATGATATAATATATAAAATTTGCAAACTGTAACCAGTAAATACAGATTAAGGGAAGATTATTGTAGGATGGGATTTTTCCAAGGAGTACAAGGGAGTTGAAATACATTGGGATTTAGGCACCTAACTCCCTGTGGTACCTTTGAAAATCCCAGCTGTAGTTCTAACTCATTAATTTCAGTAAGCACTGAGTAAAGACCACAGGGTTCCCCCTTTAAGCTATAATGAAGCTGTCTAAAACATACTGTGTTAAATTTCATAAGGTACACAGGAAATTGCTTTGTGCAGACAGTTTTCAGTGAAAGTTTCTCGCTTTTAGAGCTGTTTTTCATCTATGGAACGTCTTGTGAAAAGAGCTTAAAGTACTTGCCTGTAGGCTATAAAGAGTTGGAGGGGAAGAATATTAAAGGGGGATTAATGTTTTAGTTTTGTTTTTTTTGTGTTGGAAAATAGTCTAATAAATAGCTGAGAGTTGAAGGAGTCATCTTTCTACTATAACAATGATTTTGGAGTAATCTTCAGAGTAATGGATGACCTAATAGCTGAGGTTTTCAGCAAGGGCAATGTAAATAATTCCTAAAATATAGAGCCGTTCAAAAAATTGTGAGGAAAGTTCCCTCTCACCCAAGAATAAGCTTTCATACAAAATAAATTTCATAGGAAAATATACATTTTGACCAAAAAAAAATGTTTTCCCACATGAAATTTCAGAATGAAAATGTTTGTTTCATTTGGGGGAGAATAGGGGAGTTCAAATGGAAAATTCTAAGCTAAAACAAAATTATGCTTTTTTTTCAAAACATTGATTTGTAATGAACAGTTTTGTTTTGACACTGTTTGAAATTTCCTATAGCAAAATTTTCCAACCAGAAAAGATGAAGGGTTTTTTTGTTCAGAATTTCTCACCGGAAAAATTTCACTCTCCTGACCACGTCCATCAAAGTATTTTTTAAAAGCAAAAAAATCAATATTATTTCTTTGATTGGATAATGTAAACTATGAATTAAAATACAACCAGATATGTGTGAAATTGCAGATCTTATATGTAACTATGTTGCTGTCAGCATCATTAAAGATTTTTTCATCCAGACATGAACATCTCATATACACTTTCAAATTTGAATCTTCCCCAGAAGGGGAACTGTGGGACTACAAGAAACCTGCATTCCCTGCTCCACCAAGAGGCACAGAGGAGGCATGACCAAGGAACACAAATTCCTTGCAGCATCTGCATTTTGATGCTGTGTCTGCAATTTAAAATTGCCATCTTCATCCAAACCGTTGAGAGGGCAATAATCAGATGACAAATGTTTTCTCCTAGAAATAAACCCCACCTTGTCAAGGCAACCTGGTTTGGAAATTTCAACCCCTGCACTAGAAGAGGTAAATAAAATCTGATTTCTTAGACTTCACAGAAAATTAGGGCTGGAAGAGACCTCAAGAGGGTATCTAGTCTTTCCTCCCTCTCCCCTTCACTGAGGCAGAACCAAATAGATTCCTAGATCATCCCTGACAAGTGTTTGTCCTCTTCTTAAAAACCTCCAGTGATGAGGATTCCACAACCTCCCTTGGTAACCTAGTCCAATATTTAACTGTCCTCATAGTTAATTTTTTCCTAATATCTAACCTAAATCTTCCTTGCTTCAGATTACGTCCATTACTTCTACTGGTTTTATCTTCACTGGACATGAACAACAACTGATCACTGTCCTATTTATAATAGCCCCTAACACATTTGAAGATTGTTCTAAAGTCTCCACTCAGTCTTCTTTTTGCAGGACTAAACATGCCCAGGTTTTTAAACCTATTCTCATACATCAGAAACCCTTCATCCTTTTGCTACTCTCCTCTGGACTCTCTCCAGTTTGTCCACGTGTTTCTTAAAACCTGGTGCCCAAAACTGGATACAGCACTCCAGATGAAGCCTCAACAATCCCAAGTAGAGCAGGACAATTACCTCCTTTGTTTTAGAGTAGACACAACCCTTCTATTAATACATCCCAGAATATTAACCCTTTTTGCAACGACATGACATTGTTGGCCTATATTCAATTTTTTGATCCACTATAACCCCCAGATCCTTTTCTGCAGTGCTAATCTCTACCCAGTTCTTCCCCATTTTGTCCTTTTGCACTTAAAATGAAGGGTTGAATCCTTTGTCATGATAAAGTTGCTTTGTAATGCTTTAGTGGTGCAAAAAGAGCCTTGAAGGTGGCCAAAGTGGCCAGCTGGGGATTTCTGGGCCAGTAGAATGAGTGTGTGATCACAGCATCCTTGCACTCAAATGATTTGACTACAGGAATAGCTTTTGGGGTCTACTGACAGCAGGCACAATTTAAAGCCATCCCAGGATTAGTGGCTTCCAGCCACTTGCATGCACCCGTGCTAAATTCTCCGAGGTGTCACATACAGATCTGTCCCCAAATGTTTAATTTATATTCTTATGTTTATCTTTTTGGAGTCACAACTGCAAAATCACATTTAGCAACATGTTCATTTTAATTGATTTATGGTTATGCTATCTGAACAACAATTGCACATGATAGCAACAAGAATATGGACACATTTTGAGAGAGGCAGTAGCACTGATCCTGCATTGCAATTCTCAGTGTGACTTTTTTGTTTAGGCATGTTCCTGTCTATGGGGAAAGCAGGAGAACTATATGACAGGACTCTATAAAACATGTACCATTATTTACTTGATTCTCTTTGCATCTATTCTTTTGGGACTTATAGTTAGCAATGCAGCATCACAGGCATCCCGACAAGCCAAAAACTACTTAGATTGTAAACTCTTGTGGCAGAGACTGTCTTCTTATGTGTTTCTTCAGCACCTAGCACAATAGGGTCATGATCCAAGACTTGGGCTCTTAGGCACTACCACAGTACAAATATTAAAAGTTATGAAGTACCTATGTAAACCATAATTTAAAGTTTAGAGTTCAGAACTGCAACACAATTGGAACACTTCACATAAGGGCTGATCATGCAGTCCAAATTCTTCAAGTGCACTCTGGATATTCCTACTCTTGAGATGCACCAATCCAGTGCAGCTATGATGTGGAACCTTCTTGTAATAGTGGCTGATACAGACATTTTGCCCTTCCCTTTCAGTCTCTAGCACTCATGCCAGTCAGTGGTGTAGCCCATGGCAGGACGTTGGCACTCAGTTCCCTCCAACCACCACAGAATTAGGATGTGAACCACCTTACATCTGTTTTTCTCTGTAGCTAATGCTGTAGCCTAGAAATAGTAATATGGACCAGACTAAAATTCAATCCCCTCAGGATAAAAGACCAAGACAAGGAGACCTTTCCATGAAACCCTCGGCTTCTCTTCAACTTCCACCCCAGACCCCTACTGGGTCACCAGGAAAGATCTTTTCCCTGTCTGTTTAGTGTTCCTACACAATGGATCTCAACGATGGTTTCAGTGTTGGATCGGGGATCAGATCAGAGATTGGAGCCAAAGCCAGACAGGTTTTGACTGGATGCTCTTACTGCGGAAGAAGTGTTCACATAAGGAAGGAGCCCAGATTTCCTGGCTATCTTGTGGAGATTATGAAATTAGATTGGCCATGCTGACAGGACTACCCTGTGCCTCTGTGGATACCATGACCATATTGGCCAACTCCTTCTCCATTTTTTTTTACATGGAAGAAGAGTGCACTCTCCAGGCCCAGAACAAATTCCAATGTGTTCACTGGAGCAGACATGTCTGGATCCTTCAGCTATGGATCAAAGACCATTGCACTGTTTCCCTCCTGCAGAAGAGGAGGTAATCTCAGAAGAAAAATATCAAGTGGCACCTCCAGAGGATGAATTTCCTTAAGACTCAGGAGAGTTACAGAGCAGTGCATCCCCGGAGGAGGATGTGGGAGTAGCAACAGCTTCATCTTCCTCTGGCGACACAATTCAGTTCCATGAGTTAGTGGATTGGATGGCATCAGCCCTGAATTTGCCATCTGTAGCATTAGAGAAGACTTCACACTCCATATTTCATATTGTGGGATCGACAGTGAAACCTAAAGTCTCTTTATCCATATTAGAAATGTTGTGGCAACCGGCAAAGTCCCTTTGGTCCAATCCATCTTCATTACAGCCAGTTTCTAAAAAGGCAGATTTATATCAAATTCTACAGGAGGGATTATCTTGCTTTCACATATATCCACATCTGAACTCCTGGGTCATAGCAACTATACTTCAACAGCCAGGGTCAGGTTTTCAGCATTCTACTCCAATGGATAAAGAAGGAAGGAACTTAGATTTTCTGGGCAGGAAGTCATTTTCTTCTGCAACCTTAGACATGTGTATAGCCAACTACTGATGGCCAGGTATCAATTTCAGTTGTGGGGAAAAGATGGCCCTTTTCACCAAACACCACCAGAGGACCAAAGAAAGTTGACAACAGCCTTTATTAACAAAGGCCAAAATGTAGCTAAACATATCCTTAGAGCATCATTTGATGTGTCTGAAACTGCCTCTAGATCACTGGCAATAGCATTATCTCTGTGTAGACATGTGTAGCTATGTCCATTTTCTCTCTAATAAAATACTAGGGCCAAAATAGAAGATTTACCTCTCAAAGGAGATTAATTATTTAGTGTTAAGACTGATGACACATTGGTTAAACTAAAGGAGACTCAGTCTATAGCTAGGTCTCTAGGGCTCATGCCATCTTACAGGAGAAGATCTTTTACCCCAGTGTTTAGATATAACAGGGACTTCGTACCACCTTCTTTGTCCACCTCTTCTCAGAGGAAGCAACTATACCATCAACAGCACCATCACCAACAAACATATTCTCAGATTCAGGACAGAAAAAAACCCTTTAAACCTCATATGAAGACAAAATTCCTCAGGCACATCTAATCTGCCAGCCCCTAAGCATGACCTAGATCCACCCCAACATCCTATTTTGTTTTCCCTTTTTGAGTCATTATGAGATTGCTTCTTGTTTCATCTTTCATTAAAAACAGCTTTTATAAAGCAATCACTTCCACTAGATGGATGCGTGAGGTGCATGCACTTATGGCAGATCTCCCCTACACTATTTTCCACATGGACAAGGTGGTCCTTAGGCACACTATAAATTCATTCCACAGATCGTTTCAGATTTCTATGTAAACTTACCTATATTTTTTCTGAAACCTCATAAGTAAGAGAGACACTAAATTGGATAGAACTAAGGACTTCAGACTTTCTCCTAAGTTGTTTATCTCTGAAACTGGCTCTTCAAATGGTAGGTCCATTTCAGCACAATCCTTATCTAGATAGGTCAGACTTTGTATTGAGGAATGTTATGGGGCAGCTTTGCTTTCCCCTCCAGCTACCATTAGAGCTCATAGTACCAGGAGAATGAATGCTGTAGATGCAGTCATTTCATTTCATCCCATTATTGACATTTGCAAAGCTGCCACACTTTTACATCTGACTATGCACCGGGTTTGGAATCCAAGTCTGATGTTCATTTTGGCAGGGTGGTACTTCAATCATTGTTCAATTAGGGATCCCCCCTCCTTCCTTATTGAGGCACTGCTCACCAAGCTTTCCCAAGAGTGGGAATATGCAGAGGACACTCAAAGAGGAAATGGAGGTTACTTTCTTGTAACTGGAGTTCTCCCTGCCCAACTTCCCCACCTCTGCGGAGTCCTAATAGTATCATCATTTGGTATTCTGCATTAGTATTTGGAAGGAATTGAGGGAGAAATGGTGCCAATGCCCCCCTTAGGGCCACACCCCTGACTGGGCAAGTGCTAGAGACAGGAGGGGAAGGGCGAAGCACCTCTAACAGCCACTGCTAATAGAAGGTTCCACCATCCTACCTGCACCAAGTCAGCACATCCCAAGAATGTGAATATGCAGAGTGCATCTCAAAGAATTCCAGTGACAAGTAAATAACTTCTATTTCCAATGGGAGTTTTACCTGTGCTAGCAATGCTGGTCTGAGTTATGACTATAAAAAGAAGTCATCTGTTCACATATCTACCCATCTATAGAATTGCATTGATAGAGCATCAGTCATAATATATAGGCTCCATATGTAATAGGATGACTAATATAATAAATAATTTCAAGGAGACACTGCCCTTTACATCCTCTGATTCTGCTGCTTATTCTAAGAGACTGGGTTTTTTGTTTGTTTGTTCTTTTCTTTTCCTTCTCACTTCTTCCCACCATCTTCCATAGTCTGAACCAAACAGTAGGAAAACACTGGAGAACATAGATTCCAAACAATATTTTATGACATAAATCAGATAATATTCAGACTATTGATGGAATATACAATACTGACAGGATTTAGTATTCATTTATGCTATTCTTTATTAGGTACAATAGTTACATACTATTTCTGCATCAATAGTAGTTCATAGAACCATTGAGCTGATCAGTAATTCATCCATTCATCCAAAGTGCATTAGAAACATGCCCCAAACAAATTTAAATGTGCTTTCTGATTCAGAAATATAATATCAACAACATAGCCACCTTATAGATACACAAAATTACAGTAGCAGCAACCCAAAAACTTCTAGTCATCTTGAAATAAATATATTTATCTTGTCCTGAATTGCTGAGTTGAGACAATGCTTATTGATTGGCCAAGCCTCTGCTTTTAATACATGCAGGTTTGAAGAAACAATTGGATAATTTAGGAGGATTTTTTTACTAGGTAATTAAGATAGTAGCAGTAAAATCATACAGGAGGTATAACAGAGTAGTCTGTGCTTTTAATGAAAAGTTGTCATATTTTTGGTTTCAGCTGTCCATTGTTTAAATGTGAATGAGATCAGAGGTTTAACTGCCATTCTTCCCTGGAGCTCTATAGCAAACATCATCCAACCCAAAGTGCCCAATTAGAACTGAGTAGGTGAAGAGGACATTTCAAACACATAAGAGTTGGGAGCTAAAGAGAGGAGAGGAAGGAGAAAGCCAGAGAAGAGGAGGCAATAAGAGGGAGAGAAGCAGCTAGAAAGATGCAAAGGGGGAGGAGTTATAATGATGCTGCAAAGGAAATATGACAAATTGGTTTTGGTGGGAAAGGCAGAGTGAAGCAGGGAATGAGGAGGAGAAGATGGGAAGGTCAAGAACTATTTTGCCACGTTCTTTCTTTATTATTATGTATGAAGCATCTCTAGTGTGTTCAGTGCTGTAAAGAGATGGTCAAAACACAGAATTTAAATCCCATGGGAAATTCTGATATTTTGAAATTTGGCTTCATTCCAAAGTGGAACAAAAAGTCAAAATCTCAGAATGTTTCTCAAAACAAAATGTTTCAAAATATTCTGTTTCACCTTTGTTTTGTCTTTTATTAATATAATAAAATATGAAACAAAGCCAAAACAATAAAAGGCAAAATGAAATGTTTCAATATTTGAAACAAAATGTTTTGATAATTTCCCATGGAAAATTTTGACAATCGATATGTTACCTTGAAATGTTTCAATTTTATTCAATCAGCATTTTCTGAAAGAAAACTGTTCCATTGCATGAACCAGCTTCAGTGTTTTACAAGGCAGCAGATGATGCAGTGCCTATCTTGAGTAACTTGCAGCCTAAGTAGTAAACAGGCTTCCCTTATTGAAGAAAGCACCTTAAGGCTCACAGGAGTGGTATTTAATAATGGTCGTGTGCAAAAATTGTTTATAAAATGATATTCACATCTCCCAGATCATTCATACCACCAATAGGCAATAGAACTTGTTAAGTTCTTCTGTGCATCGGGTCCATGCTGTGCACCCCAACATGCAAGTGGAAGTATCACTGATTCACAGAGGTTTGATTAGCCAAACTTGCCTGTAAGAGAGTGTTGATACACCTGCTAGGGAGATACTTCAGTTCTGATCCTGCAGTAGTGTCTGTGGAGTAGTTCTACTACTACTCCTTGGTCTGGGGATGGTCTGCTAATATCACTTGGTCTGGGATGGAGGGGAGCAATCCATCTGCTTCAATCCCCACAGAAATCCTCAGGACCAGTAACACTCAGGGTATGTCTATACTTACCTCCTGGTCCGGCGGTAAGCAATCGATCTTCTGGGATCGATTTATTGCGTCTTGTCTAGACACGATAAATCGATCCCGGATCGATTCCGGAAGTGCTCGCCGTTGACGCCGGTACTCCTGCTCCGCGAGAGGAGTATGCGGAGTCGACGGGGGAGCCTGCCTGCCGCGGGTGGACCCGCGGTAAGTTCGAACTAAGATACTTCAATTTCAGCTACGTTATTCACGTAGCTGAAGTTGCGTATCTTAGTTCGAAGTGGGGGGTTAGTGTGGACCAGCCCTTAGTCTCAAAAATAAAATTATTCACAGGCTGCAGACAGGCAATGTTGAACTATTGAAACTGGCTTCAAACCTTAGCTAGAAACCACACTGCTGGGTTAAACATTTCATTTTTTTGTAAACAACATTTGTTGAGCCAGTGGGGCCGTTTATGTTATGTTCTTTGTCTGCTTTTAAAGACCACCATAAGGGCAACATGAGCAGTCAGAGATAGCTATATATCCTTGAAATTTGCCAAAATTATGATTTTATAATCTGGTCTTCTGCATAATAAGCCATAAAATTTCACCCAGCAGTTTCTGCATCATGCCTGGTAACTCATATTTGACCTGGAGCATGTCTCTAAATCAAGACTGGATGTCTTTCAAAGAGATTTCAAGTGATGGAGAATCCACCACAACCCTTGGTAAACTGTTCCTTTGGTTAATAAATAATGCTCTTACTGCCTAAAGCTCTAAATTTCAGGTTACAGATTTCATTATAATAATAAGAGAGCCAACGGGTCTGACACTACCTCTACACTTATGGTGGCTTGTGTAAACAGTGAGACACAACTTAAGTTAGTAGAGTGCTCTACATGCCTGAACCCCCAGGGTATATACCTCACACAGCTCTCTATATGGCCAAGCAGTGCATCCCACATTTACACTGCTATTTTGAGTAGTATAATATCCCACTGTTGGAGCCTTTCCCCCACTGCAGTGAAAGACTCCAGCAGTAGGAAAAGGCTCTAGCAGCTCCCTGCTGTCTCCCTGCTGCCTGAGACTATTACTGCAGCATGAATCTACACACCACAGTGATAAGTGTGGACACAGCCTGCCTTCCACTGCAGCATGTAACTACACATGTAGTGCCTGTACTCTACATGCTGCCATAAGTGTAAACTTGGAGTAAAACTCCATTTATTAAATGTAGATTGTGTAAATGAGAAGATAATATTATTCTGTTAATATTCAAAGGATAGTCTACGACAAGGAAGGCAAACTTTTTGCAGTCGGCACTAGTGGCATTTTTTTAGCCTTAGACTAAAGGATTCTTTGCCACCATTAATCCAGTATTTGGGGAAATTAAATCTGGATTCGACCTCTTGAAAGAGATCTACTGTTTAGTGGAATGGTGTCTGGAGAGGATCTTAAGGGCAAAGTAGCAGGGATTTGGTAGATCTTTTCCTGGCCAGTTACGACTGGTGAAATGGAGAAGGATAAATGTAACCTTTTGTGTAATATTTAAATCAGAAATCTTACAATAACTTGTTTGCCTAGTAAAAAGCCCAAAACAAATTCCTATAAACTCAAGTGTGCAAGATTCAAGACTAAAGGAATGAGAGGTACTAGGGTGATGGGCATCTGTACAAAACCCTAAAATAGACAAGGTACTTCAAAACAGTTCAAACATAAGATAACAACATGGGGTGTACTGACTTTTGAGTTCTATGGTTTCAAAATACAATGGAGGCTTCCATTCCTCTTGTTATAATATATATAACATATTATTGTATTTTGAAACCATAGGACTGGAAAGTCAGTACAGTATATTTTTATGACTATAACTATAATAAAACTACAACGGAAGGAAAATGTAAAGCTAAGAATATCAAATAGAACAAAACTTGAGATTCCTTCCAGAGAGCAAAATATAATGCTCACATGAACCCTATAGTGAAACAATCAGAATGCCTGAAACAATAACCACACACAGAACTAACTCCTGTGAAAATTCAAGTGAGTATTTACTTAAATGGGACTAAGCAAGAATTGACTTAAATAGACTACTCATATGAATCAGATGAGCAGGATTTGTCCCACAGCACAACTGGCAGGAAATTTAGCCTTCAAGAAACAATTGTGTATATGGCTGCCACCTCCGTTCCTTCTTGAAAAACTCTGATAATTATCTAAATACAATTATTTCTACTGTTTGTCTTTTATCTTTTATCCAACAAACCTATGGGAATTGATTTTTAACTCTGAATAAAGGCCTCTACAAAAGCTTTTCAGCATTTTTTGATTGCACTGCTACATTAACAGCTTTTACAGTTAATATCTTCATTTTCTAAAACTGTTAGACAAGTGTTTGGAAGAAAAACATATTGTGCATTCTGACTAACTGGTAAGAGGGGGGAAATGAATGGGTTTCTTGGCCTCTATCTATGCTAAAATTTTACGTCTTGGATTACCAAATAACCTGGCAATTACTGAAAACCTACTGTCCTAGATTTGCAACCATCAGACTGCCCACTCAAATCCTAGGCTAAAATTAAGCAGTCATCAATATCTTAGATAGCCATCTTATTTCATCTAATGCTTTCTTGTCTTAGTCCCAGGTGTTGGCAACTATCCTGAATCAACAGTAAATGCCCCAGATGGATTTATGATTCTGCTTTCCAAAATTTAGTATCCTGCACTGAAATTCAGCTGACTTTTTATTGAATCTAGTCATATTTTCCACTATCAGTATTCCATCCATCTTCTCTTCATGCTGTGCCCACACCACCTGTTTATCCATCTGTGCTGTTTCTGTCTGCTGCTTGCATCCCGTGCTTAACTTGCTGTTGCATCCAGCAGCTCTTTCTTTGTAAATGAAGTCCACTGCCATCATCCTGCCAAACTTGAATTTGAAACCTCTAACTTATTTTCCCTCCTTATCATGATCTTTTCCCCCACTTAAGACTGGAAACCTCCAATCATTTCACAATATAATACTTAGCACAGTCATAAAACTGGGTGATACCACCGAGTAGAACTGCAAAACTTGGCGGGTGTCATTTGTTACAAATCCATGCTTCACTGGCTGTGTAATTATGCCCTTGCAGTGAAGCAATGTAAATAAGATTCCTCGAGTGGACCACAAGTAAGAGCCTAATGCATACATATGCTCGATCACATATTAATAGATATGTTGAAGCAATACAGATTTACGTATGCACAATATTTTTTCTGAGGCACGTCTGTACTATGAAAATTCAGCTCATCTCCTCTTTAGCCCCACTACCCTCATTTGCAGGTTATCTAGGCGGTGCCAGCTGGTCTGGATTTGCTGGAGGTTTCCCTACCTGGATTCCAAGGGCTGCTTGTTCCTCACAACCAATCACAGCCCTGCTTTGTGTCAGGCCATGCCAAAATTTGGCTCTAAGGAGCTGCCTTATTGGCCAGGAGTGAGGGAGGGAGCTATACCCCCTCCCCACTTAGGCTGGGAAAGGAGCAAAGGGCTACTGAGGCTCCTCTCCTTCTGTTTCAGTGAGGTTTTCCTGCCAACCCCCCCCCCCACTCCCATGTGCTGGGGGCAGTGCTAAGGCTGAGTGGTTCTTATCCTTGAAACTGGGTTGGTATTCAGTTGCTGAATGTTGTTGTGATGTTGATTGATCATTGAATTTTCTTTACTGTTTGGGCTAAGATGGTCAATTTTGGTTGGATGTATTCCTAGAGGTTTTATCACATGACGTATCTTTTAATAAAAGATTAATCTTTAATTCCTGGAAACTCCAGGACAATCCTGGAGGATTGTCAACCCTGGTTTGGGTCAAGCCAGAACTGCATTTAAGTTTCCACATGTTCCATTATACTGTATCACAACTCCGGGGGCAGACTTAGGCTTTTTAGGAGGGAAAAATGTATTTGAGTGGGCTGAGATGGTAAGAAGGGAGAGGAGTATATCTATTGCAATATATTCAGAATTGTAGGATTCCTGGGTAGCTGGGTAGCTTGGCAGAGACTGTCAGTAGTTTAGCTCAGCTTTAACCCTCACTTCAAGGGTGGAGCATGGCTTGGTGCAAGTGATATGTCCAGGCATGAGGGCCAGAAGTTATTCCTGGCTGGGTAGCAGTTTGACATTGAGGCCTGCAAATTAGGCTGCAGAATGGCTGATGTCAGACTGAACAGCTACAGCCAAACTTTACTACAAAGAGTATATTAATTTCCCTCCTTCATTTGTTTACATTCCTGTTTATTTATTTAATGAAGTGGCAGCCTGTGTTCCATAAGCTATCTTTAGCTTGTGAGGTGTCTTTGTGGGGATCCCCAGGGCAATTTAACTGCAGGATCATTTGGAATCTAATGATTACTTGCATTATTCTCTTGGTGAGTGGTCATAACATTTCTTTATCCATCCCACATGGAGACCGTTAAACCATAGTTTAACAATACATCTTTTTTTATACATTTGCATGGTTCCATTTCCTATCCCACTTTCTGAAATTCGGACTACAATTTCTCTAGTCTACTTTGTTCCATTTACAATACACAATATCTATCCATAATACCAGCTATCAGACATTTGTGAAAAACTAATTGCATACGTTCCTCATTTTCTATCTGTTACCTTAACATTTGCAGATTTTGCAGGGCTGAACTCCAAGAAAGGGATCATCTGCTTACCTCATTCCAAAGGATTTTAACTTGTACCTTGACAATAGTTTACTTCTAAGACTACAATCTCCTTGTGGAGTTGTCTCTTGTGTTTCTCCAACTGATGAAGCAAGAAAAGAAAAGAAAACTGTATAACTAATGAGCAACATGCTTGAAATTAGTTAGATGTAAAGAGGGGGGGAAATAGTCTCAAAAAGGTTGGGAGGAATAATGAGCTTGATTTTACGGAGACTATATTTTCAGAAAATCTCAACAGATGCTACTACTTATCATTCTGTATTTGCACTACTAGACTTTCATCCACTGGTGACATTACTATTTGTTATCTGTATTGTGTTAGCATTTAGGAGACCCAGTCATGAATCAGGGTGCCTTTGTACTAGGCATCATAAAAACACAGAACAATAAAAGACAGCCCCTGCCCCCAAAAGCTTACAATTTAATACATTATGTAATGGTCCTGCTCCTGACTCCAAAGCAGTTGCTGGCCAAGCTACCGTTGACTATAGTAGGAACAGGCCTCGCAGGAACAAGAGTGTATGTATTTGTCTTGACACTGCCTGAGATTTTCAAAGCTGCCTAAAAGATTTAGCTGTCCAATTTTCACTACAGTTAATGGATCTAAGTCCCTTAATTGTCTTTGAAAATCTTAGCTTATGTGTTTTTTATCCTTGCTTTGAAACAAACAGTAGATACCCTAAATATATCTTTATGAATGTGTTTGCTAGTAATTAATGTTAATTTAATTTTTTAAATGTTCCTATACTAAGCATAGAAAATGTGAAAATATGGTAACTAATTTGCAAAGATAAAGTCTTTAAGAGTGACCACTGCATATGTACTGTAATATCAACATACAGTCGTCCAAATTTTGATAGATTTCATGAAGTTCAGGGTCTCAGTCCTTATCTTCAAAGTACTCCGTGGCCTGGGCCTAGGATATTTAAAAGCCCATCTAAAGGTCTAGGAGAAGATGAGGGTCAACAGCTATATTCCTCTGGCACAATGGAACTTTCTACACTAAGAACAAACTCCTCTTTTCAGAAGACAGATCTTTCTTAGAGGCTTGTCTGAGACTGTGGAATGATCTCCCAGAGGATCTAAGAACCACCTGTGATGGAGTGTCCACCCCACACAAGGCCTGAAAGGTTTAAGATGTCCAGGTGGGCCAGTTAACCACCTATGCTGCACCTGGAGGAGATGCCAAGCAGCAAGGACTAATTAGAGATGAGGCTCAGCTGGACAGGAATAGAAGGGGCCTGAATAAAGCACAGTAGCTGAAAGTGAGAGAAGGCAAGGAGCGGAGCTCAGGGATATAGCAGTAAGGTTTAGGAGTGTACAGACCTTAACTGCTTATTGTAGGGTCCCTGGGCTGGAACTGAGTGTAGAGGGTGGGCCTGGGTTCCCTTACCAGCCACTGGGAAAGTGGCACCATCAAGAGGCAGTGAAGGGGAAGACTGCCTGGGATGTTGGGTCCTGAAAGACTTTGATACACACACCCCTGAAAGGCTAAAACTACAGTGACCTGGCTGGAAGGCCAAGCCATGAAGCAGGAGCCGTCAAGACCCAGGAGAGACAGAATGACAGAATTGCAGGAAGGAGTGATGGCCTGGCAGAGCTAATCCCCCCGATGCAGCCAGAAGGAGGCACCCTGGATGTGAGTAGAACACCCCATGACACTGTCACAAACCTCACCATCTTCCATTCCAAGTGCAAGGTGCACTTTTACTGTGCCTTCTCCAACATAAATAAGTAGCAATGAGTATTTGTAGGCCTGGCCTGACATGAGTAATGGAACCTGGATGAGGCTTCATTTCTTGGGAGACAGGAATGGATCAACAGGCTGGAAACATAATGTCTATACTAGCTAAGATAAGGGGAGGATGCCCAGAGAGCCATTTACAATGGACAAGGTAATAATAGATAAGATGAGGTAAAGAGTAAGCCATGCATGCTGTACAGAGATTGGTTCCTACAAAGTGACAAGGCTAATCCCGAAACATGTAATGCAATGTATAGTAAATATGTAAATGTATATAAATTGCTGTGTAACTTTGGATGTTTGGTATACCCTATACCCACCCATTACATTTGAGTCTGATCAACTCAGCATAGCTTTGCTGTATGCCAGATAAAGGAACTTGAGTGACCAGACTGGAGTCGGACTGAATTCGTGGAGAACTAAATGGAAAAGCTCTCAGGTGAACCAGAATAATATTTAAAAACTAAAATAAAAACAAAAAACTCCAAAACAAGACTCTCCACAGTGCATGCTTCTTCCCTTGGGAAGAGGATGACAGAACAAACATGTGACAAAGGTGTATCTGTGTTACTTAATGCATTGCTGGAAGGCACTCAGCTATTTTGATGATGAACACAGTATAGGAACCTTCATAGAATAGGAGCTTATACCATGGTGATGGACATGGTATAGACATGTAATTAGGTTACATAGCTGACAATTTTTTTTCAGAAAAGCATCACATTATTCTGTTTCTACAATGATCACCGACCGATATAATTATTATTGCTAGAGATGTATCAATCTTCCTGTAATCATTCTCTATGAAATTATCAAAAAGGTGATTTTCCTCATATGATATTTTGTGTCCCTAACCCCAACTGGGACTTACCAGCTGCAAGAGGTGTGAGAAAAAAGGTACCTTTCCAGCAACTGCAGTATTAGAAAAGGACTGAGAGTTGATGCCACAACGTGATTCCAAACCAGCATTCCCCTCTTTCCCTCAACAGTTGCAATAGTGGAGGACTGGCCAGGATTGGGAAGCACTATTGTGCTGAAATGATGCTAGAGTAGGTTAAGATGCTGTGTATGTTGACTTGTTATATTAAAAAAAAAAAAGAAAAATGGGATAGAAACACAGAGAGAAAATAGATTAATTTCAATTGACTTTAAAACAGGATAAAACATTATTTGTCCATTGAACATTGCTTGGTCTGCAAGATAATATTCAAAGACAAAAGAATGTAAAACATGAATAAATACTAAATAGGCAATATCTTTTAAGGCAAGAATAGGAAAAAAGTGCTGAGTTAAACCTATGGATCTGTTCTTTCTTAACCAAGAAATATATATCTGCTTCTTACAAAATTTCTAGGCTGCTGTTTTAGTTATCATAAATTCATTTATTTCTTTTTTGACTTGCACAAGAATCCTAAGCTGTACATGTTACTGAAGTAAAGTTACCTAAATAGATTGTAGGATATTATATTGCAATGGTGTTTTATTAGACCAATTAAGTGTATTAATAGAATTGCTCCTTTGAATTGATTCAGCAAAACCTTGAGTGGGTAAGAGACAAAGTAGGTATGACCTGAAACTTTTACAATTCATTCAGTTTTGAAAATAAAGTTTTCAGAACTTTATTTCACAATGATTAGATACATTACCACGTTGCTTCTCTAGCCAGGGTAAGGTCACTAATTTGTCTTTATATTAGAATACAAGTCTATTGTTAAAAAAGGTCAAAGTGTATTTTCTACCATATATCCTAAATATGTCATCTTAAACTGATTCTTCACTAAGCTATTTGTTTTACAACTCTAGCAAAAGGGCATTTCTACCTTTAATTAAAACCTCAGCCTATAGAGTATTAGAGCAAGCCCTAGTTCACTGTGGCAGTTTTATTGAGTCTCCCAGTTACCCTAAATCTTCCCCATGAGATGATAAATTTTCTCAAACACTGTATTATCAATTATAGACTATTGCCCAACCATTGGTCATTTGCCCACATTTTCAGATCATAAAAACTTCAAACTCAAGACCATGACTGATTCTGAGTAAATTAGAGTGGTTGCTTTTTTAAAACTTGCCAGTTTGGCCTTAGATAAATAATTCAAGTACGGAGGTAACTATTACCTAGCTATCCCCCTGTACACTGCATTTCTATAGCAAAATACTGATTTACCTTATTTAGGGCTAGATTCTGCCAGCCTTATTCAGGCTGAGTACACCTCACTCCACTTTGAAATCTATGTGACTGCTTGCAGAATAAGGGTATGACTATAATGGGAAGAGCATACCAGCATAGATAAGTCACCATGGCTCTGGCAGCATAACCTCATACTGTAGACACAGCCTACACTGATGGAAGGGATTTTTCCATCAGTGTAGGAACACCACCTCCCCGCAGCAGTAGCTACCCTGAGAGAAGCATTCTTCCATCAACGTAGCTACAGCTATACTGGCGGTTAGGTCAGCATAGCTATGTTGGTCAGGGGTGTGATTTTTTTTTTCCACACCTCTGTGTAAGCAAGTTCCCCCTCCAGCCCAGGAAACGCACACTCACTGCGCCAGAATACCTTCACTAAGTGTCTTTGTTGTTGTTTCTTGCCTTATACTCCAGGGATATGCAAATGATCCCCATTGACTTTCCAATCCCAATCAGACTGCCTAACTCGCTCCTAGTATAACTACACAGGGCCCTGCATGTTCTAAAGATATGTCTACACAGCAATAAAAAACTGCAGGACCTAGGCTCACAGCCTGCTTCAATTGACTTGGTCTCATGAGGGTTAGGCTGCAGGGCTAAAAGTAGCAATGTAGACATTCAGACGTGGGTTGGAGCCCGGGCTTTGAAACCCACCTCCCTCGCTCTAGCCCTAGCCAAGACATCCACAATGCAATTTTTAGCCCCACAGTCCAGCCCCACAAACCCAAGTCAGCTGACCCAGGCTAGCCAGGGTCATGCCATGGGTCTTGTATTACAATGTAGGCATATCCTAAGTGACCAGGCTCTGGCTCTGAAAGGGACTCTGTTTATAGCTGCTAATATCATCCTGTCACTGACTGATGTAGCTATATCAACCTAACTTAAGTATAGACCAAGCCTAAAGTACTACTCAACATGAAAAAGGTGGACAGGCTGTAGTTCTCAGTAATCTATGGCAAATGGGAAGTTTTTGAAGAACACTATGTGGGTTTTCTGTGAAAAGTAATATTTTCAAGGATGGTGTTAATCATGTTGCACTTCTTTTGAAAGAGAATAATGTGTCCAGCAAGTGAATTACTTTAGTTAAAAATTATTGCTAGACAATTACTGTGGATTAGGTTTGGATTAGATTTTCATTAAACAAGAGGTGGGTGAGCCAATGACTATGCACACTCAATGTCTTGGCTGGTTTTCCAGAAAGTTCACCAAAACTTCAATAAACAATGTTTTTCCAGTCTATGAGGCTTTTTCATTCCATTCATGTAATGGGAACTTATGTTTTTGCATAAAGTTAGAGGCTCAATTAATCTCCAAACCTATGAAATATGTTTATTTGCTTAGATAATAAGGACAAATGTGGTAGGCATAGAGGGTAATGTTTCAGACAGATAATGCCAATGTCATAGGCAAACAAGAGGCATACTTCCCACACAAAAAAAAAACCCTTGAAAACAATATAGACTCTATTTAGCTCTGCCTAACACAGACTATTCATTTTTTATTGTTGCTTTCTGTCTATTTTCATACCAGCACAATCATGCTTTTAAGTGTTGGATATTCAAATTCAGGTTTTATGAGGATATTTTCAGAACAATTTAGCTAACTAAATCCTTTTAAAAAAAAATTGATGGGCCAAATTCTGTGCAATCCCACTGACATTGATTGAACAGGACATACCATCAACATTAAGTTTGCCATGTTACAGTGTATCCAAACTTTATTACAATTTAAAAATGGCCCTAATTTTCTGAGTTGTTGGGAGAGTTCATATATCACTCTCTTAAAAGTCTGGTGTTTCTATGTGTTTGAAAAGAACACTGAAGTCAGAGAAGCAGAACAAAATAGTAAGTTTCATTAATTTCTATTTCAGCTCAAATACAAGATCAGGTAGCCACGTAGGCTTCTGAGGTGCACATGCAGCATGTGCCTAACTTAGAGGTGCACTCTTGGGCAGGAAGTGATGTAGAATTCACCTCCAGTTGATGCTGCAGGGGGGAAATAGGATAGACAGACTAATTTTTCCAATGTGAATTTTTCTAGTATTAACACCCTTTTTCTCTTGAGAAATCAGGTGCTCTAATGACTACAAGAACCTCAAATGTATATGTGCTATCACTCCCACTTTATGTAAAATTAATGAGAATTGCATAAACATGCATACATTAGCAGAGCCATTTGAGCACTGACTATAGTAAATGTGAGACTGTGGCTGGGTAAGAGTGCTTTCACCTTGCCCTTCCTGCTTACATCCCTACACAGCGTCCGAAGCACAATTCTATCCCTTGGACTTCTTTTTATAGAAGGACCTGTAGTTTCTAGGGCCACCTCTGGAAAATCCAAATGGAACAGAGAGGGGACTAGGGATGGGTCAGTGGCCCTACCCACCTCTTCACACATCCAGTTCCTTTTTGGAGTGTGTAGCAATGGGTGTGTTCCCTTTCACTCTCTGCCTTCACAACTCCTTTGCCTTCAAGGAGCTCCCTGTGCAATCTTACTTCTCTTAGCTTCCCTTGCTGACAGGCTTGGTCTTAAAACTACAGTTTAACCTTTAATTAGGAGATTGTGGAATGTGATTAGAAATAGTCAAAGTTCTAGTCCAGATGCTATATTTAAAAAAGCTGCAAAGGTTACTCGACAGACTCTTAGATTTTCTCTTGCTGCATTGAGACACACTTTAACCTTTTGGAGGCTGTGGGCAAGCGAGGCATACATACTATGGTCTTGATTCTTATTAAAACTAAGACCCCTTAACACCATTATGGTAGAATCTGTATTTATTAATTTAATAAATTAACAGAATTTATTAATTCTGTTCCATATTAGAGGCTCTCTTTATGTATCTATGTCAGACTGCAGATACCATTTTGGATGTGGTGTTCTTTACCTTCTCTGTTGTCGTGTGACCTCCATGTTGGACTGAAATTCCAAGGGGTAATGATACAGCTTACAATAAAGAATTAGAAAACATGAATTATAGTGATAGACTCAAGGAGCTCAATCTATTTAGCTTAACAGAGACATGGTTAAGGGGTGACTTGATCACAGTGTATAAGTACCTCTATGGGGAACAAACATTTGATAATGGTCTCTTCACTCTTGTAGACAAGGTGTAACAAAATCCAGTGGCTGGAAGTTGAAACTAGACAAATTCAGACTGGTATTAAGGTGTAAATGCTTAAGTGAGGGTAATTAACCATTTAGACAACTAAGGGTTTTGGTGGATTCTCCATCACCGGCAATTTTTAAATCAAGGCTGAATGTGTTGCATGGTCTTTTTTAAGATATGGTCTGGTTCGAATAGGAATTATTTTGTGGTAGTTTTATTAGGAGGTCAGACTAGTTGATCCTAATGGTCCCTTCTTATCTTGTAATCTACGAATCTATGAATAGAGAGTTAGTAAATCTGGTTGATTTTCTAGTTAAATACAAACACCTGGGACAGTAGTCAGGCTTCTAACTAAGATAACTAGCTTGTCATAGGAAAGGTCACCTAGCAACAAAGTCACCTGAGGAGATAGATCCAGGAGTCACCCAACAGAAGAACTAAAATGTTATAAAAGGCCGGAGCTGATCTATATGGGTAAAAGACTGAGTCAGTACCCTGGAAATGTGCCAGACACTCCAAGGGAGGAAACAGTACTGCAAGGATACGGGGAAGCTTAAAAGGACACAAGGGACACAGTGGCTAGATCCCCTCACAGCAAACTGGTTAGTACCAGCAGCGGGGACCTGACAAGATCTGTGACAACTTCGTATAAATGAGAATCAAGTCCTATAACTCTGATCCTGCCTTGAATTAAATGGCAAAATAGGCCACATGTCATCTTCAGCAATCTGGAAAATGCTAATATTCCAAGAGCTAAATTATATTTTGGGGTCCCTCCTGCAATGATTCTACCTTGTTTTGATTGGAAGCAAATGGCACAATGGCTTATGATCATTCTGTTTTGAAAAGTAGTGCACACACACACAAAAAAGACTGAAATGTGTGTGGGACAGAAGGAGGGAAGGGAGCACCTGCAGTAAATGGTAATGTATCGGCACTTAATGTCTTCTCTAAATGTTATATCATCCAAATGCAAATAGTGTGAAATGAAGACAGACAGTATGCTACTTTGGTGACTTAGCTGAATAAATGGAAAAACTCAGTGGATCTGGATTAAGTACCTTAGCATATCACTTAGTCTTTAAAATCAAAATGAGGATCGACATTCCTGTCTGAACCAAGGTGATTAGGTAGCTAACCTTGTAAATCACAATTACGTTTTGTGACTTAGAGCAGACGTTCCTTAAATTAACAGAATTAGAGATAGCTCTTCTAGATATAATATGCTGTGTTTCATGTACACCAACATAGAGGTGCCTTGCAATAAGCAAAATGGGAGCCTTAAAAGATTGGGAGGCTCTCTTTGGTTCAGATAAGAATCCAAAGCACAACCGAATTACCCAACCTTTTTGATATTCTCACTTTACTGACCTTCTTCCTCCCCTTACCTGAGCCCCAGTCCCTACACACACCAATCCTGTTTTCCCTTCTTCCCTAAGACTGTTCTGCAGGGGTTCTTATTTTTTCATCTTTTAGCAAGAGGCAAATCAAACATTGCATTTCAAGGATACCTTTGAATCCCACAAGATTCAATTTTTTTGTGATTGTGCTACATTTTTCCAAACTATAATAGCTATAAGCTTGATCCAATGTTGACTGAAGTCAATGAAAAAACTCCCATTGATTTCAGTGGTGTCTGAATCAGGCCATAAAAAGCAGAGCCATGATCTTTTAATAGTAGAGGCTGTCCTGCTCTTTTTATCCATTCTCTTTGTTTTTCTTTATATTATAAATTCTGCAGGGCAGAGACCTGTCGTTTACTTGTTTGTATAATATCTAGTGTGCTTTTCGCACTATATACATATTTTTTTCTATAGGCAAGATCTAAACGATTCCTGTTTCTAACAAGACACTGGAAAGTGGTAAGAAGTAAAAGTTTTATAGATCATTCAAAGCATCCCAAGTCATGTAGGTGTGTGGTGATGCAATATGGACTTATTATCCTTTGTGTAAAATATATTTGGAAATGGTAGTTTAGGACAACTCCATTGACATCAGTAGAACAATGCTGATTACAGGATCTGGCACTTACTCAACAGGTAGTTTAAAAAACAAAACAAGTTTGATAATGAAGCAAAATGCTGATTTATTCTTCCTGATTCTCTAGCACTTTTGAGGTCACTATGTGTGCTTACTAAACTTTGGAAATCATATGGGGGAAAGGATTAAGGGCTTTTAATCATAGCTGATAGCCATATAATATCTGAAACCTTTTTGAATCTTTTTAAAAATCTTGACCTTAATGATTACTTGTGGTAACAAGTTCCACAGTTTAATTTCCTTTTATCATCTTTGATTTTTCCCATCTTTTAATTTAATTGAATGCCCCCTTGCTCTTGTGTTATGGGACATGGAGAACAGAAGTTCCTGATTTATCATCTCTATATTATTCATTATTTTTGTCATGTCCCAGTCTTTTCAATCTCTGTTCTTATGGATGTTTTTTTCCCGGTCCCTTGATCATTCTCATTGCTCTTCTCTGAACCCCCTCTAGTATTCCAATATCCTTTTTAAGAGGAGATGACCAGTACTGCACCCAGTATTCTACGTGAGGCTGCACCATTGATTATATTAAGTCATTATAATAGTCTTTTTATTATTCACCATCCCATTCCTTATGCATCCTAACCTCTTGTTAGCGCTTTTGACAGCAGCTGCATATTAAGCACATGTGTTCATTGAGTGGTCAACCGTGATCCCAAATGCCTTTTTTGAATCGATACAGTTAATTTAGAACCCAATAAGGTGTCTGAGTAGTCTAATTTTTTCTCTGAAATGTGCTTTAGTTTGCAATTGTCAACAATGAATTTCATCTGCCAACATGTCCCCCATCCTCCTACCTTGTTTACCTCTCTAAATTTCCTCACAGTCCCCTCTGGTCCTGAGTAACCTAAATAACTTTGTGTCATCTGCAAATTTTGCTGCCTCACTGCTCACCTCCATTTCCGGATCACTAGTAAATATATTAGACAACACATGAATGAGTACAGAACTTTGAGACACCCTTGTTAACCTTTTGCCATCATGAAAATAGACCATTTTATCCATTCTTTGCTTTCTGTCTCCTACCCAGGTTTTGATCCATGGCATGTTCTGCCTTTGACTTCATGACCACTGAACTTCTTTAGGAGCCACTTGTGCAAGACTTTTCTGAAGTCAAAATAAATTGTCAGTTGTTTCTCCTTACTACTGCTTTGACATGCTCAAAGAGATTAGTGGGGCATTAGGATGTTAACTAATTTCTTGCTTTTAAGTGTGAGGTTTGGAAAACATGTGATAAGCAAGTAAAATGTCACTGGGTAACCTTAGCTGGATTTTTAAGTGAAGGATTTTATTTAATATCTAGAAAGCCCCCGGTTTGCATCTACCCTCATTGTCATAAACCTGCTTGTGGGAAGGATTTATTGACTATCCACCAGCACTTGCATCCAAACCAAACATTGGGCTTGGTGAAGACAAGCAGCCAGAAAGAGGTGAGTTTTAAACAAAATGAACAGATTAAAAGGGTGCATACTGTCTCGCCACCGGCCACTCTCAAAGAAAAGAGAAGGAATGAGCAACCCCAAAACCATTACTCCCAAGCAGGGGTGAAAGTAAAGCGGTACAGGTTGGTACGGCATACTGATAAAAAGCGGCCGCCGATACCGGCCCGTACAGCTGACTTTAAAGCGTTGCCGTGGAAGCGCTTTAACATCATTGCCCCTTTCTCTCCCCCCCTCCCCCGGGCTGCCAACGGGGAGTGGGAGAGCAAAAGGAGCAGCTGCCCCCGGGCAAACGATTTAAAAGGGCCCTGGGCTCTGCCCGCCACCGCCACTACCATGGCAGCGGCCAGAGCCCCGGGCCCTTTAAATCACCGCTGGAGCCCCCGGCACCATGGGTCAGGCAGTGTGGATGGGCTGGCTGGGGGATGCTGACCCTCAGCCCCTCCCCTTCCACCCAAGGCCACGCCTCTTCTAGGGGGGTGTGCTAGACGCAGACCAGTGGGGTACAGGAGTCTGGTAGAGGGCAAATATACTGGTCACTGGATGAGTAGTTTTCTGTTCCCTGAGTGACCAGAGCAGGGGCTGCTCTAGAGTAATCAGGAACCTGCTAGAACCAGTTAAGGCAGGCAGGCTAATTAGGACACCTGGAGCCAATTAAGAAGCTGCTAGAATCAATTAAGGCAGGCTAATCAGGGCACCTGCGTTTTAAAAGGAGCTCACTTCAGTTTGTGGTGCGAGTGTGAGGAGCTGGGAGCAAGAGGCGCAAGGAGCTGAGAGGGAGAGGGAGAGGGAGTGCTGCTGGAGGATTGAGGAGCGCAAGCGTTATCAGACACCAGGAGCAAGGTCCTGTGGTGAGAATAAGGAAGGTGTTTGGAGGAGGCCATGGGGAAGTAGCCCAGGGAATTGTAGCTGTCATGCAGCTGTTACAGGAGGCACTATAGACAGCTGCAGTCCACAGGGCCCTGGGCTGGAACCCGGAGTAGAGGGTGGGCCCGGGTTCCCCCCAAACCTCCCAATTGACCTGGACTGTGGGTTCTTCCAGAGGGGAGGGTCTCTGGGCTGTTCCCCAACCCACATGGTGAATCTCTGAGGCAAGAAAATCCACCAATAAGTGCAGGACCCACCAAGATAAAGGAGGAACTTTGTCACAAGGGCCAGAACCGGCCCCCATACTGGTAAAATTGAACTCTTACTTTCACCCCTGCTCCCAAGGGAAACTATTTTGTTTGCTCAGACCAGCAATTTTCAAATGGCAAACATTTAGCCTGATAACCCACACTAGCTACTTAGGGGTCTGATCCTACTTCCATTTAAATATTTGACAAAACTCAGACACAGCATAAAAGACACGATGCTTATATGGTTTGGCTTTCCATGATTAGCATAAAGAAGCATGAAATTGTAAATGTGTTAATTTAAAATAACATTACATACACATGTAAGCTGGTCTAGCTCCCACTGTGTTCCAGACACATTCATTGAATATCATCCAAATCTACCCCTGTCTATGGCTTTTTTTATTATTATTATTGGTCACTCAAACACCAACCATATCCCTCTAAGCTTTCTCCCTAACCTGCATAGACTCTGTTCACTACAAGGCTGGATGTGACCCAATATGTGAGACAGGGAATCCTCTTCAGACAGGCAGCAAACAAATTGGAGGGAGCAAGACACAGTGATATCAGTATTCTGTATTTTTTTTTTTTTTAAAAGGGGGGGGGGGGCAGAAAATGTTATTCACCTGGATAGGTGGTGAGACAGTAAACTAATTGTTATGAAATATATAGAATCTAGCATCAGTTACTTAACAGAAGTGTCTAGAATATAAAGTTCTTTAGCTATATTCATATTTTTCTTATTCTAGAAGAACTGTGTTTATTTTTGATTACTGGCTCATGTTTTGTTACATTACTCCTTTCCACAAGAATAACTTAAATTCCCTTGAGGTGCAAAGTGGATAAATATTCCTCACTATGACAAATTAGCATTTCCTGGCAACGCTCCCTGTTTTTTAATGCACTAATGAACCTTTCATTATACAACGACCAATCCAAATAATAATATCTTTATACCTTGATGATAGTGTACATATTATCTTGCTCAGGAAAAAAGGAAACTCCTCTATTCCAAAGCAGAGGAAATAATGATTTAATACAAAAAGCAAACATCGCCTGATCCATCCACTGTAATTATACCTGAAGTGCATTGTATGCATTACATTACCAAACCGTTTTTTATTTGTGAAGTGAGTTACCAGTGCAACACTATCCATTAAATAGAGATGGGCACGCTGTTCTTTGGACTTTTAAATATGTCTTTAACATCTGCCCTCAGTTTTAGCTAAATTCATGGAACAAACTTTGCTTATTCCCAAATGTTTGCTGTGAATTTAGATCTGGAACAGCAGTAACCATCCAGATCAAAAAGAGGATGGGTGTTTTTCTTTTCTTCAGTATGGAGAGTGAAGAGTTACTAATAGGCCAAATTCTTCCAATATTACTCATGTTGCATAGTATCTTATTCCACAAGCTGCTGCACTGTACTCCATGAGTAGTCCAATTGGTTAAAGTACTACTCAACAGATCTATCTCAATATCAAAAACATGTTGTTTTTTAAATTGACAAGCTGCATTCTATGCTGTCTGCTGGGAATGTGTGCTTTTGAAGTAATGGGTTGGGGAGAGGTAATAATTTTGAAATCATTCTGTTTTTCCATTTAAACAAAACTATTTCTTACAACAATCAGCATAGTAGGAGACAAAGAGGAAAACTTTTATATTAAGTGTATTTGCTGGAAACCATAAGGATTATATTGATGATACACCATGGTGTTCCACCTATAAAATTTGAAGTGAGAGTGAAGAACTTGTTGTAAGTCTTGCATGGAAGGGAAGTAACCTTCTCTGGTAAATTTTGTTTGAAAGTACCGGACATAACTTTGTGTGCAGGTGGTCCATCAAAAAAAGTTAAAACTGTGCTCTTTGGAAGTATTTTTATTAGCCCCAGGATAAGTCATTTCTGGCAGGGATGCCTCTGAAAAGAAAGTGTTTAAAATTCTGAAAGTACTTGAAAGGGAAGCTTGAGCTAATTTCCCTAACTCTGATGGAATTCATCCCCTTCCTGAGTACTGGTAAATTCCATCAGCGTTAGTTGGCTAAAACTTGCCTCCGGTGTACTTTTGGAATTTTAAAAAGGAGGCCATGGGTAGTGCCTCCCACACCTCACTGCATGAATAGCTTCACTGTACTAAACAGCAAAGTGAACATACCTGGTTTGCTGTCTCCTGTACTTAAGGAATGAGGTCAACACAGATAAGTTGACTTAAAAAGGACTTAAGAGACTCTTCACAGAGAACATATTAAGAACTGATATCAAAACATTAGGCTAACACTACTCCATCTGATAATGTTTAGAGGTAAATACCTAGGTTTACAGTTAATATTAGAGCTGGGGAAAATATTTTTCAAACATTCCCGCTAAATTGTTCACTGGCTCTGTAACAGAGTCCTTGGTGGGTTAGGTGGCCTAGTCATTAGTGCACCTAGTGCCTTCTGGTGGTCAGTCTTACAGTCCTGATTCTCCTCTACTCAGAGGTGCAGTAAGGAGTACAGGTAGTTAGTCCCTCCTGTAGTGGGAGCAGTGGTAGGGGAGGCCAGGCCCATCCACTCCACAACGCTCCAACCCAGGGCCCTAAAAGGGTCAACTGTGCCTGGCCCCCAAAGGTACCTGGAGTTACTGTTCCTGGGTCACTTTCTATCACCACTTTCCTCTCTCAGATTTCAGTCCCCAATAAAGTGAAAAGAAGAAAAAAAAGGTAACCAAACCATCAGCCTCAACCAGGCTCAGCATACAATCTTACTACCTCAGGGAGGCTCTCCTGGCACCTTTGTCAGGAGACTTCGGGGTAGGTCTGTCGTCCTCCCTCTTCTGAGCTGGGTTGCTCCCTTTTCAATCCCTTCTCCAGTTGGAGCATGTGCTGGAGGGGTGGGACTATTTGAGCCCAGTGCTGTCTTTTAACCCCTTCCAGCCCAGTGTTGTTACCAGCTTTGCTTGTTACTTTGGGGTATGCTCATTTGGGGGTGGGGAGGGGGGCTGTACTTCTACCAATGTACTGCTTGTGTCACCTGTGTTCTCATATGGAGATCTACTTCTCCCTGCTGCAAGTTCCCTCCCAATGGAGCTATCCTGTAGGACCTAGGTTCCCCAGGGCTAGGTTCTTCCAGCCCCAGAATCAGATGAGCGCGTGCGCACACACACACACACACACACACAAACACACACTTTAACAGAGCACATCTGAGAGGACCAGGTTAATTAGCACTCCTAAGCTGACCCCTTATATGTCCCTGGACTCAGTAGGCTGGGTTGAGCAGCACTTCTAAGCTGCCACCCTCATATGTCCCAGGTTCAGCACATCCCTATCCCCACTTTCACATTACAATTGTTCTGGTAGTAACCCACTTGATGAGCAAACCCCACAGGATTTTTGGGCACTGCGGGGATCTTTTAGCTTAGGTACAAGGAGCGTTGCTGCAGAGCGAATGAGGAAACCAAAAACCACCCATGTGGGGGAGAGAAAGAAGCAACCAGCTTAATCATGAAAGTTATTTACTACCAGTTGTAGGAATGTGTTGCTCCCGAACCGTCTGCCCACGAGAACGGCAAACTGTTCCCTTGGCAACGAGGCAGAAGTGACCTTGTCCCAGTGTCTGTATTTGGGAAACTTATTGGCAGCCTGACATCACCCTTGCAGCTGGTGTTCACGTGCTCAAGAGATGGGTCCGTTATCTTGTGTGCATGTATACTGCCTGGCTTTTCTATGCGCAGGAATGTAACCACTAAGAAGTGTTGTAAACAAAGTAAGGAGAGAAATAAAAACCCCAGGAAAAGTTTTCCTGGGAGGCTTTTTGCTTGAGGCTTTTGAAGCTCTCTAGCTACCAGAAACCTGGTGTTCTATTTCCTTTCCTGTGTCGTCGCCACAACCAGTTAATAACCATAGGGGAGCCAAAGAAACAAAACAGTTATAATATTAAATCTAACTTAAATTTGATTATAAAAGTCAGGTTTAGAAAACTATAACCGATCACACAAGTCAGGGTCAGAAGGCTATACAGAGAGAGAAAGCGCACTGGGTTCTCACCACTCTGTGAAGCTTGAATCGCTCAGGGATCCCAGGTGGTGGTGGTGGTAGCTGAGGGCCAGAGTGCTGGAGACAGGCAGAGCCCCCAGCACGATTAGTCAGGAGAAGATGAAGTCCCAATGGAACTGATGCAGATTTTGGATCCAGGCATCAGAACGCTTACTTGAGCATGGGTAGGGGTTTTTGTAGGGAAACAACAATGGTTCAAGAGAGAACACTAGATTTGTTTATGTGTAAACTGATGGCTCAAGGTAGTATACCAAAGTTGTTTTGTTCAGGTTAGACATGGGAGCTGATCATTCCTGGCGATGGGTGGTGGTCCTTGGAGGGAGCTCAGAATGCAATTGGGGAGCTTCACTGTTTTGGATACCAATAAAGGATTTATTACTAGAACTGGTCTTATAACTACTGAGCTGGGTGTGTGCAGGGATGGGTTGATTAACATCTGGAGCAGAGATTCCCCCATCATTCCGTGCTTTTCTGGCCCCAGAGTTCCGTGCGGTTCTTTCCTTGGAATCTCTGTTCTCCATTCTGTATTCTAATGGAGATGCCTCCTTGTCCCATCTTCAATGCAAATGAGGCCAGGGGGATTTCCTTAATCCTGTCACCCTTATCCCAAGGGTTTAGGTGTGTCTCCCACTGCCTTTTCATTGCTTTTTGTAAGTCTTTCTTCTGATTGGTTTTGGTTCAAGTAGAGGCTGGGGGGAGGGAGGCGGGGATGGTCTTTCATGAGTCAAACAGGCACCCTGGTTCCCCAAGAACACACAGCTGATAGGTAACAGTGTGGGCTTTGTATACCCCATCACAGAACCTCTCCCATAGACCCTGGGATGTCATGGCCTGTGGTCAATTCATGTCCCCACTGTCTCATGAAAAGAAGTCTGCTTTTATTTTCCATGCCTGCACATGACAGGTACCACTACATGATGCATGGGTTATGGTCCTTCATTGAGTTCAGCTGGAGTGGTGCATGATCAGTTAACCGGTGGACAGGATGCCCATACAAGTAATAGCATAGGACATCAATGTCCCATTTCACCGCCAGGACCTCCTTCTCCATGACCAAGTATGCTTCCTCCTGTGGGAACAACTTCCTGCTGAGATAGAAAATGGTATTCTTATCCTCTGAATTCCTGAGATAGCACTATTCCAAGTCTGACAATGGATGTGCCTGTTTGGAGAATAAAGGGCTTTGACAATTCTGCGTGGAATAGTGCTGGTTCTCACGTCAACTGGTCTTGTAGTGCTTTATATGCCTCATCACAACTTTTGGTCCAACAGACCTTTTTGGATGTGATGTCTTTTACCAGGTCTGTCAAAGGGGCTGTGATGGTAGTAAAGTTTGGGATGAAGCATTGATAGCACCCCACTAATTCAAAAAACTGGACTTGTTTCTTTGTGCAAGGGACAGGACAACCTAGCAGGGCTTGGATTTTGTCCACCAAGAGTCATAGCTGTCCTCCCTCCCCCAACAGCGTACCCTAGGTAGGTGACTTCTTGGGTGGCCAGTCAGCACTTGGTTGGGTTGGCCATCAAACCTGTAGCTTTAAGATTCTGCAATATCATTTCAATGTGCTTCAGATGTTTGTCCCAGCTCTCGCTGTTGATGACAATACCATCAATGTAGGCAGCCGTGCAGGGCCGCTGTTAGGGGGTAGCAAGCAAGGCAGTTGCCTGGGATCCCATGTCATAGGGGGTTCTGCAAAGCTAAGTTGCTCAGGCTTCAGCTTCAGGCCCGGACAGTGGGGCTTGGGCTTTAACTTTCTGCCCTGGGCCCCAATGAGTCTAATGCAACCCATGCAGCCGTAGCACTTTGTCCATCAGTGACTGAAAAGTGGCAGCAGCCCCATGAAGTCTAAAGGGTATGGTTTTAAATTGGAATAGCCCCCATGGTGTGGATAAGGCAGTTTTTTCTTTAGATTCAGGTGTCAAGGGGACTTGCCAGTATCCCTTTGTCAAGTCAAGGGTGGATATATACTTTGTGACCCCGCCAGTCTTTCCAGTAATTCATTGACTCTGGGCATGGGGTATGCACTGAATTTTGAAATGGTGTTCATCCTGTAAAACTCAATACAGAACCCATCTTGTTTGGGTACCAGTACAGTGGGGCTCCTCCACTCACTGTGATTCTTTGACTCTTAATTCTGTCTCAGCCTGGAGTTCCTAACAAACAATCTCCATCTTCCTCTGTAGCAGTCATAGCCTCTTGCATACCTTCCACTCTGGTTCAACGTCTATAAGATGGAACATCAGGTACATCCGCTCAGGTACCGCCGAAAACACCTCTGGGAACAATTTGACCACCTGGCCTACCTGTTGCTCTTGGTAGAGCTGCATACCCTTCCCTACAGGTACTGGTGTGTAGCCTTGTGGCACCAACGCCTGAGGGCCAAGTTCTGTATCGGAGAGAGAGGGGGAATGGGATAACAAAGTCCTCTTTTCCCTTCCAGGCCTTCAACAGGCTGACATTATACTCTTGGGTAGATTTCCTTTTCCTCGGTTGCTGGCTCTCATAATCAACCTGTCCTACCTGTTTCACCACCTTGAAGGCCCTTTACACCACAGGCCAGTAACTGGGATTCTGATGTTGGTAGCAGAAGTCTCATATAGTCTCTGGGCTGGAACTTGCATAGGTGGGCCCCTTTGTTTATAGACCTGCTCCTGGAGATGTCACTCCTGTAAGTTTTCTCTTGCAAACTGCCGCAGCATCTTCAGTTTTTCCCACAGCTATATAACATACCTCATTATGTTGTTTGTCCTGGTTCTCTGCTCTCCCCAGGTCTCGCAGAAGAGGTCCAGAACCCCATTCAGTTGAATTATAATAATTCAAATGAGGAAAACCCTGTAGATGCCTGGGGCACCTTGTGGATGGTGAACAAGAGAGGGGGAATCAGGCAGTCCCTGTGTTGAGGTTCAGTGGTCACAAACTTTAACATCAACAGAGAGTCCTGTGGCACCTTTAAGACTAACAGATGTATTGGAGCATAAACTTTCGTGGGTGAATACCCACTTCGTCAGACACATTCACCCACGAAAGCTTATGCTCCAATACATCTGTTAGTCTTAAAGCTGCCACAAGACTCTCCGTTGCTTTTTACAGATCCAGACTAATATGGCTACCCGTCTGATACTTGAAACTTTAACATGTTTTCAGTGTTTTGTTGAACTGCTCGACTAGCCCATTAGTTTGGGGGTGGGGGATGATGGGGCTTTAAGCTCAAAAGCTTGTCTCTCTCACCAACAGAAGTTGGTCCAATAAAAGATATTCCCTCCACCACCTTCCCTCTCTAATATACTGGGACTAACCTGGCTAACCACACTGCATACAATTATGGGCATATGCATTTTCATCTTTACTTTGACGAATGTCTCAACTATACACAATTGGGAGTTGGTACACAACTGTGACTTCACCAAAAAGGCTCAACCAGCCAATCAGAAGATTGCCTTTGGACACTCAGTTCACATTGCCAATCTAGTGTTCACCTATACACATTGAAATTAGGTCATATGGGGAGGATGGTTCATAGAATCATAGGACTGGAAGGGACCTTGAGAGGTCATCTAGTCCAGTCCCCTGCATACTGGATAGACCAAAGTTGTGTTTCATCCCAAATAGACATGACATCCTATATTTTTTTCTAGTGCAGAGTTTAATTTCAAAATAAGAAAGCATCAGTAGTGGCTCAAAGCTATGGCTGTATCTGAAATGAGTTAATGGTCTCAGTCCCATTTGCAGTAGCCAGGAATCTGCACCACAAAAACCACCATCCTAACTGGCATTAATCTTTTTCTTTTTTTCAATCTCGGCATAAGGCCAAGAACTTGAATAGACATGAAAACTGATTACTTTGTCACCTACGGGAGTGGTCCTTCCAGATCAGGGATAAGGCATAATGGTGAGATGGCATGAGGAAGCTTGTGCAGCTTCTGCTGCTGCCTGTATTGTTGTTTGTATGGATAGATAACTGGGGTTGTGTTTGTTATCCAGACAACAGAAAGAAAAATAACACAAGCAATGGAAAGAATGACAAGCCCACCATTTAATATTTTTTACTTTAGATATCTTTGTAAAGCAAAATCCCCACTGCTACTAAGGAGCTGTCTTATAAATCACTTGCACATGTTAGCAAATGTCCTCAAAAGTCAACATCTGATGGAGAGAACTTTCTCAACCTTGACTCAGCAGGCTATTTGCTGTAATTATAGTTTAAAAGTGTGACCCTTGTCAAGCCTGAAATGTGAGCACATGTACTGTACATTAGGTCCCAATTCTGCCATTTGATGCAATCATATAACTACCTTTGGAGTTAATGGGAGTTGTGTGAGCATAATGGAGAGCAGAATTAGGCTCTTTGGGATGACTTAGCTGCAGATCATCCACAACACTGCCATATGCTTGCGGCTGACTACCTCCAAAATTCAGTGATACGATCAGAAAACATCAGCAATTCCACTGTCCTTTCCTTGCCCTCCTTTTCCAGGAAAATATGTTAATGGACCAGAAAAAACACTGTTCTTCACATTGGTATCTCTAAAGCTTCTGAACTTTCAGTGCCTTTTTTAAAAAAATCTTTGTCCAGAGTTTTCCAAATTTGTTCAGAAGAGATTAAAAATGAATATGGGTTAATGTATGGGTGCAATCTTAATAGTTGGGAAGGGCTTGACTGGACCCCCCAGAGTAGAAGTGTGTAAATAGCTGATGGTTTTTGGTTCACGGGTAATACTGAATTTTTTAAAATGTTTTGGGTGGACCTGACTTTAATTTTTGGCAATGTGAAAAGTTGGGGGGGAAAAGTCCAATCAAACTAAATCTTTTGACCCAAAGGATGTTTTTTTTTTTTTTTAATTTCATTGTGTTTAATGTTTTGTTTTTATTTTTTAAATAAAATTTAAGGACATTTTGAAATGAAAAGTTGTTCCAAATAGAAAAATTAAAATGATTCATTTTGAAAAATGTCAAAATAGAATTTTTAAACTTTTTCAGATTTGTTTTAATATGCACATTTCAGAGAAACTGGCATGAATTTATAAAATGTTTTGGTATCAACATTTTGGTATCAAATGTTTTGGCCAAATCTTTCCTTTTCGTGGGAAAAAGCTCTGGCCAAAATTTTTCACCCAGCTCTACTCCATTATATCCCCCATGATAGGGCTCTGGATTATGACCTGGGGAGCAATTCAACAAATCTGTCCCTCTGATGTGAGCACTACTGCCTGTGTGCTCCAACGTCCATGCTGCTATTTTTAGCATGTTAACTCAAGCAAAGCTAGTGAGTGTCTGGCTACTTGGGCTAGGAAGCACATTCCCAGCTGCAGTGTAGATGTACCCTAACTCTACTCTGAACCACTAAATGAGAAAATCACAGCAGCAAACAAACCCTTATTTAAACAAACCCCTGATTGAATGCAACTATTTTGTATAATTGAATTAATAAGGGGAAATTAGGTAACAAGTATTATACTGATCCCTCTTCTTTAGCAGGAGGAAATTTAGATGTACATTTTAAAATTGTGATCCTGTTAATAAATGCTAGATTTTTCTTACTCTTGTCAATTTGGGTACTTAAAGTTTATATCCTAAAAGGTAAAACAATGCCTTCTGAAAAATGAGACCATTTCTAGATACTCACCAGGAATTTATCAGTGTTTATCACACAGCAGATTGAATCAGCTAACTGTTTTCAGGAAGGAAATTATTTTTTAGAGACAAGTGAAGTGGTCTTGAGTTATTACACCATATATTGCTTGTAAAGCACAGAAAAGCTGAAAGTTCTGTACAGTTCTAATCACTGCAAAGCTAGCTGTGGATATGAGATGTAAAGAGATGGTGGTTCTTGTTGGACATGGAGATCAATGGTAGGAAAATCTGAACATTATACAACTCACCGTACTGTTGTCCAGTTTTATCACACAAAAGTGTTAAAAATTAAGAATAAGGCCAACCTATATCCAACCTCCTATGGTTCCAAAAAAATCTATTGTGAGGGGGACAGCATCTGGTCCTAATGAATGATCCTTGCTCCAAAGGAATGCATATACCTCCTTTTGGATTATAATGATTTCCATGTTTGAGGCACTGTATGTAATAATCACTGTAGTTAGCAAATAATACCATTATACTTAGATACCGTGGGTGTCTAGATAATTATCCATTTTGTTCTTTCATCCTTCTTTTGACAGTCCTTAACTGTCTTTAAACATAAAACTAATAAGGCAGCGTATATCTTCAGAGTTGCTTATCCTAAATCCCAGATCCAAGGGGTCCTTAGAGTCCAGGCAGGTGGCCAAGTCACCCTAGCCCTGTTTGGATTAAGCCTACAGGATTTGCCAGCAAGAACGGCAGAGAGACTTTTAAACACTTTGGGCTTGATGTTGGTTTCTTTGCGTTGTAGCTGACATAAGTTAGAGTAACCTCAAGTTATGAAGAGAGTTGTTTTGACTCCTGGCTAGCCCAGGATTCAGGAAGTGGAAAGGTGGCTGAGAGCTATTTATCATCACTGCACCCCAGATATGCCAAGTATAAACTGGATACAGCTGAGGAATGAGCCATTTTAAGTGACCCTATAAGAGAAGCACTGTGATGGGTACACAAACCCCCACACTGGGCCCAAAGGGGTTAAAAGGCAATTCAGAGCCACATAGCCCCAGCCCTCTGGATTTGTCAAGCATGTTCCGCCTGGAGGAATGGGTTAAAAGGAGTTCAGAAGCCCAAGCAAAGGGTGGACAGGCTGCAGAAGAGACAAATCCTTCTCTGGGATGCCAGACAGAAGGTTGAACCTCAGAGGGGACCATGAAGTGGGTAAGGCCCAAAAATCAGTGCCTTCTCCAAGCATCTCCCTCTTTGAGAATCTTCAGGGTCCTGCTCATTTGGATGCTTTTTGTTAAAATATTGACTGTATTGTAGGGGCCATGCCCAAAACTGAAGGTGCACATAGATAGGAAGTACCCCACGGCAGTGGACTTAAGACCAGGAAGGTCCTCCCTGAAGAGAGTCTGTTTCCCACAGGGCTTTAAGCTGGGACCTGATGGAGAGGGAGGGCCCAGGTCCCCCTATCACACCCACACACACCCTTAAGGGCAAAGGCCCAGTTGTAAATGGAGGCCAACCAGGCACCACTACTACCACAACAAAGACAAAGTGCTGGAGGCCAGGTGTGCTAACTGCGAGGCAACCTGGTCCTCCAAACATCCTATCACAGGCACCATCTGATTGGTTGCTTCCACCCCAGAGAGCCTGGATCAATTTCTGTAGTATGAGAACAATCTCTGATTCTATGGAATCAGATCACAATGGATCAGCAATGGGGAAGCGCATTGATTCAGGCACGTGGACAGAAGGACAGGGAGATGCTTAGGTTAAGAGTGAGGAAGGACCTAACATTATGTATAACTGGCACTTTGTCTGTCTATTATTCTCTGCCTTGTTTATCAACACTGCAAGCTTTTCCTATGTGTTTGTACGTAATGTAGCACAATGGGGTCCAGATCCTGATTAGGTATTATTGCAATATGCATCTTAAATATTTAATAATCCTAGTCAACAACTTCCTTCCTGTTTCTATTCAGTCTCTCTAACTCTTTGAGTAGAGCTGACTGATGGTGAATTTCAAAATGTTCCCCCCTCCCGCCACAGTGAAAATTCTGGGAAGAAAAAACCCAGCAAGTAGTGTGTGGAAATAGATGCTTCTTGGTAAAGGCTCAAGGAATAAATCTCAAACGTAGCCAGGATTAAAACTACTGAGGCTTAAAAATCTAATTTGCTAATCAGCAAAGGTAAAAAATGCAGGCAGGGCATAATAGCTCAAGTAAGGGAGCAATTATGTTCGTGTAGTTAGTAGATCTTGTTAATGGAGTTAAGGTATGAAAATAGACCTAGTTATCAGTATTTTCTCTGTTTTTATGAGAGAAACTGGTCTCTGTTATGGGTTTCCTGGTATTGATTATTTATCAAGCATCTTAAAATAAGTCAGATTCTTATAGAAAAGTATAGTACAGTGTGACGTTCCCCTCTGGTGTTATCTAGATCAGTGATCTGCTAGGTCACTCCAATCCTCGACTCTGGGAGCCGGCCTTACCCTGCTCTGCTGTGAGAACCCCCCTCCTGAGCTGTTCACGCACAGTCTCTGCCATGTAAGCTGCTCCTTGGATTGTGCAACCGAATGACACTAGCCAATATCTCCGGTCCCAGACACAACCCTAGGAACCTCCGTCTTGCAGTGTCCAGTTATGTCCGCTGGACACTGCAAGCTTATATGAGTTCATCAATTTAACAAAGGAATTGATATGCACCAGGCACACTTCAAACCAAACGCACTGCTTCAGGTAGAACAAACAAACAAATATAATCACTTAAAATCTATCTTTTTGTAGTTAATATAAGTCAAAGCCCAACAAGTCGGATTTGGTCAAATGAAATGAAAGCAAAATGCATTCTAAGCTGATCTTAATACTTTCAGTGCCCTTACAAACGTAGATGCTTCTCACCACAAGCTGGCTGGTTGCTCTTCATCCAGGCTCTCCCCTTTGATCAACACTTCAGTTGCTTGGTGTGGTGTCTGTAGATGTAGGTGGAAGAGAGAGGAAGAGCATGGCAAATGTCTCTCCCTTTTATCATGTTCTTTCTTCTCTCTTGGCTTTGCCCCCCTCCCTTCAGAGTCATTTGAACATTACCTCATTGTAGTCCCAAACTGACCAAAGGAAGGAGGGTGACTCGAGAGTCCAACAGATCCTTTGTTGCTGCCTAGGCCAGCGTCCTTTGTTCCTGTGAGGCTGGGCTGGGTTTGTCCCATACGTACCCTGATGAGGTGTGAACTGCTCCTCTGCAGTTTTGCCTGGGCCTGTTTTAAGCCATGAGGACACAGTGCATCATGAGCTTTCCGAAGACACCCGACATGACAAACTTTGCATTGGATACCACACAATCATTTTATAAGGATGAACCTGAGGTGCAGGGTGATCCCACAAGGTACAGAACATAACAGGAATCTGCAGCCTCATATTATACTTGCTGTGATGTGATAAGACAGATTAAGCAGGGTGGTGTTTAAAAGGTATAACAATTTGATAGACAATCATGAGAGAGAGAGTCATACAAATCCTGCTCTGAGCATGAGGAGTTTTGATTTATAATGGAGAATTGTTCTGTGACTTTCGTGACTGACTTCTTCCTTTCCACCTTCCAAAGAACAGAGTACGACTTGTTAGTTCCACCTGCTCAAATTCACTATGTCCACAGTCATTTGGTGAGAAGCCTATGTTCTCCATTCCCATCAGACACTCCTCCTCTCTTCTATGATTAAGTTTGGGGTGACTCTTGGATTTTCAGGCATTTGTGACATATCAGTACTTTTATTACTATGTCACATACATCATCAGCAATTTTTGTAGTTCTACTGCAGGGTTCCTGTGTCTTAAATATTGTGTCTGGACCAACGTGCGACCTATTGATATGAGAGTAGTAGTGAGCCTCATTTATTATTAGCCATATGTATGTACACTAGTGCTTGGCATCTTCAAAGCACATGAAACATTAGCTAATGACATCTTATGGTATCACTCTGTTTTATGGCTAAGGAAACTGAAGCAGAAAAATGACTTACCCAAGTCAGAGGAAGTCTATTAGATCTATGATTAAAATTTAGATTTAGCTGCCATTTTGGAGCTCAGACTACTAGATCATATTTCACTACTTATAGCCTAGGTTTGTAACTAATGGTCTAATGGGGACTGGGGAGAGAAACTCTAATCCTGGCCTGGTGCAAGGGGAGGCTCCAGCAGGACAGAGGACTGGAGAGTGAGCCCACACCACAGAGAGGACTCCTGCAAGTCTTGTGTCCTGCAGGGTTGAGCCCAGCTCCCTGGTCTGCACATTGTGACCTGGCATGCTGGTTCGCAGTGCCTCTCAGGTTTGCTCCCCCAGCTTCTTCCCTCCATCACGATAGAGGGTTGGGCAGGTCAAACCTGAGCAGCACCGTGACCTGGTTCACCAGGTCACAACGTCCAGAATGGGGAGCTAGGCCCAGCCCCGTGGGAAAGAAGCTGCAGGAGCCACCCCTGCAGGGTGAATCATGGACATAGGAAAAAAGTCATGGACAAACAGGAAAATCACTCTCTGTGACTTTTTTTTTTTCTGCCACTGTGACAAACCAGCAGCCCTAGTTTTAGGGTTCTGAAAATGTTAAAATCTCAGAAGAAACTGTAAGAGGTTTTTTGTTTTGTTTTAAACTTTGATCCAAGAAAAAGTACTATGGTAAATTCAGCTGGCTGATGAAAAGTGAATGTGTTAAATCTGGAGACTAAATTCACTTGCTGACATGGAAAATAGAGAGCTTGTAATCTTTTATTCAGGGGAAATTTCTCCACAACCTTAACTATGGACAAGCTTAGGCTGCTCCCACGATAGCACTGTTTTTCTCAGTGGTTATTCTTTCTACAGTTATGTTTCACGAGCTGGTCAATATACTATCTCTGTGATGGCACCCACAATTCTTTGTTTTGTTTTTCTGACTTCATTATATCAAGGTTGTTCTGCATACAAAGGTTCTGAACTTCACTCATTATTAGACTGAGTAGGTAATATATGTCTGCCAGCCAATTAGCCTCTTGTATTGTAGCTTCCAAACTGCACTGCTATTTCAACAGCTCATTGCAGAGTTAATGGGGCTGATATGAGAAAGCAGACTTATGCAGTTGGCAATGGATTCACTTTTCCATAAATGAATGCCTCCATATTTCTTCATGTGGAGCCCCTGTCATATATTACCTCTTGGTTCTCCCAATCCAGATGGAAAATTCCTTATCAACTCATCTGTCATTTGGTTGAATTTATAAAAGTTTATATATAACGTGAACAGATTTTTTGGGGAGTCCAACAGGTGTTTGCAATATTAAGTGAAGGTAGTGTCTCCTAATAAGCTGAAAACGTATGTAACACAAACTCTTTCTGGGAATTTAACCCTTCTGCCAGATCAGAAATGTTAATATTTGGAGAGCATCAAAATACTAGCATTGTGATAAAGTTGGTTCCCTAGTGGTTAAAAAGTTCCAGTGGAGAATCCATGCCATCTGGGAGGCTATTCCACTGCATAATAAATCTCACTGTCAGGAAATATTTCCTCATTCTCTGTGTTCTGACACTCTAAATTGATATTCCAATTAAATTAATGGAACATCAGGGAGCAGCAGATTCTCATGGCAGCACAAGAGATACACATTTGCAGGTCCTCAGCAGCAGTATAGTCGGAAGAAAAGTAGTCAAGTTAAAACCATTTAGTGAAAAAAATATATAACTATAGCAGAATTCTTAACAGATCAGCACATTACAACCACTTGCTTTTTCTGATGATTGATTAAAAATAGCAGAAGGAAAATTCTAATGACTTTCTTAATCCTGGAGGGACTGATAGTCTCGTAGTTAAAGTACCGGTGGAATAAAGAAATCTCCCTTCTACCTTAGAACTGCCACGGAATTTCCTTCTCCAAGTCTTCTATCCTCTCTGTGCCTCAGTTTTCCATTTGGTAAAATGGGATTTATACTTCACACCCTTAATTCATTAGCACTTGTAAGTGGTATGCTACAGAAATAGAGCATTACTGTATTTTTGCCTCACAGCACATTGTCAAAACAGATTTTTTAATCTGAATTTTATAGTACACCTCTACCCCGATATAACACGACCCGATATAACACGAATTCGGATATAACGCGGTAAAGCAGTGCTCTGGGGGGCTGGGCTGCACACTCCGGTGGATCAAAGCAAGTTCGATATAACATGGTTTCACCTATAACACGGTAAGATTTTTTTGGCTCCCAAGGACAGCATTATATCGGGGTAGAGGTGTATGTATTAAAAGGTACTGTAAAATTACATGTTTCTCCTTATTATTACTGATCTCTTGCTTTTATCTACCAGTAGGACATTGGGTTTTAGTTTTTTCTTGGCACAGAACAGAGCTAGGCCTCATCTAGGCCTACAGTATATTGCTGTACTTTCAAGATATGAGAAAAATCTTGATAACTAACTCAGGCAATATGGCCCAAAGCTGAATTTGCTTTGCTTTCTAAAGATCGTTGAAGCTATTCCTTACTGTAACAAAACAAGGACTGTTGGTTGCAACTTTAATCAATATGACCACTACGTTTCCACAGCCCGGAGTAGCCCTGTTGGCAATAGAGTATCTCTAGTGGACCAAAATACTTCAAGCACGTGCAGGAATACAATTTTACATAGAATTATACTAACTGTGTTTGCAAGCATAGGTGTATTTATAGATAAATAAAATATAGGCAAAGCCCTGGATGTGTTTACGTTTTATTATCTGAATCTCCAGCATTGTGGTCAAATGGTTCCACTTTGGGGGCCAGACTCTCTAAGTTCACTCTCTACTTACACTGAGTGCAGTAGGTTATGGCTCCCTTTTCTTCTCTGGCCCTGACTCTGGGCACAGGTGAGAGCAGCCTAGATGCTGCTGTAAACTGTGCCATCTGTCCATGGTCCGTTAGGGTCTCTTCTCATTGCCTGCCTCTGCTCCAAAGGCTCCAGGATGGAGGCATAGGAGCTAGTGCTGCAGGCTCTGTGCTTGCTAGGAGATCTGCCACACCAAGTGAGGGAACTTGATGGAGGTTTCCACTCCCTTTGTGCTGCTCACAGAATGGGGCCTAGAATCTGACCCTTGCTTTCTAGTACAGCTACTCTTGGATAAGAGTTTTCCTGCCCCCATTAAAGTCAATAGCTGTTTCTATCATTGACTTCAGCGAGATCAGGATCAGGCCATAGCTGAAAGGCAGCTCAGAAGTAGAAAGGAAAGTGTAAGCTATGCAAAGAGTGACATGCTCTTCCTTTTGGGTCTGCTGGGAAGAGAGTGCCCCTTTACTCTGTGGGCAGGGTTGGTAACTATAGACTATTAAGGCACTTGTTTAAGCCCTAGCTGAGATTAATATGGAGGATACCCACATCATGATCCTGATTCTGTGTTATCCTGATAGTTTATACTCACTTTCCACTGGTGTAAATGCCTTCACAAGGTGCATGGCAATGAGAATGAGGCGCAGCACGTTCAACCGCTGGGCTCCGTTAGTGGATAGCCACCAGTTGGTGGACACTGACGGAAACCATTGCTTTTTATTGTGAACATATGAAGTCAATAAGTCAATAAAATAAAAAGGTCTGCTTGACCTACTGTTAGAGTAATTGCCACAAAGCTTTATTCTGCTATGCTCCTTCTTAATATTTCAGCCTGATCTAGTCCCCCCACTGATTTATGTATAAAGTTATACAAATATTCAGACATTACAGAAAACAGTGCTATTCATTCAGTCTTGCATATTAACAGTAATCAATCCCCTGCTGGCTGAGGTGGGCAGATATAATCTCTGCCTATAATTTTGAATGCAAAATTGCATGATTCTCAATAGAAAATAAAAGTTGAAATTCTTAAGAGGTGTTTGTTCCTTTAAAAAAAAATCATTTGTAGGCTGAGTGGAACAGAGTTTTTTAATAAATTAAAGGGTACAGTGCCAAAAGTGAAATCTCTGCAAGCTGTGTGGAAACTTTTTAAGGACACCATAGTAAAGGCTCAACTTAAATGTATACCCCAATTAAAAAACATAGTAAGAGAACCAAAAAAGAGCCACTGTGGTTAAACAACAAAGTAAAAGAAGCAGTGAGAGGCAAAAAGACATCCTTTAAAAAGTGGAAGTTAAATCCTAGTGAGGAAAATAGAAAGGAGCATAAACTCTGCCAAATGAAGTGTAAGAATACAATTAGGAAGGCCAAAAAAGAATTTGAGGAACAATTAGCCAAAGACTCAAAACGTAATAGCAATTTTTTTTAAGTACATCAGAAGCAGGAAGCCTGCTAAACAACCAGTGGGGTCACTGGACAATTGAGATGCTAAAGGAGCACTCAAGGATGATAAGGCCATTGCAGAGAAACTAAATGAATTCTTTGCATCAGTCTTCATGGCTGAGGATGTGAGGGAGATTCCCAAACCTGAGCCATTCTTTTTTTGGTGACAGATCTAAGGAATTGTCCCAGATTGAGGTATCATAAGATGAGGTTTTGGAACAAATAGATCTGTAACCTATCATTTAAATCTGCTTCTGTACCAGATGACTGGAGGATGGCTAATGTAACGCCAATTTTTAAAAATGGCTCCAGAGGTGATCCCGGCAATTACAGGCCTCTAAACCTGACTTCAGTACCAGGCAAACTGGTTGAAACTATAATAAAGAACAATATTGTCAGACATATAGATGAACATAATTTGTTGAGGAAGAGTCAACATGGTTTTAGTAAAGGGAAATCATGCCTCCCCAGTCTACTAGAATTCTTTGAGGGTGTCAACAAGCATGTGGACCAAGGGGATTCAGTGGATATAGTGTGCTTAGATTTTCAGAAAGCCTTTGACAAGGTCGCTCACCAAAGGCTCTTAAGCAAAGTAAGCTGCCACAGGATAAGAGGGAAGGTGCTCTCATGGATTGGTAACTGGTTAAAAGCTAGGAAACAAAGGATAGGTATACATGGTCAGTTTTCAGAATGGAGAGAGGTAAATAGTGGTGTACCCCAGGGGTCTGTTCGGGGACCAGTCCTATTCAACATATTTATAAATGATCTGGAAAAAGGGGTAAACAGTGAGGTGGCAAAATTTGCAGATGATACAAAACTACTTAAGGTAGTAAGTCCCAGGCAGACTGCAAAGAGCTACAAAAGGATCTCTCAAAACTGGGTGACTGGTCAACAAAATGGCAGATGAAATTTAATGTTGATAAATACAAAGTAATGCACATTGGAAAGCATAATCCCAACTATACATATAAAATGATGATATAAATTACCTGTTACCACTCAAGAAAGAGATCTTGCAGCCATTGTGGATAGTTCTCTGAAAACATCCACTCAATGTGTAGTGGCAGTCAAAAAAGCGAACAGAATATTAAGAAAGAGATAGATAATAGGACAGAAAATATCATGTTGCCGCTACTTAAATCCATGGTACGCCCACATCTTGAATACTGTGTACAGATGTGGTTGCCCCATCTCAGAAAATATATATTGGAATTGGAAAAGGTTCAGAAAAGGGCAACAAAAATGATTAGGGATATGGAGGAGAGATTAATAAGACTGTGCCTTTTTAGCTTGGAAAAGAGACGGCTAAGGGGAGATATGATTTGAGGTCTATAAAATCATGACTGGTGTAGAGAAAGTAGATAAGGAAATGTTGTTTACTACTTCTCATAACACAAGAATTAGGGGTCAATGAAATTAATGGGCAGCATGTTTAAAACAAATAAAAGGAAGTATTTCTTCACACAACACACAGTCAACCTGTGGAACTCCTTGCCAGAGGATGTTGTGAAGGCCAAGACTATAACAGGGTTCAAAAAAGAACTAGATAAATTCATGGAGCATAGGTCCATCAATGGCTAATAGCATTGGATGGACAGGAATGGTGTCCCTAGCCTCTGTTTGCCAGAAGCTGGGCGTGAGCGACAGGGGACGGATCACTTGCTGATTACCTGTTCTGTTCATTCCCTCTGGGGCACCTGGCACTGGCCACTGTCGGAAGACAGGATACTGGGATAGATGGACCTTGGGTCTGACCCAGTAGGGCCATTCTTATGTTCTTAATATCCATTTTCCTTCTCCATAGTGGGTACTGAATTGCAGCTAGGCCAAGTTATAGTTAATATTACTTTGATATAAGGATTATTTGTAATTTGTTGCTCATTTCTACAAGTATCACTGCTTTATTAGTAGATACCAATTGAGGTTAATAAGACAGTTGTATGGAAAATCCACCAAAAGAAAACTTGATGGATCCTTACCAATGACAACTACAACTGTGTTCATTTATTTAATTATACAACTTGCTTATGTAGTCTTGTTTCATTTGCTTGTTACAAAAAGGAGAAGAATGAGGGAGAGAAATGTGAAGACAAAATCCAGAACTCCCAGATGCCATGCCTTTAGCGGAAGTAAAGGGATGATTATTCTGATATTTGAAATTGCATTTATTAACACCATTGGCCAAATTCCTCCCATGACTGGAGCAAGGCTCATATTGTTTATGTTGTTGGGTCAGGAAACTGCATCATTACCCATCCTGTCAGGCACAAGAGCCAAAAGAGGAAGAAAATATATGTGTATATACATCAACATATCTACAATAAAGCCCTAAGGCTTAGTGACAATGAACTGGATCTATTCCGTGAAGAACACCACTCAAATATAGGCACAGTGGTTATGAAAATTCTCTGTGATGATAAAGTAAAACAACTTGCCTCATGATTTACTAGAGTCCTACTATGTCTCTGAAAAATAAATGATAGTGTTGACATAAATTTCTTTGCTGTCTCTGCCTTTAAACTGTACTTGCTTTGGGGCTTCCCCTAGGATTAAAGTGCTTAAATAAGTCATCTAGAGATTCTGCCCTGCACTGTTTATAAAAGTAAAATCTGTGGGATTATCACACATCTAAAGGCTATAGGGATGGGCAGGTAAAATTAATCCATCACTATTTTTAGTGATGGATTATAGATTTATTACAGGTGAGTGAATAACTTAGAATTTAATGAATTTCATCTTTCTTTTCATGTATTGTTTGAGCACAGATCACAAAATTATCCCATTTAATTGCTATCGTGAATATTTATTGAATTACTGGGGCCTGACCAAATTAAAAACCTGTAACACAAACAAGTCAGCCAAAAAATACTCAGTTTTCACCACAAATAGGGAGGAAAGTCAGAGTCCATGAGTCCACTAGGAACTCTGCTATTGCCATTAATTTTTGTGGTAGGCGCTCAAATGCTACAGTGATGGGCAGCAACATAAAGCCAAAACTAGGTAGGTAGAGCGCAATATTTGCATTTTTGATATATCATTTACATTCCTTTGACTTAGGAGTTAAACACTTAACTAGTATATTTGCCTTTGAAAATCTCCCTCTTGTACGCAAAATTCACAATTTATACAACATTGATTGGTTCCTCAAATCATTCAATCATGTAGCAGAAACCATACCACATCACTCATATAAATGAGCCAATAAAGTCTCAGTTGTGAATTTTCACTTAAATTACAAGTTCAAAATTCTATTTGATGAATATTTAAAAAGCTAAGAATCACTTTTTGAGTATACAAACTAGTGTGGCTCAAGCCCTTCAGTTTTCTCTGGAAGAGAATGGGAAAGGGTCACAAAATTGGTCATATCAAAATTGACTTTTGAATCTGAGCTAAAATTAACAGGATATCTTTTCCCACACCATTCACTCAGCTCTACCTGTTCATTATATCATCTAATACCATATGAGATATTTGCCTTCTAAATTTTGATTTAAGAAATACTACTTTGCTCAGATACCAGTGATGATAGGTGTGTGTGATGGGTAGGCACAGTTAGTAGAATGATAGAAGCTCTGCATCACCTGAGTGATCTTTTTATTTATGACAAGAGACATGAGGATGTAACAGACAAGACATGCAGAAAGTGCCTTGCATTCAGTTAAACGTAGGGCAGTTGAGTTATATTCTTAGCAGGATGACTCATTCTGCCAACATTTCACATTTAAAAAAATGGTCTATACTTCATAAAACAACACTTCAGTTTAAGTGGACAAGTCACTTTTTACATTTTTATTTTTAATAGCAAACTTGCTCTTAGATAAAACTCCGTAAAAGGCCATACATTATACAGAGGCAATATTCTAAAAATAGTGAGAAAATTAAATACAATGGTGTTTGAGTTCAAGCACATCCAATAGGCACTATTGTAAAGCATCTCTTGTGTCTTTGTGATCTGGAAGTTGAATAAGTTGAAGGATACTTTAATTATTTAATTCAAAGAGCTACAAAGAAACTAGAGCACTGGATTCCAAGACGAGGCAGACAACCAGCTTGGCTTAACAGAGAAATCTTTGGTGACCTTAAATGCAAAAAGGAAGCTTACAAGAAATGGCAACTTGGACAGATGATTAGGGAGGAGTATAAAATTATTGCTCAAGCATGCAGGGATGAAATCAGGAAGGCCAAAGCACAATTGGAGATGCAGCTAGCAAAGGATGTGAAGGGTAACAAGAAGGGTTTTTACAGGAATGTTAGCAACAAGAAGAAGGTCAGGGAAAGTGTGGGACCCTTAATGAATGGGGGAGGCAACCTAGTGACAGATGATGTGGAAAAAGCTGAAGTACTCAATACTTTTTTTGCCTTGGATTTCACAGACAAGGTCAGCTCCCAGACTGCTGCACCAGGCAGCACAGTATGGGGAGGAGATGAGCAGCCCTCAGTGATGAAAGAACAGGTTAAGAAAAGCTGGACATGCACAAGTCCATGGGGCTGGATCCAATGCATCTGAGAGTGCTGAGGGAGTTGTCTGATGTGATTGCAGAACCATTGGCCATTATCTTTGAAAACCTGTGGAGATCAGGGGAGGTCCCGGACAATTGGAAAAAGGCAAATTTAGTGCCCATCTTTAAAAAAGGGAAGAAGGAGAATCTGGGGAACTACAGACTGGTCAGCCTTACCTCAGTCCCTGGAAAAATCATGGAGCAGGTCCTCAAGGAATCCATTTTGAAGAACTTGGAGGAGAGGAAGGTAATCAGAAACAGTCGACATGGATTCACCAAGGGCAAGACACACCTGACCAACCTTCTATAATGAGATAACTGACTCTGTGGATATGAGGAAAGCAGTGGATGTGATATATCTTGACTTAAGCAAAGCTTTTGATACGGTCTCCCACAGTATTCTTGACAGCAAGTTAAAAAAGTTTGGATTGGATGAATGGACTATAAGGTGGATAGAAAGCTGGCTAGATCGTCGGGCTCAATGGGTAGTGATCAATGGCTCGATGTCTAGTTGGCAGCCGGTATCAAGCGGAGTGCCCCAGGGGTCTTTCCTGGGGCCAGTTTTGTTCAACATCTTCATTAATGATCTGGATGATGGGATGGATTGCACCCTCAGCAAGTTCGCAGGTGACACTAAGTTGGGGGGAGATGTAGATACACTGGAGGGTAGGGATAGGGTCCAGAGTGACTAGACAAATTGGAGGATTGGGCTAAAAGAAATCTGATGAGGTTCAACAAGGACAAATACAGAGGCCTGTACTTAGGACGGAAGAATCCCATGCACTGCTACAGGCTGGGGACCGACTGGCTAAACCGCATTTCTGCAGAAAAGGACGTGGGGATAACAGTGGACAAGAAGCTGGCTGAGAGTCAACAGTGTGCCCTTGTTGCCAAGAAGGCTAACGGCATATTGAGCTGCATTAGTAGGAGCACTGCCAGCAGATCGAGTGAAGTGATTATGCCCCTCTATTCGGCACTGGTGAGGCCACATCTGGAGTATTGCGTCCAGTTTTGGGGCCCCCGCTACAGAAAGGATGTGGACAAATTGGAGATAGTCCAGTGGAGGGCAATGAAAATGATTAGGGGGCTGGGACACATGACTTATGAGGAGAGGCTGGAGGAACTGGTCTTATTTAGTCTGCAGAAGGGAAGAGTGAGGGGGGATTTGATAGCAGCTTTCAACTACTTGAAAGGGGGGTTCTAGGCTGTTCTCAGTGGTGGCAGATGACAGAACAAGGATCAATGGTCTCAAGTTGCAGTGGGGGAGATCTAGGTTGGATATTAGGAAAAACTATTACACTAGGAGGGTAGTGAAGCACTGGAATGGGTTATCTAGGGAGGTGGTGGAATCTCCATCCTTAGAGATTTTTAAGGCCTGGCTTGACAAAGCCCTAGCTGGGATGATTTAGTTGGGGTTGGTCCTGCTTTGAGCAGGGGGTTGGACTAGATGACCTCCGGAGGTCTCTTCCAACCCTAATCTTCTATGATTCTAAGACCTTCATTTATAGCTATAAGATCTACTCTAATGACAGAATTTTGAAATCTCACATGAAAAGTAGGCTAGGAGAACAATTAAACAGTGTAAACATTAGAAAGGGCTATTTCCTTAGATAATCTGTGCAAGAGGTGAAAAGAACAAACTCTAAACTGTCAAAAATAGGGTCACAAATCCACAATCAAATGCAAATCTTGATTGTGTTTCAATGTGGTTAAGTACGAGGTGAGGAAAACCCCTTCAGAGAATAAATATTTAATAAGTTATGGCATCAGAGGTCAATGATGCAGCTGATTCTCCCTGGAAATTGTGTCCCTTCAGACTTTCAAACTTCTTAAATGCAACTCCAGAATAATCCAGGTTCATTGATGTCAGAATTGTATATTTGCTAGTTAAAGCACTAATCATTCCACCTATAGTTCTCTTTAAGTGGATATTTAAAATTGCAAGGTCTCTTAAGACACACTATTTGAAGTTATGATTTGTTTTGGGTCTAGGTTTAGGTTAGTGTGTAATCACTGAAATTAGAATTTTAAAAAATTCTAATGTTAAATTTAGGACCTGTTCTTTCAAACACTTAAGCATGAGCTTCACTTTACTCAAATGAGTTAGAATAAATTTAACTATTCATGTAAGTAAAGTTAAGCGCATACTTAAGTGCTCGGAGGATGAAGGCCTCGTTGGTTGGGAAAAAGCACTAGACTGGCTTTCTCAGAGACTAAAGTCCTAGAGAGTTCAAATAGTGGTCCCTGACCACTATTGATCTATGTTGTGTGAAGTTCCAAACAACGTGTAGCTCATGAATGTACTTCAGTATTGAGCTAGATGGACCTCCTGGAGGGGTAAGATAGAGGATGCTTCATTTTTCTTGACTGAGGCTGCAAGCAAATGTTCCAAATAAGCACCTGATAATGGTCTGAAGAAAGCCAGATGGTCCCATACTATTGGCTCTTCTCCTTGTATGCAGTTTCTAAAAAAAAAAAAAAAAAAAAAATACACTACATACTTTCTTGGACTTTACTGAATGTGATCTTGCATATATTGTGCATGTGAGGTCACAATGCACGAAGGATGCCATTTTCCTCCTCCATGCTGTCTGTGGTCCCAGCAGGAAATGCTTCATTAAAATTGGGTCATGCAGTTTGGGAACCCCTGCTATATTACCTTTTGAAACTAGAACTGTAATTTATTTGTGTGTCTGTTTGCTTGCTTTATCCTTGTAAATAACTCTCTAATTTCCTTTTCCTATTTATTAAATCTTCATCTAGTTTACTATAGGACTAGCTACAAGTGTTGTCTTGGGTGTGAGATCTAACGTGCAATTGATCTAGAGTAAGTGACTGGTCCTTTTTGTCAACTGGGGAGGGGAGGGAGGGGAGAACTGTCTTTGCCCGAAGATTATTAGAAAGCCATTCAAGATTGGGCATCCTGAAACCTGATTCTAACATATTCTGGTGGAGATGAGATTGACTTGCTGGCATACTTATCAGTACAGCTGTCTTGTGCTACTATACTGTACATTCAGTGCACAGAACAGGAGTAACATAGGTAAGAGATGGGGGCAGATCACAAGGGATAAAGTAGGATAGTAAAGTGAAAATGTGCAGAACAGGAACAGCCAGACTCTCAAATTAAGTGTTTTCAGGTTTTACTTCCTTAACCTTGTAGTTCTTTATCTCAGCCTATGTATCTTTTTTATTCTTGTTCAACTGAAAGGATCATGTATTTTTTCTTTGTTTTACTTCAGAAGCACAGATAATCTGGTCCTATTAGAAAAAAGGTCAAGAGGTCAGGTCTCGTGAGCTCTGCTCACTTTAGGCACTGCATGAAATATAAAAATCAAATGAGATGCCCTTTTTATATTATGTTTTTTGAGGCTTCAAAACACAACAAAATTTTCTGATGGATATTTTCACAACATGAAAAAGCAGCAGCCAACTTGATTTTTAGAATATAACCACAGGAGGGTCATTCATTTGTACAAATGTCTTCCATCCACGGGCTAGCAAATCTTCATGGGGCTAGGAATAAAATTAATGTTGACTAAATTTTGATCTCCAGTTTAAAGTTCTCACTTTAAAATCATATGCTGCATGCAGTCTGTAAATTATGATACTAAGACTTTGTGAGAAACCAGAGGCCAACTCATTTCATTGGAGAAGTCAAGCGATCTATAATGTGATCATGCTTATAATTTCCAAGTACTCTATCTCTGATCCAACAAAGCATGTAAGCATGCGCTTAACTTTAAGTGACCGGTGCCTGTACCTGCAACATTAGAGTCATCTGGAGCTTGACCCAACATTTTTGAGGCCTATAAAAGAAACAACCCTCTCTTTGCAGTCATTGTCCAAACCAATTGTATCAGCTTCTTCCAAAAAAGAAGAGGTGTGAGTGTATTTCCTGCTGGAAAATGTGATGTCGTAATTTTTTTAAATGACAAACTGACACCATTTAGACTCATGGTCATGAATAGCTCTGCATTCTGGTCTCTAAAGGTGTGGTGGTGGTTGATGCATCAATGAAAATTAACAGGCAGTTAAAAAATACTTGAATATTTCCTCTGTAATTTCAAAAGACAGAAGTGAAGGACAATACAGAAAAGGATACCCATGACCGTGCATTACCTGCTATGCACTTGCAGTAACTGAAACTGTAGACAGCCACTTGGGCACCAACTTAGTCTTTTGCATGCATGATTGCATAATGAGTTTTTGTGTGTAATCATGAAGGCATATTTGCACACATGGACTAGGACTTCTACTTGTTTAAAAACTTTATCCAGTATATCAGAGCTTTTTGTAACTATGATATTACATGTATTTTGTTTTGTGAATACACACTGACTTATCACAACTGATTCTTATTGGACATAAGGCACCCACTTCCAACCACTGTGTGGGGAAATGTCTATTTTGCAAGAGGATCAAATATTATACAGACCTGAGTGAATACCCTTTCCAAAGCAATCCATTTTTCTCCGTCAATTACAATATATGAGATCAAATTTGTTGTTACACATGAGAGCATTTTTGCTTAGTATCTATACCTGAAAACACTTCTGTTTAAAAAAAAAAACAAAAAAAACAAAAAATCCTATACTGTGTTATGTGGAGACTAAAAATTAGTGATGGGTCAGCCTTCAATAACTGTGAGGTGTGATCGTTTCAGATAAGTATGCATTAGTATGACGGGATATGTAAAGTTTATCCCAATCTCTTGGAAATGGAAATCAAACTAACGCTATCCCAAGACCTGGCCTTCTCATGAAATTTCCAGTACCTCATGCTTTCAGCCAGGGAAGAACTTCCACAATAATAGCTTTTCTCAGGTTATTCTGTTAATTTATGTGCTCCCAGTCAGAATAAGTTCATGCATATCTTGAAAGAGATTTCTTTCCAGTGTCTCAAGCAGATTGTCCCAGGACACAAGGTACCTTATTCTGCTTTTACTTACACCAATATACAAACACAACTGATCCCATTGAAGTCAATGGAGTTGCGCTGATGTAAATGACAGGAGAATCAGGCTGGGGAAGTCTGCTTTGTAATTTTGTCATTAAAGATTTAATATGGTGCTTCTTCCCCCTGTACCTGGGTTTCTTATAACATTTCGAAGAAAAACAAGATTAATAAAATTTAAATATCATCTTTTGTATTGGCACAAAACCATTATGGTGAACTGATGAATGGTTGTAAACACCAGTTTGAACACACAGCCTGTTTCTCATTTACACCATTCTGGGGGTGAGAAGGGAGCCTTAAAGTGGCCTTAACTTACACACATTTTAAAGCCCCTTTACACTTCCAGAGTGGTGTTAAGGGATCTTAGTGTAAATGAGAATCTGGTTCATAATATAAACTTCATTACAGCAAAATGTCAGATAACTTTTATTTTGGAAGGCTAGCAAATGTGCGTTCTAGTGCAAGCTATCAGCTGCCCTTGCATAGAGGAGTGGGGGAAATCTTTGTTGTTTGAAAGGCATGGTGCTCTTTGGTCCAAATATGACACTCTGATATGCATGGAAAGATTCTATTGATCACAAGCTAGAACCATCTTTTTTTAGGTGACTTAGTAGATCCTGTGAGGTTGAGGTTTAAGTAAATTGGTTCCAGGGATGCTTTAGAATGATTTTAAAAAAAAGATAACATCGCTGTGGTGGGCTCATCTTTGTCACATTCTGCCTGATTTACCAGCATCAGCCACGGTGTCTATCTTTAAACCACTAATCTGGGAAAAGTTGGAGTCAATTCTAGGCTCATATATTCAGAATGTTACAGAAACTTGTATCAACTGTGCAAAGCTTATTCTATTCATTAATGTGTCTTTTAGTGCAAAAAATGCAGAGCAAAACAGTATTGGATAGTCATAACTTAAATAAGCACATATTTACCTCCATATTCATGCATCACATTTTTTATTATTTAACACCAGCCTCGTCCTGCTGTTTTATTGCCCAATTGGATAGGATGACATATGACCATAAGTATAGACAGAGGCTTACATTTGCATTTGTTCTCGCATTATGGAGCTGAGAGGCAACTGGTAATCAGAAACATATTATCTAGAATTACGAGGGACACACTGCTACCATAATAATGTTTTAAAAAATTAAGTGTTCTCAGTAGGTGTTTACTGCCTCCGTATTTCAGTTAACATAAGAGAATGCTTAGCACATGCACACAGTTCATAAAAGCGTGTGCTAAGGTATATCATTGGGATGCACTTTATGCATATCAAAATATCTAGTTTATATATTCTAACAAACAACTTTGTAACATACTTGTAAAATGCTACATAAAGAAAGAGGGAAAGATCCAGATCCTGGGGTCCAACTGAATTATATTCAGCACATGTCGGAGTGAAAGGTGAAAAATGCACAAAGTGCGCTTCTGCACTCCCTTGAATCTGATGCTGCTGTGTGTGGTCCCCAAGTCAGCTAGAGCAGCCTAAGGGCTGCTCTAACTTGTTACCTGCTAACTGCTCCAAATGCTAAACACGCTGCCAAGGATCTACACAGCGTAGGGTCAGTCTAGCCAACCCCCCTTTCCTGTTACCTTGTTCCCTACTCTGCCAACAGAGAGTCAGGTGATGTAGGAGCCTCTACGCCAGAGGTAGGCAACCTATGGCACACATGCCAAAGGCGGCACGCGAGCTGATTTTCAGTGGCACTCACACTGCCCGGGTCCTGGCCACTGGTCCAGGGGGGCTCTGCATTTTAATTTAATTTTAAATGAAGCTTCTTAAACATTTTAAAAACCTTATTTACTTTACATACAACAATAGTTTAGTTATATATTATAGACTTATAGAAAGAGACCTTCTAAAAACGTTAAAATGTATTACTGGCCTGTGAAACCTTAAATCAGAGTGAATAAATGAAGACTCGGCACAGCACTTCTGAAAGGTTGCCGACCTCTGCTCTACGCTATTGGAGGATAAACTTTGCATTGGTCTCATCTTCCCAGTTTCAGACATTCCAGCTCTATGGCCAGATTCCACCAGCAATGTCATGCAAAGCAACTATGTTACAACAATCTATCAAAAAATCATTACAATGTTCAGAGGAAAAGTAGGTCACAACTGAGATAAATATTTTCAAAGAGGTCGTTTAACATTTTGATCAGAATTTATCCTGGGAAACTTTTTTTGCACAAGTTTAAATTTGCTTAAATTATTTGTGTGTGCAAATCAGCTTGATAAGGTGAGTTATCAAATGTGATACCTACAATTTAAGCACCTGAATGGGTATTTGGGCTCCTATGTAGAACTGGTTTGTTACAAGCATTGAGCTTCTGCAGCTCCCACAGGAGTCAATGGCAATTGTGGTTGCTCAACACCTCTAAAAATTAGGCCACTTTTGTTTAAGTGTCTAATACTGACCTAAGTTTTTATTAGGATCTGGTTGCAACATCAAAGAGAGACTATCTCCAGATCCATAAAGAGCTTGATGGAAAATAATTAAGTTTTTTCTAGCGCGGTGAGAAAATGAGACTTGAGAATAGCAAATAAAAACATTCTTATTCTACCACAAAGTATTACAAGCGTAAAAGAATATTATTGGAATTTGCCTGCTAGGCAATCTGTGGGAAAACTAAAAAAAGAAAACAAATGAACTGTGCCATTCTATCCTGTGTTATGTAGGAGGCCAGATGAGATAACGGTCCCTTCCGGCCTTAAAAAATATATGGATCTGAACCATTTGGTCCCTTTCAGAACAATCAAAAAATCTATCCTGGAAAGCAGTGTTTCTGAGGAGAAGTGGGGTCATGATGGATAATCAGCTGAACATGAGTTCCCAGTGCAATGCTGTGGCTAAAAGGGATAATGTGATCTCTGAATGTAAACAGGGCAATATCAATTATGAATAGGGAGGCTATTTTACCTCTGTATCTGGAACTGGTACAGCTGCTGCTGGAATACTGTGTCCATTTCTGGTGTCCACACTTCAAGATGGATGTTGGTAAATTGGAGAGGGTTCATAGAAGAGACAGAGAATGATTAAAGCATTGGAAAACATGCCTTATAGTGATAGACTCACGGAGCTGAATCTAATTATGTAACAAAGAATGATAAGGGATGACTTGATCACAGTCTCTAAGCACCTGCATGGGGAACAGAACTTTGATATTAGCTCTTCAATCTAGCAGACAAATGTAGGTATAACAAGATCAAAAAGGTGTAAATTGAAGCTAAACAAATTCAGATTCAAAATAAGATTTTTTTTTAAAGGAGTAACTAACCATTGGAATAACTTAACAAGGATTGTGGTGGATTCTCCATCTCTGGAATTCTTTAAATCCAGTTTGGATGCTTTTCTAAGAGACATGCTCTAACTCAGCCATGGCTATTGCACTTGAAGCAGGATTAAATCAGTGAAGTCTTATGTCTTGTATTAGACAGGAGGTCAGACTGGATTATTACAAACACTGAAGCTATTGTAAATGAGTATTTGCTATTTTAAAAAAGTGGATATCACAGATGCTGGGTAATAGATTTGTCTAGTATAAGATTAAATCAATTTAGCTTTAAGAGATTTGTTTGCAAACTAATGAAATCCTTATATTGACTTCAGTGGGTTTTGCATTGACATATATACACCTCTACCTCGATATAACGCTGTCCTCGGGAGCCAAAAAATCTTACCGCATTATAGGTGAAACCGTGTTATATCGAACTTGCTTTGATCCACCGGAGTGCGCAGCCCCGCCCCCCCCCCAGAGCACTGCTTCACCGCGTTACATCCAAATTCGTGTTATATTGGGTCGCGTTATATCGGGGTAGATGTGTATGTATTCATTTTATATTTGGGGTGAACAGTCAATTGGCTGTTCACAAGCTGTTAGCTTTAACTATTCGCTTATTTTTGCTCTTTGAAGAAAAACAAACTTCTGAAACAGGTGTGTTAACAACCTGCTTCCAGTACAGATTTTTGAATGAATAATTACTCATGTGAAGATTTATGAAAGATTTGGTATCCATGACCTGTTGGTTTTATAAATACAAATAATACAATATCACAAATCAGAGCAAATTGAACTTGGTGCTCTGAGATATGAAGACATTTAAGTGTAACTTTGTGTAACTATTTGACAAGCCTAATAATGATTAGCACTTTAAAAGTCATTTTGGTTTAAAATCCGGTAAATGAAAGTATCTTAAGCCCTTAATTACTGGGTGGGGGCAGACTTTATATTCCATTGATTAATGGAATATAAAGTCTGCTATGGTAAGGTAATAGCTACAATAGTGAATAAGAGTGCTGGACCAACCGCTTCAGTTCAGCATTTCATCAGTCATAGGTGTGCTTATTTGTTACCAGGATCTGTTATTTGTGGCTTTGTACAGTAAGAATAACCCACTTTAACTGTTATCTTAGATTAAGATGGTGGCTGCCATCCCATAAACTTTATCTCCATAAAAACAGTGCTAAAGTTGGTTGCTGACATGCAGATGATGTGGCTCCCCCCACCCGCTTTGAACTTGCAACTAGAAAGAGTTGGTAAGAGTTGTTGCCAGGATGAAGTATCCAGTTTTCCAAGGCACAGCTTGCAATTATTTTAGAGGTTGGTTTAGGATCTCCATTGATTTTCTCTTTAATTCACCGACTCTACTCATAGACTTTCAAAAGGTTTAGAATTGCTGGATGATTGGCCAATCTGTGCTACTTGCTGCCTCTTAAAATGAAACATGGCCAGTTTTAACTTTAGATGTGTTTTTTCATATGAAATTTAAAGAAAATGGGCATAGTAAGATATGCTTTTGAATGTCTTACACTTTCGGGATGAGATGAATTTACACTGAATAGGATTTTTGTATTTAAAAAAAGTCAGATCTGAATTTAATTGCATGCTTTTACCAAAATAGCACTTTATCATATTACCAGAGGTTATAAGTTAACCTTTTACTGTTTTCTGCTTTGTCTTTTAAATATTCAGGCTTGATTGCAGAATGCTTTATGCTGTCACTCCAAGACAAACACTTTGAGCTTATTTATTCCTATTGACAAGAGCTTTAAACAGGCTGGCATCGCTATAGTGTGATCAAAGAAGCAATCACTTGTGGAATGACAATGCACAGAATATTCACGTAATGCACTGTGCTTTTATGGGTGCCACACATTAAAGTATCACATTTGGAAGAGATCATTCATAACCAGAAACCGGGAAACATAATTCAATTTGCACCATTTGACTGTTATCAGGGAAATTATACAAATGATAGTAAAAGCTGGTATTATCACACTGATGTATGCCTTACGCATGACACCTTTTCAACATGTCATTCTGATTCTGTATTAAAAACTAAATAACAGTGAACCTTATGAAACAAACACTTAGCAAAAGACCCACTTATTAATCACACTGTTTAAGAGCAGAAATGTCTAATAGCTTATTTTCATCTATTGTTCATTTGCTTTTGATTAAGTTTATTAAGATAGATGGTCTAATTTTGCTCTGAACATGAATTAAAAAGAGCATGAATTAACATTTCAATTTAAAAAGTGCCAAGGAGAAGCATCCCTATTAAAAGAAACACATGGTGGAAATGTGTTCCTTAAAACAGAATAAGATATTAGCACTATTTTCAGGTGTCAGCTAGAGCTGTGCAAAAAGTTAGCTGTTGTGCCTCATGGGAATTAGGCAGTCTTTTGTTTTGTTTCAGCTCACATCAGGTCTCATTCCCTGAGTTTAGGTTTTGAAACTTGGAATGAGGGTTCCCATACTAACACAGGCGCCATTTCAGATTGTTCCAACTGAGGGAAAAGGCTCTCCTATGCCAACAGCAATGATTCCATTCCAGCTCTTGCAGAAATGGGGTTCAGACATGAGCTTGTCCCCTCTGAAGGCGAATCCATGCTAGTGCCAGCATGTTAGAGATACCAGGAGGGAGAAGCAGGCCATGCAGAGAAGGAGTGATTACTCCTTCAATCCAGGGGGAAATGGCCGACCGACCAGCCAGACATTCTTCTAGATCTCAGGAGATATGTGGGCTTAAAATCCTCTGTACCTCCCACACGGATAACAGCACATAAAGGGAAAGAAGAGGGAAAAGAGCTGAACCTATTGGGTAAGAATCACCTCTTCCACTCTTGGACCCAAACAGCTGCCAAAGCAGTTGAAACTCATTCACTTTGGAGTTTCAGGATTAATATGCCCTGAAATTTATCTAAATGTAAAAAGTAGTGCCTGGATAAACCTTTGAGTGTAACTACGGGAACACAGAAAATACCATATTGGATTAAACCAATGGTCATCCCAGTCTGGTATCCTTTCTCCAACAATGGCCAGTTACCCAATGCTTCAGAGGAAGGTGTAAAACCTTCATAATGGAGACTTGTGCAATAACGTCACCTGAGTTTCTTTCTTGAAACATGTTTTTGGTTTGTAGTAAGACCTACAGTCAGGAGAATGTTGCCCATGAGAAACGTGTTATGAAAGCTGTATGCTATGACACTGCAGTTTTATTCAGTTAGTACATAAATGCCTGTCAGTCAGACATAGCCATTAGAAACATTTGAATCTGAGTCCCATTCCAGAAATTTGGTTCAAAAGTCTTATGGGCTCTGGACTAGATCATGCCATTTAACTGCAGCCCAGAGTAAGGGACAGCATGCAGCCAGCCAGCCCATGAAGACCACTGGAAGGAATTTACATTGGTGTAAAAGGGGACCACTACTCACCCTTCTGCTCCTTTTTGGGGTGCACTGTGTGTGCCAGTTCTGCTCTGCAGGTCAGTGTGGGGAGGGGCAGAGCCTTGGGCCAATTCCTAATTCCTCCCTTTTCATGGTAGCATGCTCACCCTGTGTAGCAGGGATGGAGGAGGGAAGCCTCCTTGCTTCTGTTCACTCCATGTGCCCCTGAGGAAGTGCCAGGTAGAATCTGGCCTTCTGTGATTACCCCTTTTCTATAAATATCTCAGATCTAATTAAAGGAGACAGGTAAGCAGCATTTTAATGTTGTGAAGCCTAAAGCTGCAACTCTTCATGGCAATGAGAAATATATCCAAATATTGTTACCATTATTTTATGTTGCTTTAAGTTGATATGTTTTAGTGTAATTTACATTATCATACATCACCTTACTGCAGTAACTAGAGATGAGCCAAAACTGTGAATTCAGCCAATCTGGGCTATTATCCAAAGCTTGTGGATATTTAGAGGGCATTTTGCCTACCTGACACTGAAGACGAGGCAGAGGCTTTTTAAAAGGATCCTAATCTCCTTATGACACAGTTTCTCCCAGAATACTCACTAACCACATACAAACATTTGGCTAATTTATAGCCCTTGTTAACCTTCCACCTTAGTCATCAGTTAGGCTTATCTGCCACAGGCTTACCTTATGTCTGAACTTACCAGCAAAAACATAAATCACTACACGTTATTGATATCTGAATTATTCCAAGATTATCAAGCATTATTGCAGCTGGCAAAATGAAAGTTTTTTTTTTTTTAAAGGCAGAGGGAGAAAAATGTTCCATGCTGTTTTCACAATCTGCTAAAGGATTCACTAACATAACTGCTTTGCATGTGGATAACAAAATTTAAAAACTTATAGAAAATGTTGACTATAAGTCTTGGCATAGATGACATCACATTTACACATACAGTAGATTTTAAAATCAAAGCCTGTAAATGAGGAATCAGCTTCTAAAACAGAAGGTTCTTTACTCTATTGTAACATTTATTGGTATGAACTTTGTCTCCAACTGACTTTTGTTGTGAGCTGATTGACTATGTAAAATGTTGCTTGGGAAACCATACAACCTCTATTGCATGTTGAATTACATATTAACTCCAAGCAAACCACAATAAATCTCAATAGGCCCCTTCAATTTTTATAATTTTTGAAGAGATCATTTAAATTGCAGATAAATGAAAAAAAATGTTTTAATTAATTACATTTTGTATTGTTAGTTTATCTAAGAACAAATAAAACTAGATAGTCTTTCTGTTTCACTCTGGACAGATCTAATGTCACTAGAGAAAACTGACCGCATTTTGAGTTGCACCTAATATCTACTACATGCAGCCAAGATGGGCTCTGTAAGCCCATGGCCAACTCTACACCAGCCCTACCATAGTTGATAGCAACCAGAGGGTTGCTCTAAAGAGTATGGACTGCTTATTCCTCTCTCTTCAAGGCCTTTATTGCAGCCAACCATAGCTGATGTGCAGCAGCACTCTGACCGTGCCCACTCCCGCTGCTGACACTCCCTATGAGCCAGGGCTACAAAGGAGGGAGACATAATGACCTGTCTAGTCCATACTAGTGGATCCTCTAGCTGGGTGGATCCAGCAGCTTTCTAGGACCTAGGCACTATCACACCACCACAAAGGATCTGGATGGAAATTATAATCTAGCCCATTGTGTGGTCATGGGCTGCTTGGTTTTTTGTGACTGTCAGAATTGTTAAGATTCACCTTAAATTTCTAATTCAAGACCAAGGGTCCAGAGATTCTTCTATCAAAGTGTGTATAAGTGACTATTGAGTGAAACAGACCTGGCTTGACACATTAAACTAGGTTTGCAGGAAACGTAGAGGCCATCTATGTAAGCATGGCCTACATATTTTGTTTCTGCATGTATGGGCTTATATTTAGTCCTATTGAAATCTGCATTGTTTGCTTGTGCCCAATGTCCTAAGCTATCCAAATCATTCTATTAGTGACCTGTCCTCTTCATAATTTACCACTCTCCCAATCTCTGTGTCATCTGCAATTATTTTGAATTTTCTTTCAGATCATTGATACAAATGTTAAATCACATAGGGCCAAGAACAAATACCATTAAGAAAAACAACCACTTGATGATGATTCTCCACTTTCATTTTTATACTTATCAGTTAGCCAGTTTTTAATTTATTTAATTTGTGCCATGTGATTTTTGTATCATCCCAGTTTCTTAATCAAAGTATTGTTCCATACCAAATCAGATGTCTTAAAAGTATAAGTATCTTACATCTACGGTATTACCTTTATCAACGAAAATTATAATCGCCTCAGAAAAAATATAGTTTGGCAGCCTCTACTTCCATAAACCCATGTTGATTGACATTATATTACCTTCCTTATTTTTTATTAATTGAGTCCCATATCAGCTTTTCCATTATTTTGCACAAGATTAAAGGCCTATAATTACCCAGGTGGTCATCTTTAATCTTCCTAAATATTGGTACAATATTAGATTTCTCCCAGTCCTCTGGAATTTCCACAGTATTGCAGGTCTTACTAAAATTATTATTAAGCCATCACTTCTTTAAAAATTTCTGGATGCAAGTTAGCTGGACCTGCTTATTTTAAAGTGTTTAATTTTAGTTGCTGCTTTTTAACATTCTCCTCAGTTACTGTTGGAATGGAAAGTATTTCATAATTATACATTTATGAATAAATCCATTTTTCTAAATACAGAACTGCAATATTTATTAAACCCGTCTGCCTTTTCTGCATTTATTATTGACAGTTCTACCATTTCCATCTAGTAATGGACCAATACCATTGTTAGGATTCTATTTGTTCCTAATACACTACTTATTGTGCTTAACTCTGCTGATCATAGATGTCTACTTATGTCCTTTTGCTTTCCTTATCAATTTTCTACAATTCCTACCTTCTAATTTATATTTATTACTATTAACTTTCCCTTTTTTCCATTTCTTATCTATGGTTTGGTAGGTTTAATTTTTTTTTATTGCTACTTTAATTTCCCCTCTAAGCCCAGCTCTGTTTTTAACAAAGGTAGCCTTCTTTCCCAATTGTTCCTTTTGGGGCATCTAGAAAAATTGGGAATGTTTAAAGTACATTTATCATTCACATGCTTCTGTTTAAGTACTTCCAGCAGATTTGGCTGATTAAAGTTTTCAAATTTTTGAAATTGGCCCTTTTAAAGCAAATCTAATCTAGCAAAGAAAAGAGCCTCCCTAGAGACAGGTAATTGTAGAATATAGCACTAATTCCAATATTACCAATATAATTGTACCAATCTTACCAATTGTACCAATATTGTACCAATATTACCAATTACCAGGAGACAGGTAATTGTAGAAAAAAAATACTGTGCATCTTTTAGCATTTTTACAAGAGTATACCTTGGCATAATAATAAAACCTAGAAAGATGTATCAGATTTCAACATCATAAAATATAATTGATATTAATGAGCAAAAATGTAGAAATTTCAATATCTAAATCTGGTTCATCACCTTCAAAAAGTGAGTGATATTTTTTAATCGTTTTCAGCAGTGGGGGAGAATAAATAAAATTTAAGAAAAGAACTTTGTATAATCGTAGCCTAAAAAAGTCAATAACTATCTTGATTCCACAAAATGTTGTGGAAAATAAGAGTTTATTTAAATACATTAGGAGCAAGAGAAAGACAAAAGAAAGCATAGGTCCTCTAATTAATGAGGAAGGAGAGCTAAAAACTCAGTGGTTCTCAACCAGAGGTACGTGTGTCCCTAGGGGTACGCAGAGGTCTTCCAGGGAGTACATCAATTCATCTAGATATTCACCTAGTTTTACAACAGGCTACATAAAAAGCACTAGCGAAGTCAGTACAAAATAAAATTTTATACAGACAATGACTTATTTCTTCTGCTCTATATACTATATACTGAAATGTAAGTACAGTATTTATAACTATAATATAAATAATATTTATAATTATATGGTAAAAATGAAAAAGTAAGCAATATTTCAGTAACAGTGTGCTGTGACACTTTTTTTTTTTTTTGAATTTTTATGTCTGATTTTGTAAGGAAGTAGTTTTTAAGTGAGATGAAACTTGGGGTACATAACACAAATCAGACTCCTGAAAGGGGTACAGTAGTCTGGAAATGTAGAGAACCACTGTAATAACTGATGACCTTAAGAAGTCGGAGCTGTTTAATGCCTATTTTGCTTGTCTTCACTAAAAATGTTAATGGTGGCCAGTTACTCAACACAATTAATATTATAAGGGGGAAGGCATGCAAGCCACAATGGGGGCGGGGGGAACAGGGTAAAGAATATTTAGATGCTTTAGAGGTATTAAATTTGGCAGGGCTGGGATATTCTGGGATGTATTAGCAAGAATGTTGTAAGCAAGACACAAGAAGTATTTCTTCCACTTTACTCTGTGCTAATTAGGCGTCAACTAGAGTATTTGTCCAGTTCTGGGCGCCACATTTCGGGAAAGATGTGGACAAACTGGAGAAAGTCCAGAGAAGAGCATCAAAAATTATTAAAGGTCTAGAAAACCTGATCTATGAGGGAAGATTGAAAAAAATGGATTTGTTTAGTCTGGACTGAGAGGGGGACACGATAACAATTTTCAAGTAAAACATAAAAGGTTGTTAGAAGGATGAGAGAGAAAAATTGTTTGTTAAGCTCCGAGAATAGGACAAGAAGCAATGGGCTTAAACTGCAGCAAAGGTGGTTTAGGTTGGACATTAGGAAAAACTTTCTGTCAGGGTGGCTAAGCACTGGAATAAATTGCCTAGGGAGGTTGTGGAATCTCCATCATTGGAGATTTTTAAATGCAGGTTAGATAAATACCTGTCAGGGATGGTTTAGATAATACTTAGTCTTGCCTTGAGTTCAGGGGACTAGACTAGAAGACCTCTTGAGATCTCTTCTAGTCCTACAATTCTATGATAAATTCATCCTAGGACATTTAAGAACTAGCTGAAGCAAACTTGGAACTGTTAGCAATTGCCTTCCAGGACTCATGGAGCATGGATGAGGTTCCAGAGAACTGGGGAAGAAACATAATACCTATCTTTAAAAAGGGGACGAAAGGGAACCTAAGTTCTCTGTAAGGTGTGCAGCCGTGCAGCAGCCTTCTTAGTGCCATGCAGGTGCTCAGGGAACCTGCCTGGGGACCTGCTGCATCCTGGCCCAAGGTGGACCCACCCCAGGGTGAGGCAGGGAGGACCTGGCCTCGGGTGGAGTGGACCCGGTACGGGGCAGATGTGGGGCGGACCTGGCCCGGGGTGGGCCCAGGGCAGGGCGGACCTGGGGCGGGCCCACGGTGGGGTGGACCAGCCCCAGGACCTGCTGGGGGAGGGGCGCCTATCCCAGTGCCAGTCCAGGTGCTGCAGCCAGGAGAAATAGAGGTGGGGGAGTCCTCTCTCCACACCCTAGCCCCAGAGCACCCTCCTGCACCCCAAACTCCTCATCCTTGGCCCACCCCAGAGCCTGAACCTCCATCTGGAACCCTTACACCCTGCACCCCAACCCTCTGCCCCAGCCCTGAGCCCCTCCCACACTCCAAACCCCTTGGTCCCACCCCCACCACATGAATTTTGTTATGTGCACCAATATGAAGGTGATGTGTCATACATCACTTCCATATTGGTGCACATAACAAAATTCATTCTGCACAAGGGTGGGAAAAATTAGAGGAAACACTGAAGGGGACCCCAGGAATAATAGACTAGTCAGCCTAACTTTGGTACTTGGAAAGATACTGGAACAAATTATTAAAAACAATCAACTTGTAAGAACCTAAAAGATAATAGGTAGGTTGGCATTCCTTATAATCCTAACTTCCTCCTTTGATAGGGTTACCTGCCTAATGGATATGAGAAAAGTAGTAGATGTGATTTCAGTAAGGCTTTTGATACAGTCTCATATGACATTCTCATAAGCAAACTAGGGAAATTCGGTCTAGATGAAATTCCTATAAAGTGGGTGCACAACACCAGTTATCAATGGTTTGCTGCCAAAATGGGAGGACGTAGCTAGTGGGATCCCACAGGGGCCAATCCTGGGTCCAGAACTAGTCAATATTTTTATTAATGACGTAGATAATGGAGTGGAGTAAATACTGATAAAATTTGCAGATGGCACCAAGCTGGGAGATGTTTCAAGCACTTTGAATTCTGATCCTGTCCTCCAAAATGACCTTGACAAACAGGAGAATTTGTTTGAAATCCACAAGATGAAATTCAATGAACACCAATGGAAATAAAGTGAAGTGTGAAGTACTTCTCTTAGGAAGGAAAAAAGCAAATGCACAACTGCAAATTGGGGAATAACTGACAAAAATGACTACTAGTTTCAGTTACAATAGAAGTAGATTGCTAAAGGATTTTTAAGGCCATGATTCAGCAAAGGTCTTAAGGACACGTGTAAATTTACTTGTGAGTAGTCCTGTTGCAGTCAAAGTGATTGCTCATGCTCAGTCACCCTTGTCCTGATCCAGCTGAAGAACCTGAGTAGGCTAAAATGAGCCTTTGGGCTCAGTCCTTAATATAGGGTGGCACATTTATTACCAGATTTATTATTTGTATTGCTATAATGCTTTGGGGATAACCAGTGGAACCTTGTTGTGCTAGGCACTGTACAAAGGAGGAGTAGCTGACAGTCCCAGTCTCAAAGACCTTACAGTCTAAATAGAAAGAAGAGGGGTGGGGGAAAGGGGATAGACCGTAGAAGCAGAGAGAACAGGGTATTGGTTGATGATAATCATGTATGTGTCATATTTTGAAAGCAAGGTGGATCTGGGGTTAGGAATTTTATTTTTTTGGTTGAGGGTTAGTTGGGGGGTTGCAAATGGAAAGACAGAAGGAAAAAGGGGACACTGAAGAGATGGGGATAAGAGGGAAAGGGCAGGGGAGAAGTGGGATGAGGCAAACAGAGTCTGTAAGGTTGTTGAGGGAGAGGGTTGGCACAAACAGCCAATCAGCATAAAGGATACATTGCTCAAAACTGTGGAAAGCAGTGTGATTGCATCACCTGAAGTTCCTGCTTCAGGTGCTTCTGTAGCTACTCTGGCTGCCTTTAGTCTCTGCATGGCTCCTCCCTGCAGTGCCTTCCCTTCTTTCTCCAAGGCCACATGGTTGAGGTAGAGGGGCACTGTATGCATCCTAGTGACCCCAAAGTGTGGGGCTCCCATGCATAAATGACGGAGCAGTTGGTCCAGTTAGTCCCCATTTTCTCCCCTACTTCTGTGGGTACTGCAGCGTTGCTTAAACTGCTTCTGCACTTGCTACCTCTGGCTGGCTGCCTCCTTCTTATAACTGGAGAATCCCAGAAGTGGCACCATAAAAGAATATGCCTTTGTCAGGATGCCTGGTATGTGGAGCAGGAGGATGGAGTCATACATAGGGAAATCCTTCAATCCTAAATGTTGTATTGATTTTTTTTCTCCAAACTTTATAACTTGAGTCTACTGTAGACTTGAATGCATCACATTTCATGTGAAGAGTATTAATTGCAGAGAAAATCCTCTCCTGTGAGATGTTAGAATACAATATGATACTGAATCAAAATCAGATTTCTTTTCTCCGACTTCAGCTGTTTCTGGTAGATACAGCTAAATTTGATCATAGAGGAGTGTGAGTGGAAGAATATATCTGCTTCTCCATTATTCGCTCCAATTTGGATTGCAATAAGATCAATGATGAAAAACGTATCCAAATTATCTCCCTCCTCACTTTCTGTTTCCTCTTTCAGGGAATAATGGTGAAAAGGGGGAAGACAAAGAGGAAGTGGATAGTTTCTCTGTTGCCCTCTCAACCTTGTGTAATCACTTAAACCCAGTGCAAAGTGAGTGTAAAATGCTATCACTGTGCAGGGAAGTTGGAACCAAAGCAAAACCTTGCATCAAAACATAATTTAAAGTTCAGTTCTGATCTAAGGCCTGGTCCACACTACCCCCCACTTCGGACTAAGGTACGCAAATTCAGCTACGTTAATAACGTAGCTGAATTCGAAGTACCTTAGTCCGAACTTACTGCGGGTCCAGACGCGGCAGGCAGGCTCCCCCGTCGATGCCGCGTACTCCTCTCGCCGAGCTGGAGTACTGGCGTCGACGGCGAGCACTTCCGGGATCGATTTATCGCGTCTAGACAAGACGCGATAAATCGATCCCAGAAGATCGATTGCCTGCCGCCGGACCCGGAGGTAAGTGTAGACCTAACCTTAGTATGTAGCTTTGATTCAGCTAGAAGGGAAATGTTTTCTTGGTAAATCATTTAGAGGTACTCCTTGGGATCCCCATCACTATAGTATCCAAGCACCTTACACTCTTTAATGTAGTTATCCTGGCAACATGCCTGTGAGATTGGGAAGTGCTATTATCCCCATCTTACAAAAGTGGAACCAAGGTACAGAGAGGCTAAGTAACTTGTCTGGTCACATAGAAAGTCTGTGGCAGAGCTGGGGATTGAACCCACATCTCTGAGCCCAGTAACTTAACTACTGGACTGGGTAAACAGCCAATACTTAGTGCCTTGCAGGGTCGCTTTCATTAGGATGAGCAATCAGTGATACAACATCAGGTATATTCTTGGTGTAACCTTTATTTTTATACAGAAAATGTACATAAAGTCCTTGTTTTTCTGAAACAAACGGCGGGCAGTTTTCTTGCTTGAAAATCTCCGAGTGTGTCATTCCAGTGAACTCTGTACCCAAGAAGCTCCATCTCTTTCTTCCTCTCAAGGTCATGCTCACAACTCCGTCCCTGGCCTTTCTCCCTCCAACACAAACAGGCTGCAATTCAGTCTCCTGGCCCCTAAAAGAAACTCCCTGTTATTCTATCTGGGCTAGCTTTGCTCAGGTATGGTCATACAGCTTAGTGGCTACAGTGGTGGCCTCCATTGTCTGCAGCTGTTCCACTACATAAAGGGCTTAATTGCTCCTACCAGTGAGCCTGACAGAGAGCACTTAGAGAATGCCCATTGGCATTAATGAGGTCTCTGGTTGCCTTTGGATCAAAGCCTCCCGTGCTGGTAGCGCCGCTAACACCTTTCAGCATAACAGTATAAAAAGAATGTTGCGATGGCTAGCATATTACATAACATGCACAAAATAAGCAAATAGATAATTGTTAAATGAAGACATTGGCACAGAAACCTATGTGCCTGAAACATTTCCTGTGGTACTGTGTGTTCACACCACTTTCAAACACTATGAAATCTGAAGCAGCTCCTGGTCTTATCAATCTTCTGTCATTTTCTGGTAGCTGAGCAATATCCAAGCACTTGACCTCTGTAAAAACAAGAGGAGGAAATAGCAACAAATAATCTGCTCCCTGAAAACCGGGAGAGGTGGAATTGAAGAGAGTTGTTTGCTTCTTACCTGCCAAGATACAATTCCTAATTGCACTTTTCAGTGTGACAAAAGGCCACTTAAAAGGGAGAACTGCACTTTAATTCTTCCATGAATATAGATTTTATAGTGGTGCCCTATAATTAAGGTTCTCTCACTGTTTCCATTATAAGCCCATTTCAGCAGAGAGTGGGGATAATATCTCAGCCATTACAAATCACACTGGGCTAGTCAAAAAGTGATTTTTAAATCTTTTTTTTTTTTAATTCAACATTGCAAGTTTTTTTGTAATGTCTTTTTGCCATCTCAACAGCAGTTACCAAGAAGCTTAATCATAAATGTGCTTGGTACTTATTAGAGAATTTTATATTTTAGCAAGCTTTAAGACTTTGCAGGAATAAAAATGGATGCAAAATACAGTATGGTAATAAAATATGAAAACATAGTAGCACAAAAATAAGGAAATCCTCAGTGAGTGAAAGACATGGGGTTTTTGTTTTAATATTTAAACAAATGTACCCTTATGGTTTTGAAGCAGTAGACTATGTCACAGGCCACAGGAGAAATAATGAGAGAGAGATGCTGCTGGAAACTCAGATTTACACACACCCACCTCACACCATCTCTAGGTAGGGTTTTATTGCATTGGTTATGAGTTACTCTAATTTGGCTGTCAAGTATCAGAGGGGTAGCCGTGTTAGTCTGAATCTGTAAAAAGCAACAAAGAGTCCTGTGGCACCTTTAAAACTAACTAGTTAGTCTTAAAGGTGCCACAGGACTCTCTGTTGCTCTAATTTGGCTGACATCTCTAGCTGTGATCTTTTCATACAGGTTTAAAAGTAGTAAACTTAGAAGTACAAACAACACAGAATGGTGTCTATGTCTTCGTAGAGATCTCTCTGGCTTCTGGTCTACACAATCCCCTAGCCGTGCACCCTTCTGCATGTAACATCATTGTTTTATGACATTTAGTCTTAAAACTCCATCAATCAGTTCCTTGATAATAGTGCCTTTTCCAGCTGAGGGTTAACTCTTGAAAGCCCAGGCTGGCTCTGTAAAGCCTTTTTCTATGGACATCATAGAGGTGAGATGTAGGAAGGCATTGTGGTTCCCTCCGGGTGACATCAAGGGACCTGCATGCCCTATGACAGTCTGTCATGGAATTGAAACAGTTTGCCACCTGCACCTAGTTTTATTTTTATGTTTTATAATTTGTTAATTCTTTTATTATTAATGATATTATTAGAGATCAAACTAAACCAGAGCTTCAGAACTGAACTTCCTTAAATTTTTGCAATGTTCAGAGCCAGAGAACTTGATGCAAACCACTTTCAGGGGGTTTACTCTGGAAATCAAACACACACCTCTAGTGATTGGAAGTTCAGGCTTTCTCTTACTCTACTGGCCCTTAGGTAAAACCAGGATATCTGGACAAGCCCAATCACATTAGCAGCAGAGAGTGATGGATGGAGTTACACACCTGGACCATAATAATCAGGGCCTTAGAGGCTCTTCTCACCCACATACCTACTAAGTGTCCTTCATCTGGAGTTACAGTCACACACTGAAACTCTCCAATCACTCTCTCTCTCATGCCTTCCGATATGTCACTTGTAAGTAGGGCTGCAAGTGGTGAGCAATGGTTTTCCTTCAGCTTTCCCAGATGCTACTCTCAGTGTTTCTGAGCAGTTAGCCAAGGTTTCCTCTTTCCTCTTCCCTTCCACCTGACCCATCTGCTGGTTCCCTCACCCTCCACTAAGCCTCTCGGTGCAGTGCAATGGGGAAGGAAGTGAGGCAAGTGCTGCTACTTCCTGACTCCAAACAGCAGCACATTCTGCACCCCCCCCCCCCCCCCCCCAAAATGTGAGAGAGACAGTGTTGGAGGGTTTACATAGAAATTAAGGAAGTAAAAGATTCAAGGGAGAAGTGGACACGGGAGGTCCCAATGGGAGCTCAGTACTTCTGGAGATCAGGCCATTTATTTAGGTGTGTAATATGGGTTTAGAAGCCTATCTTTAGGCACCTAGTATGCAGTTTTGTTGATAAATTCCCAGTCATAACAGCCAGGGATCTACCAACTGAATGAGGATGTAGGGCTACATTGTGCCTGTTGGTATAGCTTATGTATTGGGTGGCATAGCACTGTGCTACCCCAGGAATCTGCTAGTATTCCTTACCAGCAGCAGATTTTTTTCCCCACTCCCGTTCATCCTCTGGCTCCGCAGTACTCACTTGCACATTGGGGCATGTGAAATCAAGTCTCTTCTACTTCCCATCTTGCTCCATCTACTCTCTACTCATCTATGTGCCAGGGAAACTAGAGTTCCATCAGAGCCTGCTCTCCACTTGCGCTCAGAGCAGTAATTCAGGGGGGCTAAGTAGGGAATAGCCTGGAGTCTTAAGCTTGGTCTACACTTAAAACTTTTACCACCATATTATGTCAGTCAGGAGTGTGAAAAAACCCCACACCCCTAGCAACACGGCTATGGCAATGAAACCGCTGTGCTTTCATCAGCATAGCTGAGTCATTCAGGGAGGTTGTGTTCCTACACCAGCAGAAAAGCTCCTTCTGTCAGAGTATGCTACATCTACACTAGGGCCTTTACTGGCATCGGCTCTGTAGTGTAGATATAACCTTACTCCCCTTTTAGCTCTAGATCCCAGTCTGGCTCTAAATGAGGAGAAACTGCATATTCTCCAAAAAAGTGTTTCTCTTCTTGTACAAGCCACAAATTATGACAATCTTTCTACCTCTCAATTGAATATGAATTTACAAGAAACTAGAGCAGCAGTAAAGAATTAGGATTTCTGCGTTATACTCATTTACTCTTTAAACCATAATAAAGCTTAGAGTAGTGGGTCAATTTAAAGCTGGTCTCTATGGACACTGTGAAATAAATGCTTTCATTACACCATATAAGTCCTAGCAGACAGCAGGGAAATAAAGTAAATCTACTATGGATGTTAAAGTCATTAGAACGTTATCCAAGGAAATTAGACACATAACTGAGGAAAAGCATGAGCCCATGAGAAGAAACACAAAATTAACACTAAGCATTTTAACCACGGTGACAATTTTTATTGCCTCTTATTTCCTGAGTTCAAAAATGTCAGCAGTCACAAATCAGACAGGAATTAGATTGCTATGTATTAAATGATATTTGTGTACTTGTGACACTGTGCTGCTTTATCTGCCGTAAGAAGTCTCCTTCCAAAGAAGTCCCAAACCACTTGGTATTGCACATGAACCATCTTTTATATCCAGATTTGTGTGTATGGGTACAGATTCAGGAGACCGACGTGTAGAAATGTTTGTCTGCACACAACTGTTTATTGGCTTGTATCTTGCAAAGCCAGCTTTGACAGTGTTGCGTTTTATGACCATCCCCCCCCCCCATAATACTTTAAAGCTTTAGATCCCATTTAGTAGAGGTTAAATTCCAAGCCAGTTTTGTAACATTAAATCATAAGTAGTAGTCTCTATTACAATGGATTAAAAATATATTGTCAGTCACTGCACATCAGAAAATACCTTTGTCAGAATCCTATGATGTGATTTTTTTTTAAATGGACACTTATCAAGAAATATAATATGATGTTGTTCAGAAAAGATTTGTTAGCACTTCTAAATAATTACTTTTGGGTTTTTTCTTTGCTGAATTTTTGATATTGCTAGAGCTAATATCACTTAAAAAAAATCTTTCCAGTGCATAAAGGTCCAATGTTAAAAGGCTGCATGCTGTGGCACTTGTCTGTCTGAGTACCTGCCTTCAATACAATATCAAAATGTCCCACTAACAGGATATTGACAGGAGACATAGGTAGTGTCTTTTCTTTAACAGGATACACAGGTAGTATTGTTCTCAAACTGAGTTTGGAAATAATTTAAAAATAGTTCTCCTTTTACAATTACATCACTGACATTATAACATCACTTTCACAACATTATAGTCAAGGTTCTGTCAGCCTTCCCATAATAACCCCCTATTTTCAGAAGTTTATAGCTCAGACTTAAAAATGTGCTCTGAGCTGAAACTTGGCACAAAAGTGATATTTTTGCAGTATTTGAACATATCCGTTCAGCTTTTTTTCCTGAGTGCAAAAGAAAAGGGGAGACTTTCAAATACACTTTTGTTGTAGATATTTTTTTTTTAAAGAGAATTGGGCCAGGTTCTCCAGTCTGCTAAGTTCACTTTGTACTGCAAAACCACATGAAGAATTTCTCCTATATAGGAGGAATTTCAAGTCAGTGTAAAGCTGACAGAAGCAGTTCTGTTGCTTCTTCCACTAATTCTGTCACTTACTGCGTCCTCTGCTAGACCTGCCCAGCATAAGGTTATGGGGGTTAGGCAAGACACAGGTCAGGGGCAGTGAGAAGAGAGAGGAGATGAGGGGGATGAAGGGAGAAAAGGGGCTATGATGGAGCAAAATTCTACTATGACTGATTCTCTGATGGTGGAAAGTCTTCTCCAGGAGCAAGACTTAAAGGTGTTCCCCAGTAAAGTATAAGTTACACGAGGGCTGTACAGAGTAGAATTAGGGAGTGACAGTAGGGTCATTGTCAGCCCCTGCCCTTCCACTGAACCCAAGCTCTGCTCAATGCATAGTAAAGAACTGATCATAGAAGGTTAGGGTTGGAAGAGGCATCAGGAGGTCATCTAGTCCAACCTCCTGCTCAAAGCAGGACCAACCCCAACTAAATCATCCCAGCTAGGGCTTTGTCAAGCCGGGTCTTAAAACTCTCTCAGGATGGAAATACCACCCCCTCCCTAGGTAACCCATTCCAGTGCTTCACCACCCTCCTAGTGAAATAGTTTTCCTAATAACCAACCTAGACCTCCCCCGTTGCAAATTGAGACCATTGCTCCTTGTTCTCCTTGGTCATCTGCCACCACTGAGAACAGCCGAGCTCCATCCTCTTTGGAATCTCCTTCAGGTAGTTGAAGGCTGCTATCACATCCCTCCGCACTCTTCTCTTCTGCAGACTAAATAAGCCCAGTTCCTTCAGCCTCTCCTCGTAAGCCATGTGTCCCAGGCCCCTAATCATTTTTATTGCCCTCATCTGGACTCTCTCCAATTTGTCCACATCCTTTCTGTAGTGGAGGCCCCAAAACTGGACGCAATACTCCTGTGCTGAATAGAGGGGAGTGATTTATTTCTCCAACTTGCCAGCGGAGGGCTCTGTGTTCTGCACAGAGCTCTTACAAACCTCTCAACTCAGACTGAATTTCTTTAATGGGGGGTCTCTGACTAACATACAGTTTAGCAAAATATATTACCTTAGTCACCTTCCAGGGCCTCCTTGTCTCTTCTTACAATCACTTGTCACACCCTGTCTTGTTTCAGTCCTCCAGTACAGTTATTTCATTGTCTCCATCCACTAACACTGTCCCATACTCTGGTGGTGGTGGTTTGTCAGGTGGAGGCCATGATGAAGTGCCCCCAATACTGCAGTTTGGAATTAAACCCCCATTTTAACTTCCCCCATTAACAGAACACTCATTTTACCATTGTTTTACACTTACTTCTCAGATATATGTACCCTGCATACAAAGCCATTCCAGAAATATGGCCTCATTCTTCCATGACACCCACTCAGTACTTCACAGGAACAGGCCTTAAAAATGAGGAGTGCTTCGTGGAATTCAACGGTATGAAGTTGTTGTAACTGCATTAAGAATCAAGTCTTCCATATTCATTCCTTTGCCTAACTTGATACAAAATTACGAAACAAAGCCACTGAGTATAATTATTAAAGATGTTAAAAACCACATGGTTTCAGAAACTATGCTGAATATATTTTGTCCTTGATTACACTTGTAAGTAAACCATATTCAGATCTAGTTCAGCTTACCAGTTATGGATACACATCAGCAGCAGGTTGTTTGCCAGCATGGATGCAAGCTCAAGAGACTAAGCCTTTGACTCTCTGTAATGTAACAGTTTCATTATGTTAGTGTTGGGTTTGACATGGGTAGTACAGACAGAGCTGATAGTACATGAAACCTGCAGAGGTATTTTGTATGCCATATGGTGCAGTAAAAAATTGTTTCTAGTATTCTTCCAGCCTTAGAAGTTTTCTGTTATTTGACCATCTTGGTGAGTGTGATAAACTGTGAAATCTTAGCCCACTCTTGTAAAAATCAGACAATAATGGGCCAGTTTGTCAGTAAGTATAAATAACAGCACCAATGAATCGACATAATTTGACACTAGCTGATGATCTGATCTTTTGTTGTGTAAATACACACACACGTATCACTTGGATGACAAAGAGAAATAGAAGAGTATAAGCCAATCCCATCCCAAATCCTCTCACTACTTTTGTTTCTTGGAATATTTGCCTCATGCATGTCTCCCTCCTATGCTTATCTTTCTTGTTTCTCCTACCACCGCTTTCTCTGGTGGTACGTAGTTCCATGGAGGGGAAATGTATACAATAATGTATACAGGCGATCCTGCTCTCTGACTAACATAAGACCTGGATGAAACAAACTTACCCAACATTATCATATCTGTGGACTAAAAAGGCTATTAATACTGTTTCTTCATTTTCCTAATTAAGAAATTTGAAAATAAGGGCAACATTTCTCCTTAGATATAATTAAAACAGTATTTCACAGAATTGTTCCTGAATTACCTTATCTCAGCCACTGCCAATTAAATTGGCCCAGAATGCCTTCCTAAAGTGGTCTGGCCAATTTAATTAGCCTAACTTCCCTCTCTAATGCCGTATCTTAGCGTTTCAGAAGCACTGCTTAACTCCATGGAGTGACCATAATGAATTAGGATGTATTTTTGGAGAAACTGCTTTAGTAATTGCATAGAACAAAACAACCGGCTATATCATGCTGTCTGTTTTTAAGCAGAAATTCTTTTTTGACTTCAATGGCATGTTATAGCCCACTGTTTTGCTGTTCTCCTTTCTCCGAGTGGTGTCATGGCTGTGTGTGAGGAGCTCTTTAACAGGGAAACAAAAGAAGTGGGGCAGCTCATAAAACTGAATCAGTAATAAAAAATGATCTACCAAACATCAATAAACATGCTCAAAAGTTTGACTCAAAGAAAATTAAAGACTTTTTTTAATGCTATAAATGAAGCTAAGAGGAAAATAGATGTAGGGAAGAGAAATAAAATTAAGGGAAGAAAAAAAGAAAATAAACCTGAAAGAAAAATCCCCTTGTAGATAACATGAAGAGAGTGGAATTAGAAGTCTCCTTAGCACTTATATAGTTCTTTCATCTTCAAAGTGCTTTACAAATATTGAATCCTCACAAGACCCAAGGTAGGTAAGATTTTTTCTTTTTTTAATTCACTTTTTACAGAAATGGAAGTTAAGCAAAGTTTAAGGGCTAGATTATGGTACTAATGTTGCATTCCTGTATTGGAGGCAACACAGAGCTCCTCCACCCCACAAGAAGCACTGGGTGCTGACTCAGAGTGGCAGATGGGCTCCTGGTTACATAGCATGCAAAGTGCTACGCTCCAGGAGCTGGGGTCATAAGCAAAGGTTTATAATTCCTATCCCTTAATCTGGCCCTGCGTGGACATGGTGGTTTTGATGGTCACATTCCTTAGTCTCCTTTCAATTACACCAGTTTTGCATCAGTTACTTCCACAGACTTCAGTGGAGGTATTCTGGAATTACAACAGAGTAAGTGAGAGAATCGAGATCTCAGTTCACCATGTTCCATCCACTGCCCTGTACAGTGTTATCCAAGTATATTAGTTATGTGACATTACCCCTTGTTTAACAATGCATCACTGAGAGAATCCTTTGGTTTGTTTATCAAATAAAAATCCAACTAAAACGTTTTCTGTTCTCCAGACATGAAAGATCTAGATGAAATTAAAATAAGAAGATGGGTCTGATCCAGTATGGCAATTCCAATGTGGGTGGACATTTGCATATACTCAAACTGTACATGCAAAATGTCTAACGTTAGAGTGCAACTCATGGTGGGATATGAGTATTTGTCTGTTTGTGTGCAAATGCATGTGGACTTTTGCAAGCATCGTTTTAAAAGTCTAGGCTCTGATTTCCAAGTAGTTGAGTTTTATTTAATAAATTGTCACATCGCTAGGAATGTCCTAAGATATAACTGAGATGGGGGTGAGGGGAAGGAAATAATAAAATCTTACTCAAATGAGCAAAGCCACTGATGTATCATATTTTAAACCCTAAAAAGTGATAAAATGTATTGATTTTTTCAAATACTATCGGAACTGAAGCCAAAAACAATTATAAAGTAACATGACAATGCAAAATGGAAAATATAATTTTATCATTTGCCATCCTAATTTCCTTAATATAAAATTTGGAGACTCCATAAAGGTAATGTTTCATTACAGAGAAAAGGAGAAAGAAGAGTAGTCCTCCCTCCCACCCCCACCCCAGCAGGCTCTGTAGACATACCCTTAGCAAAGAGCAGGGTCCTACTATAGCTACAACACCTGGATCCAAAGCAAAAAACGATATCCCAAATGACACGTTAGTCACTTAAGGGGAGAAATTTTATAAACCTTACCCATGCAAGTAGTTCTGCTAAAGTCAGCGGGACTACTGGTGTGAGCAGAGCAAGCAGGATTTTGTCCTAAATTTCTAATACAGTGATACCATCCTGGAGTCATGCAACACACAGCTGAAAGAGCATATCATACAAGCTTGTAAAGGTTCACTATTGATCAACCTTCCACTAAGCTATGTCCTCACTACGAGCTATGGGTGTGATCCCACTGTTCGTGTATGTGTTCTCACGCTAGCTCTCATCAAGCTAATGCGAATTTAAATACCAGTGTATCCTCAGTAGCACGAGTAGTGGCAGCAAAGACATGGCTGAGTCATGCCTCCACTACCACGGCTGCGTTGCTATCTAGACTCTCACTAGCTTGATGAGAGCTGGCTCAAGTGTATACATGAGCAGTGGGGTCACACCCATAGCTCATAGTGAGGACATAGCCTAAGATTACATTCTATCCGTTACAAATTCTGCAGGGTTTGGGGTTTTGTTTTGTTTTACATAACTGCTCTGACCTCATCTGAGTTACATAGGGACAATTCATTAGAGCAGAATTTGGTCTTAGTTGGATGTGCTCCACAGTAATGGTGGCTTTTTTTTTTTTTCAAAAATATTTTGAACTTTATATTTGGGTCATAGTTGGAGCCTCAACTATTTGGGAAAGAACAAGATAAAAATTACTTAGACAAGTTAAATGTCAAGTCACCAGGGCCTGATGAAATACTCAAGGAGCTGACTGAAGAGCTATCTGAGCCATTAGCGATTATCTTTTAAAAGACATGGAAGATGGGAGAGATTTCACAGGACTGGAAAAAGGGCAAGTATAGTGCCCATCTATAAAAAGGAAAATAAGAACAACCCAGGGAATTACAGACCAGTCAGCTTAACTTCAGTACCCGGAAAGATAATGGAATAAATAATTAAGCAATCAATTTGCAAACAGCTAGAAGAGAATAAGGTGATAAGTAACAGTCAGCATGGATTTGTCAAAAACAAATCACCTCAAAGCAACTTAATAGTTTTCCTTAACAGAGTAACAAGCCTCATGGATGGTGGGGAAGTGGTAGACATGGTATATCTTGACTTCCATAAGGCTTTTGATACTATCTCACATGACCTTCTCATAAACAAACTAGGGAAATGCAACTTTGATGGAGCTACTATAACGTGGGTGCATGACTGGTTGGAAAACCTTTCCTACAGAGTAGTTATTAGTGGTTCACAGTCAAGCTGGGAGGGCATATCGAGTGGGGTCCCGCAGAGATCAGTTCTGGGTCTGGTTCGGTTCAATATCTTCATCAATGATAATGGCATAGAGAGTACACTTACAAAGTTTGTGGACAATACCAAGCTCAGAGGGGTTGCAAGTGCTTTGGAGGATAGGATTAAAATTCAAAATGATGTGGACAAACTGGAGAAATGGTCTGAAGTACATGGGATGAAATTCAATATGGACAAATGCAAACTGTTCCTTCCTAAGTGGAGTAATCTGTTTCACACATAGAAAATGACTGCCTAGGAAAGAGTAGTACAGAAAGGGATCTGGGGCCATAGTGGATCACAAGCTAAATATGAGTCAACAGTGTAACACTGTTGCAAACAAACAAACAAAAAAACAACCCAAACCTCATTCTGGGATGTATTAGCAGGAGTGTTGTAAGCAAAACACAAGAAGTAATTCTTCCGCTCTACTCTGCATTGGTTAGGCCTCAGTTGGAGTGTTGTGTCCAGTTCTGGGCATCATACTTCGGGAAAGATGTGGACAAATTGGAGAAAGTCCAAAGAAGAGCAACAAAAATGATTAAAGGTCTAGAAAACATGACCAATGAGGGAAGATTGAAAAAATGGGTTTGTTTAGTCTGGAGAAGACTGAGAGGGGACATGATAGCAGTTTTCAAGTACATAAAATGTTGTTACAAGGAAGAGAAAGAAAAAATGTTCTCCATAATGTCCTAGGAGAGGACAATAAGCAATAGGCTTAAATTAGAGCAAGGGCAGTTTAGGTTGGACATTAGGGAAAACTTCCTAACTGTCAGGGTGGTTCAGCACTGGAATAAATTGCCTAGGGAGGTTGTAGAATCTCTGTCAATGGAGATTTTTAAGAGTAGGTTGGACAAACACCTGTCAGGGATGGTCTAGATAATACTTAGTCCTGCCAGGAGTGCAGGGGACTGGACCAGATGACCTCTAAAGGTACCTTCCAGTCTACAATTCTATTATTCTATTCAGCATGCCCTTTAATATAATTTATCCAAAAGCATAAACATATCATCCAAACTTTCCTCCAGTTCATCTGAAACAGGAAAGTGATGGTATCTGTAATGTTTCAGTGAATGAACAGGTATTTTGTCCAGTTGCCTTTTCAGAAAACAGAATTAACACCTTAGTGTCCCAATATGTGGCTTCCCCTTCCCCTCCCCAGAAGATAAGTAAGAAATGTCCAGTATGGGGTCATCTATCTCATTCACTACTGCATTGTGTTTTGTCTCCCTTGTTGAGAAAGTGCTGCTTGGACTCAGTGTCTGGTTTTTCCCTTTAGCCTTGATCCCCCACCACCACCACCACTTTCCAGGATTCAGATTAGAACTGTGGGGATAACTGTCAGTGAATAATGTATTTGAACGTTGTCTTTTTAGGATGATGAATTTCCTACACACAGATGGTAATTTTCCTGAACTTTTCCCCTGTTGCCATATAGTTACTGTGAATGATTCAAAGTCCATAGCTTGTTTATAAGCAGTTTTAACAGCATGGCCAAGTGGATTGGACACACCTATTGTATGACCTTGGCCAAGTCACTTCAGCTGTCTGTCTGATTCTACTCCCATACACTTCAATGGCAAAACTCCCATTGGCTTAAATGGTGCAGGATCAAGCCTTGTGCCTCTTTTTCTCTCCAACGACTCTAATGAAACTACTCATCTTCTTAAAGTTAGTCAGCTGCGTAGCTGTTTTGATGCATCAGGCCATAGTGCAGAGCCCCTTGCAGCACTGAGCCCCAGAACTTTGAAAAATTAATCATATAGCTTGAACCCTATTATGGTTTGGTTTTACTCCTACGTATATTGTGGTCAGTGGCTGGAGATGCTTATTATTAGACTGCAAAATTCAAAATCTACCTTTTATGCTCTTTTCTGTTACACATTTTGCTATTTTATTTTACATGATTTCATTACCCTCAAAGTTCACTAGATGCAAAATGTCAATGGAGTGATATTTTCACATCTAAAAATATGCATTTCTGCATCCTTTTAGTGTAAAACTAAGTTTTCTCAAATTTCTATCAAATTTTCACTTGAATTTGGCTATGTTCTATTTTTTTTTAATGTAAACCTTATAGAAACATTTCAGGAAAATGGTATTATAAAATGTGAAAAAACAAGACGTTTCAATAGTTTTGCTTTTTATTATGAATATTTCACACATGTAATCCATTTTATCCTAACTGATTTTTCCACTGCTAATTGTAATACTTGTGCAGTAAGATTGTGCATTTCCTTCTGCATCTGAAATCCACAAATAAGTACACAGGTGGTTGAACCCTCCTGTTCTGGTACTGGTTTGCTGCCCTATATTTTTGCATTGCTTTTTAATGAATACTGTGCAAGCAACACTCCCATCTGGCACTACAGAGAAATCACATAAAAATAAATATACACCTGCCTCCTAAGTGAGCAGAGCCTTTTACGTTTAAGTTTACTGCCACATCATTATCTATCAATTTATGATGCTTTAAAGTCCTAACCATTGACATTCTTATGACATATTCTAACTGCAGTTCCAAAACTTTCAACTAGCCAATCTGAAGGTATAATTTCTAACTAGCATTTTGTTTCTAGTTACTTGTTAGTAACTAGAGATGGAAGGAATGTATTGATGATTTGGAATGAATACTGCAAATTTTGCTAGAAGCCAGTTATCTTGGTTGTTGCAACACTAGAATTGCATAAGTCTCACTTCAGACAATAGGAAGTCGGCAACTAATCTCTTTGCATTATCCTGAGAGTCAGAGCTGCCCTTTTCAAAGTACATGCTAATCTCCTGTCCTGCCATAGTTCTCTGTGTATCATTGTGTTTGGTTAACTCTTCTTTCATAACGGGATCCAGTCCTTTAGTCAAGAAAAGGTTTTATACTCTGAAAAAACTTTGAACTAAAATATCTTATGAACTCTCAATAAAGCTAACTCTCTGGGAAAACTTATTCTGTGCATGTGTATATAGGGTCATATTTTTCTCACTTTTATCCCAATGAATAGTTTGTCACTCCACAAGTTGTCCCATGAGTATGGATAGTAGAATCTGGATTTTAGAGATTAATTTAAATACATAATTATTTATTTTAATGTATATATCTTCTATAAAAAGTACTTCTTTCCATGCTCTAGGTCCTTTAACAATTATTAAAAGCATAAACCATTATAAAACTGTATGTGTTTTTCGTAGCCGGCAGGAAAGGATCTTATAACCTCACTGCTTCTGCTTAGGGCTTAATTTTTAATTTATGTATTTATTTCTATCTCTAACCTGGGCCATTGCTTGAGACAAAGTCTTATAAGTTATAGCGACATAAGTGGTAGTATAGACATAAGCTTAGTCTCCTTGAAATAGTCCAGGACAGTTAATGGTTGCCATGTCACTCAGGGGTGTGAATAAGCCACCTCTTTGAATGACATAAGTTACACTGACCTAAGCACCGGTGTGGATAGCACTGTATCAGCGGGAGAGCTTCTCCTGCCGACATAGCTATGGCCACTCATTTGGGGTGGATTAATTAAGTCAACAGCAGAGCTCTTGGAGCTAAGAGCAGCTACACTAGAGATCTTACAGCGACGCAGCTGCATCGGTGCAGCCATAGCCTAAGTCTATAAGTCCGCAGTAATAGCATTCAGGAGACTGCTGCTAACAAACTATGGGCCAGATTCTCAGATGTTGTCTGGTAGGCCTGGCTCCACTGACTTCAATGTACCTATACCAGTTGATTATATGGCCCCAAGTATTAATTTTAGGATTTTAGCTGTGATATCAGTTTACCATGTCTATGTTTGTTTTATTTGTAAAAGGTTTCAGAGTGGTAGCCATGTTAGTTTGTATCAGCAAAACCAAGGAGTCCTCGTGGCACTTTAGAGGCTAACAAAGTTAAGAAATTTATTTGGGCATAATCTTTCGTGGGCTAAAACCCACTTAATCACGGAGTCGAAAATACAGTAGCAGGTATATATACACAGTACATGAAAAGATGGGAGTTGCCTTACCAAGTGGAGGTCAGTGCTAACAAGACAATTCAATTAAACTAGTCTATTCTCAACAGTAGAATACCAAGGGAGGAAAAATCACTTTTGTAGTTGTAATGAGGGTGGCCCATTTCAAACAGTTGACAAAAAGGTGTGAGTAACTTAGGATGGGGAAATTAGTTTTTGTAATGACCCATTCACTCCCAGTCTTTATTCAGGCCTAATTTGATGGTGTCCAGTTTGCAAATTAATTCCAGTTCTGCAGTTCCTTGTTGGAGTCTGTTTTTGAAGTTTTTTTGTTGAAGAATTGCCACTTTTAAGTCTGTTATTGAGTGACCAGGGAGATTGAAGTGTTCTCTACTGGTTATAATTCCTGAGGTCAGATTTGTGTCCGTTTATTCTCTTGCATAGAGACTGTCCGGTTCGGCCAATGTACATGGCAGAGGGGCATTGCTAGCACATGATGGCATATATCACATTGGTAGATGTGCTGGAATTAATTTGCAAAGTGGACAGCATCAAATTAGGCCTGAATAAAGACTGAGAGTGGATGGGTCATTACAAAAACTAATTTCCCCAAACTGATGAAGTGGGTTTTAGCCCACGAAAGCTTATGCCCAAATAAATTTCTTAGTCTCTAAGATGCCACAAGGACATCTCTTTGTTTTTATTTGTATAAATTTGTTACTCTCTCAGACTATGCAGTTTGCCCGTCATGCATTTTAAAGAAAAATGGCCTAAGACCATCTCATCACTTTACATAAGTAGTTTACAGGATTTGGCAGTGGACATGCAAAAAAGAGCTAGTGTGAATGGATTAACAACTCAGTTTATTTCTCTTATCAATATGTAGTTATTATTCAGTATAACAAAAGAATTCACAGTGTTATCTCACATTGTCTAATAACACATTAAGTGTCTGATGCTGGTACCCGACTAGCCATAAAACTCCCACTAACATTAATGGGAGATGCATGCAAATGGACAGAGAGATTGGAAATTTAATGAATTATTTAGTGTATGCTACAATGAATATAAAAAAATCCCAACTGAATTATTTGGGGGGAATGATAACTAGTATCATTTGGAAATACATGAAATCATAAATACTTAATGTCCTTATGGATTTATAATGAAATATGACAAACTATCCAATTAATTCAATTAAAATAAAGTAGTATACTATCATCTACACTATGGGCATTCCTTATTTATTCCAGTGCATTATTTATTGTAATACCATTGAGAGATGAATGAATCTGGTATTGGTATACAGGTGATAAAGATCTCTATAGGATTTCCAGTGCAATTCAACATTAAATAACTCCTTTGGTGCCGCTGGAAGCTCAATGTATTGCCAGACAAAATGGATCACTTTCAGACTTACATCAGTGTCTTAGAATCATGTGAATGACAGGAACCATGCATGTAGCCCTTAGGGCTTTAACTGGACCATTAACTAGAGAAAGAGGGCTTTTTAACCATATAGTTGCTTGACTAAGCCTATATAGTACTTGAACATTACAAAACTATGATTAATATGATTAATCTGAATTTCTCTTTGTTCTTACTGTTTGCCCCTTTTCCTCATGTCATACCAATGTGTGTTCTCCAATAATACATGTGGAATTGACTAGAAATGTCATCTAAGCAATATGCTGAAAGGTTTTCCCATCCTCTTATTCTGAGGAATAATCTCTCTTTTCATTCAGATCTCTAAATCCCTTCTACAAGGCCATAAACATGACATTCCACCTGAATCTGCAAAGACATCTGAGACACCTCTCCTGTTAGTCCCAATGGTACTCCATAGCGTAACTCTAGGAGACGCTCGTGAAGTGAACAGCAGTGATTATCAGCACACCTGATCTTGCACCGAAACATAACTTTCTTATGATATTTGTATCTTTCAGAATGGCAATATGACTGAATAAATACAGATATATTCTCCACAGAGAGGGAAGGAGGATTTTTGACAATAAGGAACTGACCAAAGCTTGCCATCCCCAATTATTATCAATGCTGAATATGTGCATACTCAATTTTGGTGGTGATGGAAATTCTGTATCAGAGAGAGAGACACACACTCACTTTTCGCGTGCTTTGTGCAGGACTGTATTTTCTATAGAAGCCTTTAGCTTGAGAGTTGAAAACGTGACTTGTCAAGTTACATTCAGTTAACCAATGTTGGTCCACTGAGCTGGAAACAATGTTCTGTGGTGTTTATACTTGACTTTTTTCTTCATGATTGCATCAATGAACAATGGTTTCAGTGATGTGGAGTTTATAGCATGAAAAGACCTCCAGCCACAGAGAACATAAACCAAGTACAAGACACTGAATGCTCTGACTAAAACAACAGCATTAGGGACAGAATGAAGTTCCATTTCATCCTCTGGTGCTATAGGGATCACTGTCCTTCTCCAGCAACTATCCCTCCAAGAGAGTGGCTATGTGGTGCTGAACTGTAACCTGACTTCTGTATTTAGAACCGAGTATATTGAATGCCATGTGAAGCTCATATCCAAGGAAAAATGAATTCAAAATAAACTGGAGCAACAAAGTTTCTTAAACACCATTCAACTGAGAAGGCCCAAATTTCAACATTTAGAGACTTTTTCTCTGCGATACTGATCGGGACAGCACAGATGCTCTGACGCTGTGCAGAGCGCAGGGAGCAACCGACCCACTACGTCTTTTCTCTGACTTCAGCTATCAGTGTCCTAGAAACCAGACTGTTTTTGTACTTCCCTTAAAATGCCATGATTTATTCTGCATCAGCAGGAAGAGCCACTGTATTTTGCTAGCATGTACTTAGACTTTAAAAAGGAAGATGGAATAATTCAATCTCATTCCACAATGCATACATCCAAGCTTGTTAGGAGAGGGCTGGAGAGTCATGAAACTCTTTGTGACATCATCAGGGCTGTGAATAATGGTTCATCAGAGCTTCATAGATTCCTTTGCCCTTTCCCATGGGTTATGAAATTCCAAGAGAGAGACAACCTTATTCTTGTAAAAGGTCAAGGCCTATAATAATCAGTGCTATAGCAACTGTAAAATTTCAGCCATATTGGTAGTACACAGTGTTGCCAACTCTTGTGATCTTTATCTCACAACAGTTGGTGCTTTTCTTAAAGCCTCAGCTGATGGAATTAGGTTATTAGCTGAGAATCTTGGCTTTCATTTATTTTAAAAAAGTAAGTTTCTGACCTTTATGGATGTGGAGCAAAGAGTGAAAATATGAACCTTAAGTGCTCCTACCTGAAGAAAATAAAAGAATGCCACATTTAAAAAATCTCATTATTTTTAATCCAATTTTATCATTTTGGTGCCTGACTTATGACTTTTAAATACTTAGAGTTAACAATATGGCCATTGGCATCCTGAGAATAGGGTGTATCCAAAAACTATGCAATGATTATTTTGTATTTATAAAAATTTAATGGGGTCACAGGATCAAGGCCCTGATTCATCACATCAGTTAAGTGCTTGCTTATGTCCAATAGACTTCAATGTGAATTCAGCACATGCTGAAAACTAAGTATGTGCTTAAGTGCTTTTCTGAATCAGGGCCTAAACGTGTTAGCAAATGACTAATACTAGTTTTAAAAGAAAACACCCTGCATCACCCATGTTTTCTCAAATTTGCCTTTCTCCATAAGTTAACTTTTCCTGTGTATATATTAGCCATGAAAGGATTATGATTTTCTCAGAAGTGTTTGCCACTTGAAACTCTATGCTAAATAAATATTCAGGTAATAAATCTTGATCTGCAGGTTGTTCATTATATTTAATATCTGAGCTGTTTTGATCAATCACAAAAGTCACCTGGTATGTTTTTGTTCCCTGATTGGGTTTGCATAACTCCTGGAAGCAAATCTCTCAGGCAAATGTTTTTAATTTATTTATCATTTGCATTTATAATGGAGTAGCACCTGGTGTGTGCTAGGTGCTTTCCAAATACAGAAGATCATTTGATTGTGAGCTCTGTGAGGCTAGGACTGTCTCTTCCTACATCTTGGTACAGTGCATAGCACAATGAGGCCCTGATCTCAGTTGAGGCTCTTTGAAATAGTACAATATAAATAATATAAAGACAACCCAGTCCCTGCCCTGTACAGCTATACAAGTTCAAAGTTCACTTTCTGTAAATATTCTTCAGCATTCAAATTCAGTAACTGTTTCTCCCCTGTGGACAATGAACACACAAGCAGAGTAAATACAGCCAATGCTTTATGTTACAAACATTAATGAGACTCTCTGAAGCAGGGTCCGTTTCCATCTGTGTTTGTACAGCACCCAGCTCGATGGGGCTAAGAATCCTCATTGGGTCTTTGATGTAACCATGACCTAGTGCAGTGGTTCTCAACTTTTTTTAGTTTGTGGACCCCTATAAAATTTGGAATGGAGGTGAGGACCCTGTTGGAAATCTTAGACATAGTCTGTGAACCTCTAGAGGTGCACTGATCACAACTTGAAAACCGCTATTCTATGGTAACTACAACTTTTTGTGGATCTCTTAGATAGAGGTTGGCAGACCACAGGTTGAGAACCACTGACCTAGTATATAATAATAATTGGGGGAACATGTATGCAGTATTCATTCACGACCTAACATTACTTTGTGTCACCCAGCCTCCCTGCTCAGAGCTTTGCTAAACTCACTCCAAAGTTGAAAACCATTGGAGCCAATTGGAATAATTTACGTGCACCAGTACTGGCAAGTAAACTTTAGGAACATACAATGTTATCAAAATCCCATTAAACTGCCATATACCGTTTCCTCCCTACTTATTATCCAGATATTTGTGTATAAAGTGGAGTTTTCTCCCTCTATAATCCGCCTCCTTACACTGTCTGATTCATTCAGTGATGCATTACGATTTGTTATCATACAAGCACGGGATGGTGATCTCACCATCAGATGGATCAGGCAACAGCAGTGCTGTGCTGTCATGCCCTATTGTTCTCATTATACAGTAGCATTATCTTGATGCAGCACAAACTAAACAGACTGAAACTCCCAGGGCACTTTGAATAGGAAGCGCACAGCCATTTTATTTTTTTTTTCTTCTACCACTGTGTCCTGGTGTATGTCACTTATTATCATGGGAAGAAGTATGACATTAAGGAAGGCTGATCTCATACTGTATTTACTGATGAAAATTCAAGCCCCCGAGGAATGCTAATCTTTGAAAGTGACATTGGACTGGTCTTTTGTATATCACAGGTGTCTAGAATATACTGAAACTCTAACACAGCTTGCAAATGATGCATTTAAAATTTGCTCCTTACAAGGAGCAAGATGAACAGGAGTACTTGTGGCACACTAGCAAGATGGTGTGTTAAGTTAGCAAGTCCATTAACCTTTCATTTCTGGAGACTTGGCTAAAAATGTTTGATTATAGCCACAAGTGGTAATTTGGTGGTGTCATCCAAATTTTAAATCAAATGCACTGGATAAGGGCTAAAAAGTCCTTTGTTTTCCCTCCCACCTTTCCTGTGATACGTGGGAGGGCTATATGATTGTAGTGGTTCCTTCTGGCTTTCAGATTTATGAATCTCTTTTGTAGATGTTTCTAATAGGTACGTGCTTCTGTTCCTTATACCATAAAATAATTCTGAAGTTTGTGTAACTTCTCTAGGTGATCATTGCCTTCTATACCCATTTCATAAACAATGATAAGACAATCAGTTGGCTATTCAGAAGCTTTTGATTTGTTTAATTTAAATTTTCATAAGCTACGTACAGAAACAAAGTTGCCAAAGGAGAAGTAGGAGAGAGAGAAGCCCATGCAGATGAGTCCAGACTGTACTTTATCCCACACTGTTGGACAACAGTACAGGGCTCCTCAATATGAGAAGATAAAAAATGGGTTCCAAGCATAACTAATGGAAGTTGTTCTTGACGGAACTGAGAAGCATCACAAACCTCAACAGTTTCCAATCCAAAAGCCTGATCCTGTGCCCACTGAAGTTAATGGAAAGAATTCATGCAAATTCCCTTCATGGAGGGAAGTGAAGAGGGAACCACGTGTAACATATGTTAGTCACTTTCTTTAATTTATCTTTGGAGGGCATTTAGATAGCATGGCACTGTATAAAAAGGTGAATAGAACAAAATAGTGGGGCTCCCTGATTTTGTTGGTCATTTCCTGATTATCTATCACAGGGATCGGCAATCTTTGGCATGCGGCTTGCCAGGGTAAGCATCCTGGCAGGCTGGGCCGGTTTGTTTACCTGCCGCATCCGCAGGTTCAGCCGATCGTGGCTCTCAGTGGCCGCGGTTCGCCGCTCCAGGCCAATGAGGGCAGCGGATGTGCTGGGCGCCGCTTCCCGCTGCCCCATTGGCCTGGGACGGCGAACCACAGCCAGTGGGAGCCGCGATCGTCCGAACCTGCGGACGAGGCAGGTAAACAAACTGACCCGGCCTGCCTGGGTGCTTACCCTGGCGAGCTGCGTGCCAAAGGTTGCCGATCCCTGATCTATCAGAATAGGAAGAAGAGTTATTCCCTTGAATCCATGTTGGGGTTAGTATTTTTATTTTATTTTTTTTGGCCTGGGAAGTGTAAACTGGCTTAAGAAAGTGGGGAGGGGGTAATAATCATGGTTTATGAGAGCACAGGGGAAGTTCTGAAGATTATCAGCAGACATAGAATCTGGTTAGATTAATAGAGTCCTCAGTGTTAAAGAGGATGATACTGATAGTATTATCATTTATATACTGAAGAGATAAGGCAGAATAATCTTTTTTAAAAAGTATTTGTCTATGTGACGGGCTGGACCCCCTGGGATGTCACCAGGTGTGCTGGGATGCCACTGAGTCAAACTATTCTTCTAGCCTGGGCAACCATTCACCTGGTCTTGCTGGGCTAGGCTCCCCAGCCTTTTCCAGCCAAGCACACAGGCAGGGCCACACCCAGCTGCACAGAGAGACAGAGATCTGCTCTGGGAAGGCTCAGCTTAAGGGGACTTGACACAACACTCAGATGTCCACCCTCCTCCCCTTGGAGTACAAACCCCAAATTATATGAAATTCACCTCTTCCCTCAATATGGAGGAGGGTATGCACAACTTCTTGCCCCTTCCCTCTCCCCCCCCAGTTAGAAATCACATAAACTGGGTTATATTGTAAACCAGAAATAAATTTATTAACTATTACAGGTGTATTTTAAGTAGTTGAGGAGGTAGCAGACAGAACAAGGCAGATTACTAAGAAAATAAAACAGAGCACGCAAACTAAGCTCAATACATTAAAGAAACTGGTTACATGTAAGTTCTCACCCTAAATATGGTTCTAATAATCTTCTTCACTGGGCCCATTCTTTCCCCCAGTTCAGTCTTAGTTGTTTCCAGCAGTCATCTTAGGTGGAGTAGCAGGGGAGAACTGATGACCTGGATTATCTCACTCCCCACCCTTAAATAGGATTTGCATAAGGTGGGAGTCCTTTTTTTCCTAGTTTGACCCCCCTCAGCTTCTTGTGGAAAAGTACAGAATTCAAGATGGGTTCCAGTATCAGGTGACATGGTCACATGCCTCCGTAGGGCCCGTGTAGCCATTCTTCACAGGCCGACCCAAACGTTCACAGGAAGACTAAGCTCTTTTACAGTCTATTTTCTCTTGCTGATGGGCCATCAGCACTGTTGGGCTTTTTCATTGTTGTACCTGAAGTGTTAGCAGGGGGCATCACCCAAAGTAACATAGTTGAAATATAGATACATAGTCAATATTCCTAATTTCAGATACAGAAATGATACATGCATACAAATAGGCTAATCATATTCAGTAACTTATAACCTTTCCAACGATACCTTACAAGAGTTATCTTGTATAAAGCATATCTTAGTTATGTCATATTCCTACCACAAGCACATTTGCATAAAGAATATGGAGTATAATGTCACAGTCTACTCATAAAGTGCATTTAGAATGCATGACAAAAAAGCAGAACAAATGGACCATGAACATACCTTACTACTTATGTGTCAACTTAATATCCTGGTCACACTGACAAAATGTAATCTGTAGATGTTATGTGGAAACAAACTCTGAAAGAAATTAATATTTAGGATGAATAGTGACTTCAACCAACCTTAATAGTGTTAACAGCTGACAATATAATTATGATATGTTACCTCTGTGCTTGTAGTACTGGAGTTTATACATTATTCAATGTATCTAAAGAACCATTCTCAATTAATATGAAATTTATGAATGTGTTGTACTACATACTTAACTGAATGCAGACTTTAAAGTATTGCAAACAAAAGATGACATTACTTATGTTTTCCTAGCAGGTATTTGCATAGACCGTTCAGTCTGAGTAAAATGTATACCCCAAGATAACACTCCCATGCTATCTCTTACAATTTCCTTGGGGGCTTTTTTCGGAAGGCTGATTTCCAAAGCATATTTCTTGTTTTGCTCAGTGTCAGGAGACACTCGGTAAAAGATTAAGGAAGATGTTTTTGTTTGGAGTTTTCTTTTTTTTTATTTAAATGGAAACGTAGGTTGGGAGTGGGCAGCTCTCTCCTAACAAAATTACTTGTAGTGACATTTTTGTAATTGTCACCTGCCTTCTCCTTTCACTTAGCAATGGTCTCTGGACTGCTGTGGACCTGCAACAATTTCATAGTGACAGAATGATGAAAGATTACACTTCAGCCAAATCCTTTTATGCTGCCTAATGAGTGGATTTTTGTCCACAGTGGACATTATTTTAATTTGGCCTTCAGCAAAGCACCACTGTATGAGGTTTTCTTGACTGACAAAAACAAGCTTTGTTTTCTATATGTGTAGTATGAAGATTTTATAACTTTGTATAAATTAAAGGCAAAGTAAATCTGCATTAATGCAACATTAAGAATGTGCAATTTAGATCAAAATAGCCAGGAAGTGCAAAAGATTATGGCTTGATTTTTCAGAGGTTGCTATGCATTCCCAACTTCCATTGTTATCAATGGGAGCATCTCTGAATATCTACCGATACATTCTACAGTAGCATTAATTTAACCAGTTGTACAACTTACACACACTATATATTTATCAATATGAAGAGACCTGTAATAATTTGTACATTTTGCCAATGAAAACAGGAATAGGAAATAATGCTTATGGGAAACATCCCCCAGATAATATTGCTGTAGAATGTTTAACATTTGTATGTCAAGACCTTTTTTTACATTTAAACTGTGCAACCTACTGTTATATGGGCATCATTTGTGAGAGGTTTTCACAAGGGGGGGAAAAACCTCCCAGATACAATGCCTTTCTTGCTCCTTTGTGCATAGCAGCCATTTCCAAACTGTGCACTTGTACAAGGTGCAGGCACGAGTGTGCCGCAAGATTAAACTTTTTAAGTTACTCTAGGGCCTTAGAAAGGGTTAAGTAGCTTAAGTCTCTTTAAGTCCTTGTGCCAGTTCAAAATGCTTAGAAAGCTCAATCTCTTTGGGCTTGTCAACAGTGGGAAAAATTGGGAAAAAAGTATTTCTCCACCTGTGGTAAGTACAGAGAAAGCTGGAGTGCAGCCAGGGCATTGGTCTTGGGCCCAGTACAGTCCAAAGCTAAAGATATTGTGAATCATTGGTAAAAAGTGACCTTAAAGCTGCCCTAAATGGGTAGCTGAGGATTTCTAAAACTCACTGTATTCTTTCAGTCCTCACCATTGTAATGGACCATAGGGATAAGTTAGAGCAGACCGTGTGAGTGATCTGGTCAGAGCAGCAGTAGATTGTTTTGGCAGCAGTATTTTTGATTTACTGGAGTTTCAGATAAGAAGTCACAGCAGCTGAGGCACATCATGACCCCTGGGTGGACATGGGCATTAGCAGGGGCGGCTCTATGTATTTTGCCGCCCCAAGCACGGCAGGCAGGCGGCTTTCGGCAGCGCACCTGCGGGAGGTCCACCGGTGCCGCGACATCGGCGTCCCCACCGCCGAATTGCCGCCAAAGCCGCGGGACTGGCAGACCGCCTGCAGGCACGCCGCTGAAAGCCACCTGCCTGCCGCTCTCACAGCGACCGGCAGGCCGCCCCCCGTGGCTTCCCACCCCAGGCACGCGCTTGGAGTGCTGGTGCCTGGAGCCGCCCCTGGGCATTAGCAGTAGTGACAGAGAAAAGGATGGGTTTAGGAGAAGATGTTTTAGAGCAAGATTCAACAGGATCTGATAAGTCTCAGTGTGGCTGAAGGAGGAGAGAGAAAAATCTAACATTATGCTAGGGTTATGAGCCTGAATAGTGGGGATAATTGTGGATTTTTCAGCAAAGATTGGGGAGGAATAAGAGGAGAGAGCAGGGCTTGTTTTTCAACATGTAGTCAGCAGAGTCAAAGAAAGATAGATTTGGGATTCAGGAGAATAGGGATAGTAGTTGGAAGTATACAGAACTCTGAGGGACTCCAGCCAAGCATAAGAGGGGAGAATGGTTGCCGCTGAACATGATGCTGAAGTTTCATTTTGTAGAGAAAGAGAGAGAATCAGAAGAGCACAATCCAAAAGCCAGTGGAGATGGAAATGATGATTTGTGTTAAAAGTGCCAGAAAATAAGAGATTGAGGGGAAAGAAGATTTGGACAAGAGGAGGTCACTGGTGACCCTAGTAAAAACTGATTCAGTAGAGTTGAGGAGAAGGAAACCAGAGCACAATGGGGTCAGGACAGGGAAGAGACACAATCAGTGCAACAGAAGTAGTCTGCATGATGATGGATCTTGGAAGCAAACTGTGGAAAACCAGAAGATAGCAGTCATACTTTACATTTATAAATAGCTTGCAAGGGCTTATTGAAAGATTAATGGGTGTTCTATTACAGGATGACGTACTATAAACACATCATAAGAGGCATGATAAGCAAACTATTGACCTACTGGATTCTAAAACAATTGATTAACCCTTCATTAAACCATCTATTCATCATTTAGTAACCTTTTATAAACCATTTATAAATGTTTCCTTAATATAAAATATGACTAACATAGCTGAGAGTAGAAACTTACTGAATTGAAAGACTGGGGATGTCTTTTGACTGTTTTTCAGGCACACAGTTGGATTTAAAATGTTAAGAGTTTTAAAAATAATGACTTGGTTGTAGGAAGACAATGTTTCTGCATACAGTGTGTGTAGTAATTAGTGAGAAGATAGAAAAAGAAATTAGCTAAAGTACAGGGTTACTGAGTGTGAATGCGGTGCCAACAGTGCAAATGTTCAAGAAGTGAATGTCTTAAGAAACAGAAAAGCGGGAAAGTGGATTATTGAAATATTACAATGTTTTTAAGACATAACTTTGAGGACTAGGCAGTCTTTGTGAGTTTTTGTAATAGATGAGCATGAAAGGCAGTAGTTATACTGTAGGAAACTAGATTAAAATGCAAAATCTCTGTACCTCTGATTTGCTTACTGTTTTTCAGTACTAAAAAAACCAGTACCACTTACTCAAATCCTAAGCACTTGAGTCAGTTCATCAAACCTAAAGTTCACTTAATTCAGCCTCGTTCACCACAACTGATCAGGCAGTAGGTGAGTGTAGTGCACTGGGGTGAGATAAATCCACCACCTCACTTGGACCGGAGTACAGGACTGAAGAGATGCCCACAAGCCCTGTTATGGAGCTTAAGTGGTTTCAGGTGAATGAGATGACAATGCAGGCAGAAGCCCAGCAGCAGAGTGGAGGCTATCCAGTGTATTGTGCTGAGTGCGGCATGTATGATTACACTGGTCTACAATTTTTGAGAAGTCGTCTGCTTCAGAGATAAAATGTGCTATTTATTATGTATTTTGATGTGCTGAATTCAAATATGACAATTAAAACAACTGATTGGCTACTGTTTCTAAGATATTTAAGTTTTTACATTTTATGTCTATGTATATTGTGTAGATAGTAGAGTTTTAATCATAAATTGTAAACCTAGGTCTTTTCATGTGTTTATGGTTGCTTTACATGATAATATTTCACCTGTCCTGTTTATGTAACACTTTAAAAATCAGCAAAAGGGTTATATAAATAAAATTTATTATGAAACAAAAGGCAAAAAACTATTATGTACATAATTTAGTCCTATTCAGTGTCTACTCGGCGCTTCTTGGCTTGTCTCTTGTATTTATTAAATGGAGCATCTCTTGTCACTGTCCAGCAATAGTCTGCAAGCATTGATGGGCTCCATTTGCCCTGATAGCGTTTCTCCATTGTTGCAATGTCCTGGTGAAATCGCTCGCCGTGCTCGTCGCTCACTGCTCCGCAGTTCGGTGGAAAAAAATCTAGATGAGAGTGCAAAAAATGTATCTTTAGTGACATGTTGCAACCAAGGCTTTTGTATGCCTTGAGGAGGTTTTTCACCAACAACCTGTAGTTGTCTGCCTTGTTGTTTCCGAGAAAATTTATTGCCACTAACTGGAAGGCTTTCCATGCCGTCTTTTCCTTGCCACGCATTGCATGGTCAAATGCATCATCTCGAAGAAGTTCACGAATCTGAGGACCAGCAAAGACACCTTCCTTTATCTTAGCTTCACTTAACCTTGGAAATTTTCCACGGAGGTACTTGAAAGCTGCTTGTGTTTTGTCAATGGCCTTGACAAAGTTCTTCATCAGACCCAGCTTGATGTGTAAGGGTGGTAACAAAATCTTCCTTGATTCAACAAGTGGTGGATGCTGAACACTTTTCCTCCCAGGCTCCAATGACTGTCGGAGTGGCCAATCTTTCTTGATGTAGTGGGAATCTCTTGCACGACTATCCCATTTGCAGAGAAAACAGCAGTACTTTGTGTATCCAGTCTGCAGACCAAGCAAGAGAGCAACAACCTTCAAATCGCCACAAAGCTGCCACTGATGTTGGTCATAGTTTATGCACCTCAAAAGTTGTTTCATGTTGTCATAGGTTTCCTTCATATGGACTGCATGACCAACTGGAATTGATGGCAAAACATTGCCATTATGCAGTAAAACAGCTTTAAGACTCGTCTTCGATGAATCAATGAACAGTCTCCACTCATCTGGATCGTGAACGATGTTGAGGGCTGCCATCACACCATCGATGTTGTTGCAGGCTACAAGATCACCTTCCATGAAGAAGAATGGGACAAGATCCTGTTGACGGTCACGGAACATGGAAACCCTAACATCACCTGCCAGGAGATTCCACTGCTGTAGTCTGGAGCCCAACAGCTCTGCCTTACTCTTGGGTAGTTCCAAATCCCTGACAAGGTCATTCAGTTCAACTTGTGTTATGAGGTGTGGTTCAGAGGAGGAGGATGGGAGAAAATGTGGGTCCTGTGACATTGATGGTTCAGGACCAGAAGTTTCATCCTCTTCCTCTTCCTCGTCTGACTCAAGTGAGAATGATTTTGGTGCATCCGGAACCGGCAGTCCTTCTCCGTGGGGTACTGGGAGTATAGCTGATGGAATGTTTGGATAATGCACAGTCCACTTTTTCTTCTTTGACACACCTTTCCCAACTGGAGGCACCATGCAGAAGCAACAGTTGCTGTTATGGTCTGTTGGCTCTCTCCAAATCATTGGCACTGCAAAAGGCATAGATTTCCTTTTCCTGTTCAACCACTGGCGAAGATTTGTTGCACAAGTGTTGCAGCATATGTGTGTGGCCCACCTCTTGTCCTGATCTCCAATTTTGCAGCCAAAATAAAGGTGATAGGCTTTCTTAACCATAGCGGTTATACTGCGCTTTTGTGATGCAAAAGTCACTTCACCACAAACATAGCAGAAGTTATCTGCACTGTTCACACAAGTACGAGGCATCTCTGCTCACTTTGGCTAAACAGAAATGTGTCCCTTTGCAAAATCAAACACTGACAAATAAGAGAGCACGACACTGTATGATTTCTAGAGCTGATATAGGGCAATTTGTTCAGCAGAGTGATGTAAGCTTCGTTATGATTGCATCATCCATGACTTCTAGGAATAACATGATGCAATTCATATCATGTATGATGCAATACCAGCTTCAGATTGCATCGTTCATTGTTTTGCCTAAAAAGCAAGTACTGTCCAAACCCAGTCATAGATTTATTCATAGATCCAGTCAAAGATGTATTTTAGTCATTTCTGGTTTAAATTGTGATCCCTTCCCTTTATAACTCACTTATCCTCCGCCATTCCCAAGTCAAGGGTCGTATATACTGACCCAATAGCATATCTTGAAAACTAGAGCCAATCAACAATTTTAAGCATCATTTTTGTTCTCAGTGACCCAGAATTAGTAAAGTTTGACTACATTTATTTCAGAAGCATTTTGGCTGTAGAGCAGTGTTACCTGCCCTGTGGGCGGGTGGCGTATGTGTGCAAGCGGTGAAAGGAGCTCCTGGCCCTCAGAGGCCGCGTACGGGCTTTGGAGGCCAGGGTGGCAGAACTGGAGGAGCTAAGGGAGGCAGAGAGGTATTTTGATGAGGCTTTCCGGGACACTGTAGAATTGTCCCACCTCCAGTCAGACTGCCACTCTGCTGTTGAGGAGGATGGAAGGCCCAGGGAAGCAGAGCAGTCTACGGGAGCAGAAAGACACCTTCCCATAGGTGGGACCCTCCTTTCAGATGGTGTTGGGGTATCCTCTCGCACTGAGGTTACCTCTCCGGGGGAGGGAACACCAGTTACTAGGAAAAGGCAGGTGTTAGTAATGGGAGATTTGATCATTAGAAACATAGATAGCTGGGTTTGTGATGACCGGGAGAACCGCATGGTGACTTGCCTGCCTGGTGCGAAGGTTGCAGATCTCTCGAGGCATCTAGACAGACTTATGTGTAGTGCTGGGGAGGAGCCGGAGGTCGTGGTACATGTAGGTACCAATGACATAGAGAAGGGTAGGAGAGATGTCCTGGAGGCCAAATTTAGGCTGCCAGGGAAGAGACTGAAATCCAGGACCTCTATGGTGGCATTCTCAGAAATGCTTCCAGTTCCATGCGCAGGGCCAGGTAGGCAGGCAGAGCTTTAGAGTCTCAATGCGTGGATGAGACGATGGTGTAGAGAGAAGGGGTTTAGATTCATTAGGAACTGGGGAAACTTTTGGGATGGGGGGAGCCTATACAGGAGAGATGGGCTCCACCTAAACCAAAGTGGAACCAGACTGCTGGCACTAAACATTAAAAAGGTTGTAGAGCAGTTTTTAAACTAGGAGATGGGGGAAAGCCGACTGCTGCAGAGGAGCATGTGGATTGGACAGAGACTTCTCTTAGAGGAGAGTCTATTGATAGAAGCAACAGAGAGTCCTGTGGCACCTTTAAGACTTTGGGCACGTCTTCACTACCCGCCGGATCGGCGGGTAGCAATCGGTCTATCGGGGATCGACTTACTGCATCTAGTGAAGACGCGATAAAATCGATCCCTGATGGCTCTACCGTCGACTCCGGAAATCCACCGCGGCAAGAGGCGGTAGCGGAGTCGACGGCAGCGCGGCAGCGGTCAACTTGCCGCCATCCTCACAGCCAGGTAAGTCGACCTAAAATACGCCACTTCAGCTACGCTATTCACGTAGCTGAAGTTGCATATCTTAGGTCGACCCCCCGCTGTAGTGTAGACCTAGCCTAACAGATGTATTGGAGCATAAACTTTCGTGGGTGAATGCCCACTTCGTCGGATGCGTCTATTGATAGAGATTCTCTAGGTTATAGTCAGGAACAGAGGATGGAAGAGGATAATGTAAGGGCCAGATCAGACGAAAAACATTCACATAAAGAATCTGATACATCAGAAAAAGGCAGACAAATAAACAGTGACAAGTTTTTAAAGTGCTTGTACACAAATGCTAGAAGTCTAAATAATAAGATGGGTGAACTAGAGTGCCTCGTGATAAAGGAGGATATTGATATAATAGGCATCACAGAAACCTGGTGGACTGAGGACAATCAATGGGACACAATCATTCCAGGATACAAAATATATCGGAAGGACAGAACAGGTCGTGCGGGGGGGAGGGGAGTGGCACTATATGTGAAAGAAAATGTAGAATCAAATGAAGTAAAAATCTTAAGTAAATCCACATGTTCCATAGAATCTCTATGGATAGTAATTTCATGCTTTAATAAGAATATAACAATAGGGATCTATTATCGACCACCTGACCAGGACAGTGATAGTGATGATGAAATGCTAAGGGAAATTAGAGAGGCTATCAAAATTAAGAACTCAATAATAGTGGGGGATTTCAATTATCCCCATATTGACTGGGAATGTGTCACCTCAGGACGAAATGCAGAGACAAAATTTCTCGATACTTTAAATGACTGCTTCTTGGAGCAGCTGGTACAGGACCCCACAAGGGGAGAGGCAACTCTAGATTTAGTCCTGAGTGGAGCGCAGGAGCTGGTCCAAGAGGTAATAATAACAGGACCGCTTGGAAATAGTGACCATAATATAATAACATTTAACGTCCCTGTTGTGGGAAGAACATCTCAACAGCCCAACACTGTGGCATTTAATTTCAAAAGGGGGAACTATGCAAAAATGAGGGGGTTAGTTAAACAGAAATTAAAAGGTACAGTGACTAAAGTGAAATCCCTGCAAGCTGCATGGGCGCTTTTTAAAGACACCATAATAGAGGCCCAACTTAAATGTATACCCCAAATTAAGAAACACAGTAAAAGAACAAAAAAGAGCCACCGTGGCTTAACAACCATGTAAAAGAAGCAGTGAGAGATAAAAAGACTTCCTTTAAAAAGTGGAAGTCAAATCCTAGCAAGGTAAATAGAAAGGAGCATAAACACTGCCAAATTAAGTGTAAAAATGTAATAAGAAAAGCCAAAGAGGAGTTTGAAAAACGGCTAGCCAAAAACTCAAAAGGTAATAACAAAATGTTTTTTAAGTACATCAGAAGCAGGAAGCCTGCTAAACAACCAGTGGGGCCCCTCGATGATAGAGATAGAAAAGCAGCGCTTAAAGACGATAAAGTCATTGCGGAGAAACTAAACGAATTCTTTGCTTCAGTCTTCATGGCTGAGGATGTTAGGGAGATTCACAAACCTGAGCCGGTTTTTGTAGGTGACAAATCTGAGGAACTGTCACAGATTGAAGTGTCACTAGAGGAGGTTTTGGAATTAATTGATAAACTTAACAGTAAGAAGTCACCGGGACCAGATGGCATTCACCCAAGAGTTCTGAAAGAACTCAAATGTGAAATTGCAGAACTATTAACTAGGGTTTGTAACCCTGTCCTTTAAATCGGCTTCTGTACCCAACAACTGGAAGATAGCTAATGTAACGCCAATATTTAAAAAGGGCTCTAGAGGTGATCCTGGGAATTACAGACCGGTAAGTCTAACATCGGTACCGGGCAAATTAGTTGAAACAATAGTAAAGAATAAAATTGTCAGACACATAGAAGAACATAAATTGTTGGGCAAAAGTCAACATGGTTTCTCTAAAGAGAAATCGTGTCTTATTAATCTATTAGAGTTCTTTGAAGGAGTCAACAAACGTGAACAAGGGGGATCCAGAGGACATAGTGTACGTAGATTTCCAGAAAGCCTTTGACAAGGTCCCTCACCAAAGGCTCTTACGTAAATTAAGTTGTCATGGGATAAAAGGGAAGGTCCTTTCATGGATTGAGAACTGGTTAAAAGACAGGGAACAAAGGGTAGTAATTAATGGTAAATTCTCAGAATGGAGAGGGGTAACTAGTGGTGTTCCCCAAGGGTCAGTCCCAGGACCAATCCTATTCAACTTATTCATAAATGATCTGGAGAAAGGGTAAAAAGTGAGGTGGCAAATTTTGCAGATGATACTAAACTGCTCAAGATAGTTAAGACCAAAGCAGTTTGTGAAGAATTTCAACAAGATCTCACAAAACTAAATGATTGGGCAACAAAATGGCAAATGAAATTTAATGTGGATAAATGTACATGCACATTGGAAAAAATAACCCCAACTATACATACAATATGATGGAGGCTAATTTAGCTACAACGAATCAGGAAAAAGATCTTGGAGTCATCGTGGATAGTTCTCTGAAGATGTCCACGCAGTGTGCAGCAGTAGTCAAAAAAGCAAACAGGATGTTAGGAATCATTAAAAAGGGGATAGAGAATAAGACGGAGAATATATTATTGCCCTTATTTAAATCATTGGTACACCCACATCTTGAATACTGCGTACAGATGTGGTCTCCTCATCTCAAAAAAGATATACTGGCACTAGAAAAGGTTCAGAGAAGGGCAACGAAAATGATTAGGGGTTTGGAGAGGGTCCTATATGAGGAGAGATTAAAGAGGCTAGGACTTTTCAGCTTGGAAAAGAGGAGACTAAGGGGGGATATGATAGAGGTATATAAAATTATGAGTGATGTGGAGAAAGTAGATAAGGAAAAGTTATCTACTTATTCCTATAATACAAGAACTAGGGGTCACCAAATGAAATTAATAGGCAGCAGGTTTAAAACAAATAAAAGGAAGTTCTTCTTCACACAGCGCACAGTCAACTTGTGGAACTCCTTACCTGAGGAGGTTGTGAAGGCTAGGACTATAATAGCGTTTAAAAGAGAACTGGATAAATTCATGGAGGTTAAGTCCATTAATGGCTATTAGCCACGATGGGTAAGGAATGGTGTCCCTAGACTCTGTTTGTCAGAGGGTGGAGATGGATGGCAGGAGAGAGATCACTTGATCATTACCTGTTAGGTTCACTCCCTCTGGGGCACCTGGCATTGGCCACTGTTGGTAGACAGGATACTGGGCTAGATGGACCTTTGGTCTGACCCAGTACGGCCGTTCTTATGTTCTTATGTTTTATGAGGTGAATTTTATCAGAAGTATTCAATTTTTCACCATGCACAGTATTAGTCAATACAGTATACAAAGCCCCCTCCCTCTATTTATTTTTCCTTGATAGGGATAGAAGTGTTGATTAATAGCTTAAATCTGCTTTGAATATAGAATATAGTGTTTAGCAGCTTGAACTGTTTGTGTGCTACATGCAGTATTGAGGAACAGATGGAGAGTTATTAAGGGGTTATATATTCTGTAGATTGTATACTTGTGTGCCTGATGATATAGTATTTTCTGGTTACATAGAACTAATACAAAATGTTACAGGACAAAATTATGCCTTCAGTTACCTAGGTTCAAATGCAGAATAAATCCACTGAATAAAGGGGTTATACTACTGTAACTGAGAATTCATCCTAGGCCATTTTTTGTACAGTACTCTTGCTTATTTTAATTAGCAAAAATTACTATTACAGTTATTGTTCCATAAATATATTATAATAAATGTAATATAGCATACCCTATTAATGTAAGAAAATAATTCTAACATGCAGCCATTATCCACTGCATGGTACCACTCCCCTTCTCCCCCGCCCCCACAATATTCTGTGCTATCTAATGTTTATGGCTTTCTTGTTTCAATGACAGTTTGGGCCATTCATGGCTTTAATGCATTTCAGAAGCCTAAATAAAGTATGCCAGCAGCATTTGAAGAGTTTTTAGAAATTACAATGCATTTTTACACTATAAAGCATAAAGAACACTACCATAAACGCATACCTATTTACAAAACCCTAGTCTACCTTTAAATTAATTAGAATGCACCTTCTATAGGACTATTGTTGGAAGCCAAGTAAGTTGCATGTTTACAGATGAAGCATTGTTTTGTAGACAGGCTTAGTGTGAGTCTGTTCCAAAAAAATTATTTGAGAAGTCTTTGTATGTTAAAGACACTTTAGGTTGAATGCAAGTAACTGATTGATGTGTCCTGGATTCTTGGAGCCCTGTTCTGTAGTCTTAAAGATATGCAGACTTATTTTCCCTCTGATCTACTGATAGGTAGGATGGTTTCAAGTGCATAATGCTTTATTCATATAAGCTTAAATGGCTACTGGTTTGGGTTTTTTCAAAAATATATCTGCATGTGATTCCTATGAGAATTCCCTAATTTTCTTAGATTTTTATTTAAATGATAAAATATTACAACTAGTATACTAAGTATGTATAAGTAATATTGGTTTAAACACAGTGTGCTGCAAATACGAAGGTGATGGAAGGAGATTCATTTGCCTCTATGTAGTTCCATTCTTTCTCAGCAAAAAACACGCACACAAACAAAACAAAAACTGGCAGGGTTGACTTTTGTTCCTGAATGTTAAACACACTTTTGCAAAGTAATCGATTCTCCTCCCCACCCCACTTCATGTAAAAAGGTGGTGCAGCAAATCTTTTAACCCTCCCTGTGAGTCAATACCTGCTAACAAGGTAGTTAACAGAACAGCTTGCAGAATGATACTGACAAATTTCTGCTGGCTCATTGTGCACATGCACCTTCTTAATTCCTCCAGGGTATGAGAGAAGTGGGAGTTGCACTTTTGGTACAGAACACTGAGGGCTAGGATGAAAAGGACCTTCAAGGAAGTTTTAGGATCAATTTTGGGTTACTTTTTATTATTTGAGTTACTAAAAAAGCTAGACCCCAGAAAAGATTTTAGGAGGGACTAAACATAGTATTTGTGGATTCTGTTCAGAGTAGGGTGAGGAGGACTTCATCTGCTTATATCACCCCCAAAATGTCTTGTGTTTCTCATGCAAATTGTTTATCAAAAGATTTCATATAAACCACTTTAAACTCCAGCATTTAAGGGAGAGATTTTTAAAGTCACAATGGGTAGTTAGGCATCCATCTCCCATTGACCCATAGATGCCAACTCTGTGAGTTCTGCGGGGTTCAAGCACCCATCAAAAAAAATAGTGGGAGCTCAGCACCCATGAGCCACCAGTAGGTGGCATTAGCACATACATGGCAGACAGTGAAACCAAAGGCAGAAAGCACCAACTGGCAAAAACAAAAGTTAGTTGACTGTCATATTGAACTGCCCTTTATGCCTTTTGACTGTTCTTAAATTGTAAGGGTGATATTTTCAATCTCCTACATATGTCTACCCTTTTGTCTTACCTGGATGTAGGAGGACATATGAACCGCTTTGCCTGAGGACTATTACTTTCCTGAGTGAACTCATACTTTTCAACTAAAGGACCTGCAGACATAATGCTTATGTTTGTTCTGCTCTTAGCTGACACCAATTTTGAATCATGCAATCAGATCAGGGAACTGGATAAGACCTTTTGGACCATCTAAACTAATCTGCTGTTTTCTTCAGGCTTGTCTTCAATGTTAATTTCTTAAGGGTTTATCTAGTCTGTTTCTGAATACTCCTGCAATGATTATTTAGGGCCCAATCCAGTTCCCCTCCAAGTCAGTGGGTGTCTTTCCATTGATTTCAATAGGCATTAGATTAAGCCCTCAGAGACATTCCTAGGCAAATTACCCCATTGTTACAATTAGAACATGTTCCTATTTTAACCCCCTGGATTCCCCTCTGCATTACTATTATTAATGAGTTCTGGTTGTTCCAATTAAATTACTTGTCTATCTCCAACTTCCCTAACTGCATTACCTTGAATTTTTCTTAATCAAATCTGTTCTTTGGGGGCTTGGAACTGTAAAGTACTGTGGACCTCCTTACTTAGTCAATAGAAGTTGTGGCCATCTCACCTTTTGGGAGGCTCTCAGCTTCGTTTGAACGAACACTGAGAGGCACACACCCACCATTATTTTCCCATGCAGCTCAAGTCTGTCATCTGTAATCAGCATCACCCAGCCCTGGGAACAAGAGAGCCAAGATCCACCAAGCTGCCAGACTGGCTGTTTGTCACCATGGTGACTCTTTATGGCTTCAGACATGTTTAACCTTATAACAAACAGTCTTGAATGCCTCCAATCAATTTGAATTTCCAAAGAATCCTGATACATTTTTGAAGTCTTCTACAAATGCTGTTTTTTTTTAAGACCACATTACTTTCAAAGTCAGCCAATGTAATATTAAGTACAGTACTAACATTTTGTGTCCAAAAGATTTGGTATTTTAAAATATTAAACATTACTAAATCTTTGTTTTTAAAAAAGCATGTTTTAAATAGTAATTTTTGCTGTAAGGTAATTGACCTTGAAGCTGCTACATCCTCTTGCATTGCAGTAAAGATGCAATAGAAGGGACTCATTTGTAAAGGACATTTTGATGAAAGGCAAGCATTTAGTAAACTTAGCATGCCTATTATGTAGCTCCCAAGTAGTGAGTATGCATAATGACAGGTAATTGAAGAAAACAGTACAAACCAAAAAATACTGTGCTAGTTTTAAACTGTGGCACCGGGAGCTTCTAGAGTAAAATCTTGGGAGTTTTGCCATTGACTTCAGTAGTGCCAGGGTTTCATCCCTGGTGATAGTTTTTTTATTCACTATGCAAATTTCTAAAAGGTTCATGCATATTTTTAAATTTCATTGCATATCTTTAGGCCTTGATTCTTTCACATTAATAAGTGTAGAAAGAAAGTGGTTTCACTAAACACTGCGGTCTCTTCCATCTTCCAGATTAACTAAACCATCTCTTTTGAATGTCCTTGCCTTGACACACAATACCAATTGTTGTTCATGCTCAAGTAAATAGTCATTTTATGGCACTCATGATGAAAGTACATATGGATATAAGTATAACATGGTGCTTTATCCTTGTAACATAATTAATGAAAATAAATTCTGATCAAGCAGTTACATCAGCACATTTGGAACTACGTCTCCTGGGTTGTCTTTTTGGCTTTACCATTTATGCGCTGGTTGACATAGTGCATATTACTTAACCTCACCATGTATCAATTGAATCATATAAGAAAGGAGTCCCAATAATATTGTTTATGTACCAAGGTGGGGGAATGCTGAGGCAATATTATGTATAACATTATTGCACTCACCTTCTTTGTGTACCTAACTTTAATTAATTAATGAAGCACAGGCCCCAGTTTTGTCTATTCAGAAGTTTTGAAAGGCACAGAGTATTCCAACTAAAGCCCATGTCTCATCCTCACTGCTTATCTCCCTTTCTTTGGGCAAAAGTCAAAAGCTGAAGTATAAAGTATGTGGGTTATATTTACTTTCCTCGTAGGGGTCTAGTAAGCCATAATTAATATTAGATCTTCTAACTAAAGGTGCTATATAAAAGCAAATTATTTTTTTTTACTTAAATCATAGATAATAAATTCACTGTACACAGTTTCAAAGACCTTGTGAGCTATACATTTAGAATGGAGGATTATTTTTAGTACACTCACTACCCACGAAAAACCATTTGTGCTACGGTGTGTTGAGATATCCCAAACTCCCAAAGGTACAGTATTTCAGCGCTCTTCTAGTTATGACCCAAATGTATTATCATCTGTTATCTTAGCTTTCTTGTTGTCCTCACTTGTTCATATGTCTCTCGTGATGCGAGATGTCACTGGAGCACTGTTCTGGTTCCTTGCATTAGGCCATTAAAGAAATTTTTCACTGCCTTACTTTGGTACAACTTATCTAAATGACATCCTCAGAGACTATTTGCAAATGAGATTCAGTTCCTCACCGTTATACACTTCAAATTTGTTTCTACTTGTAATGACTGAGGACATTGTTTCAGAACTTCTTTCAGATGGTACATAGCAATACATGTCCCAAAAACCTAATGTTTCTGAACTCCCAAAGAAAATGTTTGTTTGTGAGATTGACAGAAGAAGAGGCTATACAAGCAACTTTGATCTGCCAGAACAAAAGGTTTGGAGTTATTTACATAAAGTAAAATAAATTAAATTATGTTTAAAGCTCATTAAAATATCATACCTGTAATAATTAGGCAAAGGAAAAAATCCCTCCAATGTTTCCCAAAGTAGATGATTTTTCTATGATATTTAAATGAATGGGTAGTACATTTTGGTCACAAGCAACATCAAAGTGTGCTATTCATGTTCTGGGATTAATGCCCTTCTGGTGCTGAAGTTAATCATCTTCACAATTATCCAATTATATGGAGAAAGTCAAGCTATCTTTTTATAGAGGAAAAGTGAAAGTCCCTGGGGTTGCTATTCAGATTGGAAGTAAACCAAATCTCTCTGAGAAACAGAAAAGATCTTATTCATTTTATGACTCCTGGGATGATCTGTGCACATAACCCTAGGCAATTTCATTGCACCTTTGGTGAAAGTTAACGATTTTAAACATGCTTCACATCATATTCATTAGATTTTCTTGGGTTCTGACTTCCAATGCGGTATTACTTACAGAATATTAGGAGAAAACCTACAATTAATAATGAGTAACTGAGGCTCTGGAAGATTTGGTTTCCCATTACATTTGAATTATTCATTAGAATGTCCTGTATTGTAGCCCCGATTATAAAAAGAGCAAAACACCCTACCCCCAAATATCAACAACAACAACCACCCCTTTGTCTTTCTTCATATGTAGGGAGATGGTGGTTGGGGGGGGAGACAGAATGCATAAAACTAACCAGCAAGATCATTTTCCATTCAGAGCTCATTCATTCATCTGATAGCAGGAACCTTCCTTCATATTTTGTCTGTAAATTACATGTCCTGATGTTACAGAATTAAAAGGAGGTATATTAGATTGTATGAATTATTCACAGAAAACCATGGAAATAGGAAAGACCATCAGACACAATGAATAGCAATGCTATTAATTCCAGTTTAGATTAACATTCAGCAAGTCATATATACAGTAGATGAAACCACGAAAGCTATGATCAGATAATACTGAGTTTAATTTCAATCTACAACATCATTTACAGCAATGGTTCTCAACCAGGGGTACGTGCTCCCTGGGGGTATGCAGAGGTCTTCCAGGGGGTACATCAACTCATCTATATATTTGCCTAGTTTTACTACAGGCTAAATAAAAAGCACTAGCGAACTAAAATTTCATACAGACAATGACTTGTTTATATTGCTCTATATACTCACCAGGGTTCTCAAATTGGGGGTCGGGACCCCTCAGGGGGTCGTGAGGTTATTACATGGGGGGGGGGTCACGAGCTGTCAGCCTCCATCTCAAACGCTGCTTTGCCTCCAGCATTTCTAATGGTGTTAAATATATTAAAAGGTGTTACACTCAGAGGCTTGCTATATGAAAGGGGTCACCAGTACAAAAGTTTGAGAACCACTGTACTATACACTGAAATGTAAGTACAATATTTATATTCCAGTTGATTTATTTTATAATTACATGGTAAAAATGAGAAAGTAAGCAATTTTTTAAGTAACAGTGGGCTGTGACACTTTTGTATTTTTATGTCTGAGTTTGTAAGCAAGTAGTTTGAAACTTGGGGGTATGCAAGACAAATCAGACTCCTGGAAGGGGTACAGTAGTCTGGAAAGGTTGAGAGCCAGTGATTTACAGCAGCAAAGGGTAAAATTACAAGCTTCCTTCTCCCCAGCTTTTTCCCACAGCATTATATTGGACATAGAGGTTTTAGCACTTTGTTGTGCAAAATAACTTTCCCATTGAAGACTTCTGCAATATTATATTATATATGCATAACTGGATGAAGGAGAGACAGAGTTTTTTTGCATAAGGAATGAGCTTCAATTCTGTGGAAATCTTAATATAAGTCCGCACTGAAGCTGGAAGGTGAAATTTCCAGCCGGAGTAGACATACCCATGCTAGCTCTAACGGAGATAGCGATCTTAAAAATAGAAGGGTAGCCACTCAGGTGTGAGCAGCGGAAGAGGCTAGCTGCCCAAGTATGAATCTGGATTATACTTGGTGGCTATTTGCTGCAGCCTGGCACCACACATAATATCACAGATACCTGCATTAGCTCTCATAACACTACAAATAAATGGTAATGGATTTACACACATTGAATCTATTTCCCCATGTTAAGTATCCTCACACCTTCTTGTCAAACTGTCTGAAATGGGCCATCTTGATTATCACTACAGAAGTTTTTCTTTCTCCTGCTGATAATTGCTCATCTTAATTAATTAGCCTCTTAGAGTTGGTAGGGCAACTCCCACCTTTTCATGTTCTCTGTACAAGAGGACTAAAAATAAAAGGATATGTCTACTCAAGATGGAAATTACCCCTTCCAGCTTCAGTATAGACATACCTGTAGTACTGTAAATAAAAACTGTATCCCAATTCATATGCAAAAGAAGACAATTAAGGTTGCACATACATTAACTTTAGCATTTTCTGATTTTTGACTACTTCATTTTGCAAGTTTAACATTTTCACCTATATGACAATAATGTATATTATTGTAATCTAAATCTTTCTCCTGGGTGCTGTTAGTAGCAACAAGGACCCAACTCAAATGTCTAGGGGTTCTTCTTAAAATTAACACAAACCTCACTGGCTCACACCCCTACCCAGAGTTTATGAGAAAACTAAATATTTTCTTTGGGCAACCTTAACAGGTATCACTTCCCCACCTGCAAACACTGAGTCTGTGTATATAAAACAAGGGAAAACCCCATTGGGGACAAGGGGACACAGCATCAACTTGGGAAAACCCAGCAACAACATATATAAATGAATGATAAGTAAATGCCATGTCCTCATAGTATCTTTGGCAGTACTGCTTTAACTCAATTCACCCACCGGTACATAGGTCCAATAAGCCAATGTTCCCTTTACCATGTCACTTCTCCCCTTCATCCTCTATTGCACCTCACATTTGGTTTGAGGCAAGTGGCTATCATACCTGCAGAGTCCAGGATTGCAGCTGAGCAGGTCTATCTCTAGTTCTTTGTCAAGCGTTGCTTGGTCTGTTTCTGAGGCACCACTACCTAACCCAATTATAATGATTTCAACTTTATTTGTGCTGGCTTTGGGGGTCGTCACTGGAGTTCACTCAGTTGTATTGCCTCCCTCCACAGCTTCACCCACCTCTGTGCCATCTCTCATCATGAAGCTCTTTCTGTCGTCTCTTTGCAAAGTCTTTAGTGGAGAAGGAGGATCTATGATCTATCATTTCCTTGAGCAGAGTCTTTGCAGCCAGTGATGCATTCCTTGCCACAAGGTAGGGGATCCCCCCTCCTCTCAGTTCAGTCCCGCTACCCAGCCAATTCAGAGTTTGAGTGCAGTTCTCCTGACTCCCAAAGTGCAACTTGGAAGGTAGAAAGCTTATGCAAATGAAACTCACTCTGTTGCTGTACTTCTCCCTGTTCATCAACAGATGATAGTACCTAGCTCGATACCTTCTATAATTTCAGGCCCCAGGGCTTCGGATATATGTATTATACATTTTATTTTGTTTATTGTATTGTAGTAATACCTACGAGCCCTATGCATGGACCAGGACCCAATTTTGCTAGATACAAACACATAACAAAAGGATGGTCCCTGCCCCAGAGAGCTTACAATCTTAAATATAAGATGAGACAACAAGTGGATACACACGGACAGAGGGGGAGCAAGGAAACGATGAGATAATGCTGTTCACACAGATTAATTATAATATTAAGATACCAGAAACTGGGTGTTGAATCATGTTATATATAGTTATGGTGTATGCAAATGCATATACTTTCAGACTTGTTTGTCATTATACTGGACTGTATTCCTTGTTGCAATGGTGTTGATGTGCTTTGTTTACTACTTACCAGCTTGAAAAACAGGAGCAGAACAAGTTGAGTATTAATAATGTGGAAAATGCAGAGAACATTGAGGTGGGAACACCTGCAAGTGACACAAAATAACTTAAATTAGTCAAGAGTAGAGAAGATGGAGGAACCTCAGAGGGACCTGGCTAGGCTAGCTGAATTGGGCATAATGGCAGAGGAAACTCAGACCACCAGAGAGAGCTAGCAAAAAAGCCAGGATGAGGAAAGGAGAGCAGAGAGCATAATGAACAGGAGTACTTGTGGCACCTTAGAGACTAACAATTTATTTGAGCATAAGTCTCTAAGGTGCCACAAGTACTCCTGTTCTTTTTGTGGATACAGACTAACATGGCTGCTACTCTGAAACCTGTCATTAAGAGAGCATAATGGTGGACATAGCTGTGATATTTTGTGAGTTAGAATAAAGAATCCAATTAATCCTACTAATTTGGACCTTCATCTTGCATCATTAAAGCCAGCGTGAGCTGGATCAGGTCTTTCCTTTGCTTACAGTTTTGCTTACAATGTTTCTGGCTTATCTTTTTGATTTATGTAAGATTTGAATTCTCTAGCAAAATGGCCTTTTTTATTACAATGTTTGCAATTTTCTGGAAAGTCTCCCATATGATAAATAGGCTTTGAAGAATTAGATTTTTATCAGTAAATGTCGATTTCACTATACACATACACACAAACCAAAGGAAAATACTATTTGCTGTGATAGTAATCAAATTTTACAGATAGAAAAAGTAAAAAAACAAAAACAAAAAACCCCCTGCTTTCTGAGAACTTATGAAAGTCAAAATCCAGTTATTTAGGCTTCTCAATTAGGCTTGTTATAAATGGACTAATGAATGAATAGTAAAAACAAGTGTGATTTGTTGATTTAAATATACTTTGTATACATGATGTTGACAGTTTGTGTTTAATGGTTATAAAGCTGTAACTTTTCGAATCTCAATATCTACTGTCATTAAATTGTCTGACCTACCCATAATTCCCTGCAACTGTGAAAATTTAAATTGATTAAAAATGTTTAAAAATAAACATCAATATTATTTGTCGAAATTATAAAAAACAATAAAATTTGAATTCTGCCAAACCTAATGATAGACATCACCACATCTATTGCACATGGGAGAAGGTTGTTTTTTAATGTGGATTCTTTGTATACTTGCAAATGTGGGCTTTTCCCCTGAACATCATTTTTAATTACTGCAATGTCATTAATGGTCTGGCCTGTATAAAAGAAAATGAAATATGCCACTTTAATGACTAGTTCAATTCTTTGTACTAACTCAGTCGTAGCGGGGGTTAGATCTTTCTCTATTAGCATGTGCTCTCTAATTGAAGAAAGACTTGTCTTTTCAAGTGATTTGAGCAAGAACTGAGCAAGCTAGACTCAGGGCTTGTCTTCACTTGAAACACTACAGCCACGCAGCTGCACCGCTGTAGTTCTTCAGCGTAGACACTGCTTATGCCGACAGGAGGGGCTCTCCCTTCAGCATATGTAATACACCTCCCCAAAAGGTGGTAGCTAAGTTGACAGAAGAATTCTTCCATTGACCCAGTGCTGTCTACACTGTGGAGTAAGTCAGCTTATCTACCTCACTCAGGGGTGTGGATTTTTCATACCCCTGAGCAATGTAGCTGGGTTGATCTAACTTTTTAGTGTAGACCAGGTCTCAGTGAATGTTAGCCCAAAAGCTGAGACAAAGAGTTGTCTGCAATCCTCATTCCCCATGACCCACAGAGCAGGGGCTTTTTGACTATCTGTGGCCTTGACTAAGCACGGGTTAAGTTTAGGTTGAGCTTGGCTAACATAAACTAGCTAAGCCTGCCCTAAACACAGCCATTTTTCCTAGTCTATGTGAACCTATGTTGTCCACTTCCTCCATAGGGTTACCATATTTCAGGTTCCTAAAATGGGGACACTGCTCGGGAGGGGGGACAGAAGTGGGAGAGGGGATACAATTGGGGGTGCTGGAGGGATACCTGAGGCCAGGGTACTCCACTGGAGGTGGGAGGCAGTGTTGCTCCCTGTCACGGTGGCAGGTGGCTGGTGCAAGCCCAGGATGCAGCATTGGCCATCAGTCAGCACCTCCCTGCAGGTCCACCTCTGACACTACACCCCATATTCATCACGGTAATATTATTATATGATTATGGCATAATTATGATGCATTTTCTACAAGATGGGTCATGGAAGATGTCACTGGAAAAGTTATGATTTATTGAATATGATTATCCTATTTGTATGCATGTATCATTTTTGTATCTGAAGTTATGACTATTGACCATGTATCTGAATTTTACATGTAGTCAGACCTGCATGACACCCACTAGGCAAGATGCTACCAGTCTAAACAGCTGGTTGTGAAGGGCCCATTCAGGGTAATGGACCATTAGGAAAAAACACTAGGCCTTAGAAGAACATTATCCCCTACCTGGTGAACCTTCCTGAGAATGCTCCAGACAGCCTATGGATAATGGCTGCTATGATTCTGCAAGGACATGTGACCAGCCCATATGACTCTGGACTCCATTTTGGGTATGTGTATTTTCCCACAAACTGGGCTGGGAACTGATTTTGGAACAAAGGGTTTGGGGAGGCACAGCCTTCCCCTGCCTATGCTATCTGCTACCCATGGGCCTAAGGTGACCAGACAGCAAGTGTGAAAAATCAGGACAGAGGGTGGAGGGTAATAGGCACCTATAGAAGAAAAAGCCCCAAATATCGTGACTGTCCCTATAAAATAGGGATATCTGGTCACCCTACATGGGCCCAATCAACTGTAGATGCAGGGGAGGGACCAATCAGGTAGTGGACCTCTTGGGGCTGTTTCTGAGCTGCAATGTCTGCTCTGCAAAAATCCCAGACATTTCCTGTTTGAAAAATCTTCCTGGACAGAGAATGGAGCCTCAAAAAAGAGGCAATGTCCGGGAAAATCTGGACATATGGTAACCTTACCGCCACAGCAGGGCTCTGTGTTTTTTTCCCTTACACTGGATTATCCCCAAACTGGGGGAAGAGGGCCTCTCATTATCTCTCCATTATGGGCCCCTCTTCCCGCCCAGTACTAGAGATGGTTAGTGATTCTTTGACGGAAAATGCCGTTTCTGCAAAATCCAAATTTTTTCCTCAGAAAAGAAATTGCCAAAATATTTTGATTTTCCATTGAGAAAATTGAAATGAAATACTTTATTTTTAGTTGGTTCGACCCAGACTGGAATATTTGATTTTACTGAATTGACCTGAAAGTTTTTGTTTCAAACAAGTCAAAAAAAATTTAACTGCATTTCCCTAGCACATAACCTTATGGGAGTTGTAGTTCAGGCCCCGCCTGGTCTCCTGTGATCTGCGTAACACAGTCAGCTGGGCCTGTAATGCATTGTGAACGACATAGTTCTCCAGGAAGCCTGGCTCATAGGCAACAAGGGAAGCCCAAACTACAACTCCCATAAGACAATGTGCTAGGGAAATTCAGTTAAATGTTCATCTGATTTGAAAGAAAGGCTTTTGGGTCAATTCATCAAAACAAAATTAAAAATTTTGACTTTGAGAATGTCAAAATATTTTTCAATTTTCAATATTTTTCAATCAAAAATATTTCAACAAAAATATTTTGATGTTTCCAAATTTACTTTTTTCAGAATTTTCATTCTTCAAAAAAAATTCAAAATTTCAACTTTTTGTCCTGTTTCAGGATGAGAACAAATGTTGGAACTTCTGAATTTTTCTCAGCTCTAACCAGTACTATTTTCCTTTTGGATTCAGAGTGTCTTTCTCTCCTCTCAAAATGTAGAATAGTTTCTGTGCAGGTAGGATGCTGGCTGAAAGACAACTCTCCTGTATGCTCTGCCTCCCGCTGCGGTCTGGCTAAGCTGAGATAGCATTGCTGAAAGGACTTTCTCAGTGTAGCATTGCTCAGTGGAGTTCTCATTTCTGCACACAGCTATTAGTCAGCTCTCAGCAGGGTAAGAAGAGTGTGATGAGAGCACTGCTGCTGTTTATGGCAGCACATCTGTCTATGAGGCAGAACATTCCTTATCTCCTTCCAGTCTCATCTCCTGAAGCAACTGGAAATCTTTTGGGGGAACTTGTCCCCTTCCTGACTCCCTCTAAAATTGCATGTAGAACTAGGTGATCAAAATTGTATAGAGGTGCTAAGAGTAAAAGTTTCAAAAGTGCCTATGGTCCAGCTCCTCAAAGGTATTTAGGTGCCTGATTTCAATGTAGTGAGGCAACCAAAGACTTTTGAGGCTTTAGGCCTAAATGACTTTGGGCCAGATTTTTAGGTGCCTAAAGATGAACACAGATGCATGGTGGGAATTTTCAAATGTGCCTAGATACCTGTCACCCATTAAAATCAATGGGAGTTAGGTGCCTGGACATTTTTGAAAATCCTATCTGGCATCTCTCTGCATCTTTAGGCACCTAAAAATCTTTAAAATCTAGCCCAAGTCCTTTTTTAGAAATGGGACTTAGGTGCTGAAAATTTTGAAAATGTTACCCTAATTCAATTGATTGATCAGGCCTCTTTCTCCAAAAAAAGCTATAACATTCTGCCATAACCAAAGTCCTGGTAAACCAAAGTCCTTTTCATATACAAGAATTGCTTTATCAGAAATTGGACAAGGAGGAACATCTGATGTGATGGGTGTGACGGGTTGGATCACAGAAACCCCCTTGGGAACTGCCAACTGATGTGCCAAGATTACTTCTTCCCCTGATTTCCCTGACAGTTTGGGACTCCAGCTTCCTGTCTTGTTGAGCCAGACATGCCAGTCTGCTCCAACACAGACCCAGGGTCTGAACCACATGCCCCAAAGCTGCAGACTTAGCTGAAAGCAACTTGAGAAGTGTTCCTGTCTTTAACACTCAGATGCCCAACTCCCAATGGGGTCCAAATCCCAAATAAATCCATAAACTCATAAATTGTTCGCCCTCTATAACACCGATGGAGAGAGATGCACAGCTGTTTGCCCCGCCCCCAGGTATTAATACATACTCTGGGTTAATTAATAAGTAAAAAGTGATTTTATTAAATACAGAAAGTAGAATTTAAGTGGTTCCAAGTAGTGACAGACAGAAAAAAGTGAATTACCAAGTAAAGTAAAATAAAATAAAATACCCAAGTCTGAGTCTAATACAGTAAGAAAGTACAGATAAAAACCTCACCCTTAGAGGAGTTCCAGTAAGCTTCCTTTTACAGACTAGTCTCCTTCTAGTCTGGGTCCAGCAATCACGCACACCCCCTGTAATTATTGTCCTTTGATCCAGTTTCTTTCAGGTATCCTTGGGGGTAGAGGGGCTCTCTCTTTAGCCAGCTGAAGACAAAATAGAAGGGTCTCCCACAGGCATAAATAGACTTTCTCTTGTGAGTGGAGACCCCCTCCTTTCTCCTATGCAAAGTCCAGCTCCAAGATGGAGTTTTGGAGTCACATGTCCATGCTTGACTCAGTTTTTACAGGCAGCAGCCATGGCTTATCTGCTACCTTGAACCTCCTCATGTAGACTTCTTATGTGGATTGGAGCCTCCCAAGATCCATTGGCCCTTAAGTGCTTCTTGATTAGGTACTTAATTTGCTCATGCCTTTCTCAAGAAGCTGACCAAATGCTTTACAAAGGGTACTTGAAAATCAAGCCAGTACACAGCCAATATTCATAACTTCAAATACAAAAATGATACATGCATACAAATAGGATTAGTAGATTCAGTAGATCATAACCTTTACAGAGATATGTTACATGACATATGTAGCATAAAACACATTCTAGTTATGTCATATATACATTCATAAGCATATTTCCATAAAGCCTTATGGGGGGCACCGTCACAATGGGTAAACTTAAAATATCTGTTGTCTTTCAGGCTGAAGAGCATTCTTTTGACTTGCAGAAAAGTTACCACTGTAAATCAGCATTTTCCAAACTATAGGTCAGGAGTCCATAGAGTAATTTTCCACTTTTACAATTTGCAGAAACTTATTCTGTAAGTGAGAGGTGATAATTTGTAAAGAACTTTGGGATCCTGTGTGGTAAAGGGCAATAGCTACATTTCTATTATTATAATTATTTGTTCAGAGTTTGTTCACCAGCATTAAATGACACACAGAGAATTTTTAGCCAGTCCAGGTTTCCCCCCTCCCGCTTCCACTCTAGGAGCAGAAAACAAATTAGATATACAATGTAATGTTTCATTAGGCAGCTTTGAAGAAAAATAAATGAATGTCATATCATGTAACAGCATAATAAACCATGGCAAAATTATTAAGTTCTGGATATTACCTTTTTATCTTTCTTTATAAAGTACTAACTGATGAGTTTAGGCTTAATATGTTTTTGGGGACAGGGACTGTCTTTTTGTTCTGTGTTTGAACTGTGCTGGTACAATGGGGTTCAGGTCCATGAATGGCATCCTAGACTCTACAACAATACAAACAAATGCTTATAGTAACAACAATAGATGTTTGGCTGGTAGACACTACATATTCAAATGTTATATGACAATTGTAAGTAAGGAATGACCATGGCACAGTTCATGCTCTATGACCTTTTTCTACCAGGTTTTCTAACAAGTATCAGGAACTCCTGTTTGTATTGCTTCTTTCTTTTCAACTTTCAGATTTTTTGTAGCATCCTTTACATTATGTCTCCCATCATTTTTCCTGGCTCATGAACTAATGCAACATAATTCAATGTGTGCTGGCATCATACTTCAAAAACTGAAAGAGCACATTTCCTTCAGATCAGATATTTGCTATCAATTTGAGAAGCAGGAACTGGTTCCAAATGTATTGTCATTGGATCACTGACAAAGAATCCTCATTTTTCATGCCAAAGCTATTTTATTTTCACATGTAGTGAGTAATGAGAATGTAAATTGGCCTTTGGTGGTGTTTTTTTTATTTCACATGCATGCATCAATACCACTCTAATCCTGTCTAATTAGGACCAATTTACCATGCACAGGATAAAAATATTGTAAACATTTATTTACCAGTTAGTATATTTCCTGGCCAGGCACTGAACAGATAAGCTGACATTATGAAATAAAAAGCTATATGCATACAAATTCCATTGTATTAAACATCTAGCCATATTATGCAAAATAGCAAAGTAAAAGCAAATTCTAAAGGCCCTGTTGCAACTCATCTGTAATTCATAAGCCTGTTTTACTGCATTGATTCTATATATTATTACAATTTGATATAGTTATGATTTTCAGTTCAACATGTCTTGTTAAGATATGTTTGTGTGCTTTTAAATAAGGAAAGTAATAATTGTCCCAATGGGAAAATGTTTATTGACCAATCCTGTTAACATAAAACAGCTGACTGGTTTTGGTTTGCTTTTTTGTTTGGTGTGTGTGTGTATGACTAGACCATTTAAATAATTCACTGTCTGGGCTCTTATTGTCCAAAGTGATATCAAATAATGGAAGAGAGGAGAAAGATTCAATAACCTTTTTCTTATATGGGGAAGTGGGAAGGAGCAAAATGTCAATAGGCTTAGATGAAACAGAGAGAAAGTAGTTTATCTGTAGTTATGGTTGCAACCAGGTCTCATTAAAAGTCCTATTTTTATTCCCCTAAAATTTGGGCTAGTGAAATTGTTTTAGCTCAAAAATCATGCAGCTCATTCAGATGGCTAAAGACTTTTTTCCCCTGCAAAGTGTGGAGGGAATTGTCCAAACAGTTTTTAAGTTATAGGTAATTTAAAAAAAAATGATACAAATTTTCAACTTGTCCAACATTATTTGGGTCTCTCTACCTCCAAAACCTGTTACTTTGCCTTTTCACATAGATTAGTTAAATGTCCTTGAAAACTCATGAATGGGCCATCTTTGAAGACAAGAAGTTGAAACTGAGCAAAGTGAATAGTGACTAATTGTAATGGTTATAATGCGTGTGAAAGCTGTTAGTACTCCTGCATGTGTGTCTGCATCTAAGACCAGGTCTATACTAATAACTTTTGCCAATATAGTGATGTTGCTTGGGGGTGTGATTTTTTTTTCTTTGCAAATATTTCTGTACCAGCAAAAGTTGTTGTATAGACACAGTTTTTACAGTATAGCTTATTTCTTTCAGGAAACTGGTATAAGCTGTAATGGAAAAAGCACTTTTTTTGCTAGTAATAAGCGGCAAACATTTTCTAATTTAGACTAGGCCACCGGGTATATCTACACTGCAGACAAAAGTGTGTTCTTAACTCAGGTTACCTATCCTGAACTAATTACATTAGGTTAAAATAGTAGTGAAGACACAGCTTTTACCTCAGGTTAATCGTAGCCTATAAAGGAGCCTGGGGTTGAATTTGAGATGATAATCCAAATTAAAGAGAAGTTACTGTGTCTTCACTACTATTTTAACCCGTTAGCTAACCCAAGTTAAGGACACACCTTTTATTGCAGTGTAGACATGCCCTTAGATATAACATAAGGGCATTTGTACAAATATCACCATGTAGCGTTACCATATTTCAGGTTCCCAAAAAGGGATGCTGCCAGAGGGGGACAGGGGAGAGCTGGGAGGAGATACAATTGGAGGTGCTGGAGATGGTACCTGCGGCGGGGGTACTCACTGAAGGCAGGGGTGAAAGTAGCTTAAAGGACTTACCAGTTCTCCGGAGTCCTTAGGAGGGGGCAGGGCCTCAACCGGAAGAGGCATGGCCTCTACCGGGAGAGGCGGGACCTTTAAATCCTCAGGCACTTTAAATCACCATCGGAGGGGGCCCTGGCCTCGCGCAGCGCTTTAAAGGGCCCAGGGCACTGCTGCAGTAGCAGCAGCCGGGAGCCCCTGGTCCTTTAAATCACCGCCAGAGCCCCGCCACCACTACCCCAGGGCTCCAGCAGCGGGGCTCAGGTGGCGATTTAAAGGGCCCCAGAGGGTAGTGGCAGTGGGAGTCCCGAGCCCTTTAAATCGCCGCCCAAGCCGTGCTGCCAGAGCCCCAGGGTAGCAGTGGGAGCCGGGGCTCAGGCGGTGATTTAAAGGGCCTGGGGCTCCAGCTGCCACTACCACCCAGAGGCATTTAAATTGTCCCCGGAGCCCTGGGGTATCGGCGGCGGTGCTCCGGCGGCAAGTTAAAGGGCCCGGGGTGGTAGCGGCTGCCACAGCCCCAACCCCTTTAAATAGCCACCAGAGCCCCTCTGCCGCTGCTGGGAGCCCCAGGCCCTTTAAATTGCCTCCAGGGGAAACCGATCCACCGTACCGGGGCATACCAGCTTACTTTCACCTCTGACTGGAGGTGGGAGGCAGTGTTGCTCCCTATCAGAGTGGTAGGGTGGCTGGTGCAGGACCCTTTCCCCAGGGCTGAGAGCTGGGGCTTGGGTGGGCAGGATCCGGCTGCTGTGGCTTGCAGGGGAATGGACCAATCAGCTGCAGATGCAGGGAAGAGACCAGTCAGAAAGTGGACCAATCAGAGCTATTATTTTTAAAATCCCCCCTGAACAAAGATAGGAGATTAAAAAAAGAGGCTTTATCCGGGAAAACCCAGATGTATGGTAACCCTACAATGACAGAGCGGTTCTGATCTATAGATTGAGGGAAGACAGCATTAAGGCTGTTTTGGGAATATGCAATGAAATATTTTACATATACACGTTTATTTAAGAGATGGTATGAATGGTGAGTGTTTGAATATTTTATGTTCCTTTACTTCTTTCAGTAGCATTCTTTTAAGTGACTTTGTTGAGAGTTCTACCCAGTTTAGGACTATAGGATAGACAAGGGGTCGGCAACGTTTGGCACACGGCTCGCCAGGGTAAGCACCCTGGTGGGCCGGGCCAGTTTATTTACCTGCTGACGTGGCAGGTTCGGCCGATCGCGGCCCCCACTGGCCGCGGTTCGCCGTCCTGGGCCAATGGGGGCAGCGGGAAGCCGCGGCCAGCACATCCCTCGCCTGCGCCGCTTCCCGCCGGCCCCATTAGCCCGGGATGGCGATCCGCGGCTAGTGGGGGCCACGATCGGCCGAACCTGCCGCATCAGCAGGTAAATAAACTGGCCCGGCCCACCAGGATGCTTACCGTGGCGAGCCGCGTGCCAAACGTTGCCGACCCCTGGGATAGACAGTAAAGCAAGAAATTTGTAAAATAAGGAAAAAGATTTTTTTTTCTTATTAATGAATTCTGTTCTATGTAGGTTTTTATACTTCCTTCACCACTGTGGTATCTGAGTGCCACATGCTATGGCTAGTATCTATCATGTAAGCTTCTTTCTTGCTTTCTTTCTCTCTTTTCCTAGAAAGAAAATTGGGTAATGACTTTTAATTATCTTACCTTATTTTTAAGTTGAATTTTAGTAAATACATTAAGCAAATCTTGTTGGTATTATGGACACCTTCGTATCCTCACACCCTTAAATTAGGGGTCTTATTGAATTGTTCTGGGGTTCACTGCCGGAATAATGATGCTGCATAGCATCTCAGAGACTTGTTCTATAGGGTAAACCATCTATCTGGTCTCAATCACACCTCTGCCCCATTTTCTTATTTCTAATAAGGGTAAAGTGGCATCTTTGAACCATTTATTTCTCATTGCTTTTCATTTTAAAGAGATGTACTTATAGGGGAGAATTGAGAGACCAGTTCCCTCAGTTTCTCTTTGCAGGGGAAAACAAGTTAGTTATTTCATATTTTAAAACAAGGACTTGGACTTCCTAGTGAACTGTGCTTTTATGAGGAGTACTGGTAATATTTTAAGTAATATTTATGTAACCCTTCTGCCCATCTAGTTGGCAGCAACAAGGGCCGGGTTCTGTATCTAGGGGTTCCGTTTCAATAACACAATGCAAAACCGGCTCGAGTCCCCACCCAGTGACCTGGGACAATTACATACCACCCCCCTGGGTACCTCTAAGAGGCAATACTTCCCCTCTCGCAAGCACGGAGTCTGAGTGTAGCAGAAAATGTTTAATAACATGAGGTAAACGACATCAGCATAAAATTGGAAAAAACACCACAAACAGGATTCATAACACAAACCATGAGCAAAACCCACCCCAGCAAATTGGGCTGTGTCCTTTCCCTTTGGTTCTTGAATCCAGCAACCCAAAAATCACCCAGAGTCCCCAAAGTCCAACACCCCCAAAGTCTCTTGGGTCCAGCAACCACCCAAAGTCCCAAAAGTCCAACAACCCCCAAAGTCTCTGTCCCTGGTCAGTGCAGCCTCAGAGTAAAAGGGGGGCACGCAGGGTGTTAAGGGGCACCTTACGTGATCTGAGGCTGGCCAGCCGTCTGTTTCTCCGTGGGAGTTCCGCCGCAGCCTTTACCACGAGCCAGTCCACTTTCCTGCCATCCCACGAACTGCTCCGCTCCGCTCCGCTCCACTCACCGACCTGTAAGCCGTTCCAGCCGTCCCCGCAAACAGCTCCGCTCGCCGTTCCTTGGGCCACTCCAACCGGCCCCGCAAGGCTCCACGCCGCTCGCTGCTTGCTGCTCCTCCAGTCGTCCCCACAAATTGCTCCGCCAGCTGCTGAGCAATATAGCTTCAGGCTCCCCCACTAGTTAACACAGCACTCAGTGATCTCAGCTCTTAATAACATCAGCTCTTTTGTGATTTCAGCTCTTAGCGATTTCAGCTCATAGTATAGTAGGGGAGCCCCAGTGCTGGTGCACCATTAGCCCAAAGTGAATTCAGCTCAGCAGCCTGTAACTAGACTCCTAAGGGAATCAAAGTTAGCTCTGACATTCAACAGTGGAGAGAGGAGGCAGTGCAATTGGTGTTTCAAACCCTCAGAGGGGGCCCATACCATCAGGTACAAATACCTGTCCCCATCCTCTCTCAATTCACTGGATTTTGTAACCCATGCCCCTTGTCAAGCAAGTGCTACTTAGGAAATGGTGAAGGACTCACTCAGTCCTTCTGTCATACAACAGTTCCACTGGCCTTGATTCACAGAATCAGGGTAACAAAACTTTATTCTTCCTGCCCCAATAATAGAGAAACTGGGGATCCCACACCAGCCAAAGTAACCACTTTCAGTTGCTGTGTTTCATGCCAGGCGAGTGGGTGTGCCTATGCAAACAAGATCAGCCCCTGGAGTTCTTTTCCACACTCGCCATAATTCACCACCAGATGTCAGGGTAGAGCTCATCCTGACTCTGCTTACATTTAAAATACTGTGATTTACTGATGCAAGCAACACCTAATTCTGTGAGTAAGGCAAGTGGGATCAGGCCCTTCTACTTTATGGCATCTCTGTTATACCATTTAAGGCACTTCACAAAGTTAATAAGTAGAGAGAAAATGAAAGAGAAATGCCTGCAGTTTGGCCTAAGGTGCATCCACAGAATAATGTATACAAATAATATTTTAAATTTCCTGGGCTTGATTCACCATCAACAGTACAAAATATGTTCTTCTGTATCTTTTTTTTAATTTGTTTTACTGATCTTCCCCTGTCGTTAAAATGGATATATCCAATCACTTTAACAATCTACAAACTGTGAGCAGCTACTGCAGGTGCCATTATTTTATAATTTCACTGTTTCACAACTTTCATGTACCTTGAAGATACTGAAATGAGAGAGAAGTGCACTATATTGGATGCTAAAAGTCAGAGATAGGTACTGTAGGCAAAATTAGGAACCTGTAGCTCTAGGCACATTTCATCAAAGAGAGATTTTTATCGGAACTATTTAGCCATCCGTTCAGCATAACCTGTTTGAACACTTGGCTTGAAGTCTGTGGGATCTCAGACACACTTGTACCACAGTATTGCTAATGAGGTACGTACTGATATTCCTCTTTACTTGCAGCTTTGTACTCTAGATGATCCGTCACTATTTCCCTTGCTGAATAACAAAAGAATTGCTAATGCAACCAATGCAACACCAAGGTGCTCGAATATCGTTTACATTTCTTTATCTTTCAGGTCAATAAGGCGCTAACACAAGGCAGTTTAAATTAACATAATCATTTGATTCATGCTTTTAAAGGCATACTAACTTAGAATAAAAATAGATAACACCCAAAGTCAGAACCTTTCACGCAGGAGGGTGTGTATCCATACCATTCCTGGAAGTAGCAGACTGTCTGGTATTCTGGGGATGGCTGAGTGTCCGCTCTACCAGTTCCACTCTGTCTTGCCAGTAACAGTCCTTCTATGGACCCTCTGACTCCAGTTCCACTGACCACAATACATCTTCCCTATTTTACCAACATTTTAATATAAACATTAAAAACAAATAATTGCTGCCCAGATCCCCACCCGTTGTCCCCTAGGCCAGAGGTTGCTAGCACATAACCGAGTTGGAGTCTCATCTTTACCACAGTCCCAGCTGGTTACTAAGGGTATGTCTACACTGCCCACATTACAGTGCAGCCACAGCAGCATTGTGACGTGGGCAGTGTAGTCATGCTTTATCGCCAGGGGAGAGCTCTCCGAACAATTAAAGAATAACCACCCTGAACAAGCAGTGGTAGCTTTATCGCCGGGACTGAGGCTCCTGGCGATAAAGCGCTGTCTATATTGGAGCTTTTCAGCACTAAATCTGTTGTCATTCTGGGTGGGGGAGAGTGGCAGTGTAGAGACGGCCTTAGCCTTTGGGATAGTTTGGTCTCCTCAACAGATGACCTATCTCTGTGTCCCTGTCACCTATCTCTGAGTATAACAAACTGTCTCTCTGTGGAGTATGGATGGTTCTCTCTCTCTGTTCTGAGATGACCTCTGTGGGCTCTCTCTGGGTGTTGTCTGCTTTCTCATAGGTGCCTTCTGTTTCTTCAGATCACTTGGGGTGGGTTCCACTGCAGTCCTCACAACTGCTTCAGTCTGCTCCTTCTGATGTCTCTCTAATGGCTGGACCCTCACAGGAGTGCCTGTATACAGGGCTGGTAGGTCCTTGGCTGACCTGCAGTACTCTAGTACCTACTTTCTCTGATTGTTGACCATCTCCTCTCAGTGGTAACTCCATCCTTCTCGCTGGAACTGGTCTCCCCTCATTGATAGCAGGGTTTTGGTCTTTGTTCCATCAGTGCCTGCACTGGACTCTTTTGCCTCCCACCCCACCCCCTCTTTTGCATCCCCTTCTTGTGATGAGGTATTCCTGTGTGACAAAAATGCTAACAAGGGGTCTGAACTAGAAGAAACAGCCTTGTGTAACAGTCTCTTAGCTATTTTCACAGCTGATTTCACCTTACCATTACTCTATGTGTATGCTGGGGAGGAGGTGTGGTGGTCAAACTCCTATTTGTGTATAAATTCCTTTAATTCTTCCGAGGCAAATTGGGATCTGTGGTCGGTGAATACAGTGTCCAGAATGCCATATCTCACAAAGTGAGCCTTCAGTTTGCCAATCACTGGTTTGTTTCTTGTATCAGGCAGGGCATCAACCTCCTAAAAATTTGAATAGTAGCCCACTGTAATCAAGTATTGTTTTTCCTTGAAAGTAAATAAGTCCACTCCCACCTTTTACTATAGTCAGGTGGGCAGCTCATGGGGTAACAGAGTCTCTTTCTGTTGGTGATTATTGCACAAGGAGTGGAGTTGTGTATTCATTCCCAGCCCGTAAACACACACTTAAGTCCATCTAAGATAGTAATCAATGCCCAAGTATGAGCCGTGTAATTTTTTTATGACATCCTTACATAATGAGGTAGGTACAACAGCTCTGTCGTAGAAATATGATTCCATCCTGAACACTCAGCTCATCATTAATTTGAAAATATGGTTCTGCTCATACTGATACTTGGCTTTTGTCTCCTGGCCACCCTGCTAGAATCTCTCTTTTGACCGTCTGTAGCTGGATGTCATTTTCTGTAGCCTCTTTCATTTCCCATCAGCTTTGCTGTTGAAATTGGGAGACAGAGCAGCATTTTTATATATTCAATGCTCTGATTCTCTTCCCCCAGCTAACTGATGATGGGTAAATGTGCACTGCTCAGCAGGGCCGGCTCCAGGCACCAGCTTAACAAGCAGGTGCTTGGGGCGGCCAAGGGAGAGGGGCGGCACCTGCGGCAATTCGGGGGCGGCAGGTCCCTCGCTCCCTCTAGGAGCGAAGGACCTGCCACTGAACTGCTGCTGCCGATCGCGGCTTTTTTTTTTTTTTTTTTGCTTGGGGCGGCAGAAATGCTGGAGCCGGCCCTGCTGCTCAGGGTGTCAGCTAACACTAGTAATCATCCTAGACGGTATCTAATCTCTACCTGGTGGTGCTGGAGGCACATGAACATGCGCTACAATCTCTTTGGAACACTAAGAAGGGGCTTTGCCATGATTGGGTCTAGGGATTTGTGGTCAGATTGCACTGTTCCTGGGTGGTCACTGAAGCAATAGCTCCACTCCAAATATCACAGCCAGAAGATCTCTTTCTATTTAAGTGTACCACTTATTCATCTCTGACAGGGCTCTGCTGGCATAAGTGGTTGGCAGCTCCTGCAAAAGTGCTATACCCAATCCTTTCGCCGATGCATCACACTGGCTTGTCCATGGCTGTCCTGTATTGTAGTACTTCATGACAGGAGCATCCATTAGCATTTGTTTCAGTGTGTGAAATGCTTGTTGTTGGGGACCTGCCCAGCGCTAAACAAGATCTTGCATTGTGATGGGTTCTGCTACTGAAGCCAGGTGTGGGCAGAACTTGGACAGAAAAATTATCATTCCTATGAAGTGCTATATCCCTTCTATATCCACACCTGGCACATCATTGACTGTCTTGATCTCATTGGGATCTGCTTCTGTCCCTCTGCTGTGAGCAGATGTGCAGTATACGTCACCTCATGCTGTTTGAGTCACATTTTTTCCTGGGTTGAGTTTTATGTTCTTGTCCCTGATAAATTGTAGAAAAGCTTGTAAAGTTCTGTCATGGTTTCATTCAGCTTCTTTACCAGAACTCCCTTCACCTTCTGTCCTAGAGTGCTGGGCAAAAGCAGCTGTACCAGCACTCTGATCACTGTATCATCAAGTTAATCACCTGGAGGAAACCTGATGGGCAAAACTGTGCCTGATTGGCAGATTGGAACGGTCTGGGGAGAGTTAAAGAGCTCAGAGAATAGAAAAATACCAAGGAAGTCTAAGAGGGAAGAGAGAGACTGGCTGGGTCGCTGGCTTGAGAGCCAGAGCCAAGAGAGATCTCAGAGGGAGAGATCTCCCCCCTCTCTATCCTCTGTCTAAATGAGGGAGTTGGGGAGTTATATGTTGTTGTAGCTAAGGTGTTGCACAGTGCTGTGAAGGTGACAGGGGAACACTGGCAATATACCATATGTGATGTTTACAAGCAAAGAGTCTTCAAGCCGTCTGTATGTGCAGAGGAAGACAGGAGCAGAGGGGATCACCACCTGCAGGAGTGGCTAATCTGGGACGACATCTCACATTAGACAGATGGTTAGACAGGGGGCATATAGTGGAAACCTCAAGAGAATGGAGGGAAGAGCTAGGAGACACAACACCCACAGAAGATCCTGTTATATGTAGGGGCTTCTCCAGGATCTTACCTTGATCCATGCAGATGGAGAACCTCCAGAAAGGAGCTGGTGTGTATCACCACAAACTTCTGTTGGTGTCATCTGTTGGTTTTTCAGGTCAGTTATCGTGACATCATATTTTCCTGTTGGCTGTCATTGTACATAATTAGATTGCACCTGCTCTTTTTAATGGGTGTGTTGTAGTCCAATTCAATCCAATGAATCACGTTGCAGGAGGCCCCACTATCCAGCGTGAAATTGCACAGGGTGTTTCCCTGTTAAAATCGTTGTATGTACGGAAATTGATATTGTCCCTTATTGCTTTCCTGTCCCCACACCCTGAACCTGATGTGCTCTTGGAATCAGGAAGAGAGTCATGATATAATCACGACTGTCTGATGCGCCCTCCCCCTCTCATCGAATCATAGAATATCAGGGTTGGAAGGGACCTCAAAGCAGGACCAGTCCCCAACTAAATCATCCTAAGTCTAACTGAATCTTTCTGACAGCTTCTTCTGCTCTTGCACACACTGCTAATGTGGTTCAACTTGCTGCATTCCTTGAAATGCTGTCCTAGTGCAGGATACTTCTCCTTTACCCGCTCATGCTGTCTCCCACTGTAAAAGCATCTCACTCAGGGTATAGAACCCCAGCCACTTGCGCTCCTTTCCTGTTCTCTCACTGCATGTACTTCTGTGGGTGTTGTGTCTCCTAGCTCTTCCCTCCATTCTCTTGAGGATTCCACTATATGCCCCCGTCTAACCATCTGTCTAATGTGAGATTGTCCTCTCAGATTAGCCACTCCTGCAGGTGGTGATCCCAAAAGCTGAAAACTATCCTGTCCCCAAAAGCTGAAAACTATCCTGTCCCCAATTAGGGAGTCTGTTGTGCATAACAGTCAGTATGAATAGGAAAGTAACATAGGAGTTTGTTCCCCCCCACCACCACCCCTTCAGATTGATGTCTAATGAGAAACCTGTGTCATTCCCCAGCTTCATTCTACTTTGGGGAGCAATAGTTCTGCGTGTTTGGGTGTGTGTGTGTGTGAGTGAGAGAGAGTTCTATGGATCACACTGCCAGGTGCTGCACTTCAAAGAAATCAGCTCAGACGCTGCCCCATGTTTTATTTGCAAAGAGTGAAGCTGAATGCAGGTTAAGACGAACAAGGGAACTTTATTAAAACCCGTAGATTGCTCTCTCCATGTGGGTGAGTTGCTTCCAGCCTAACTCCTCAGCATTCCCTGTTTCCACTGGTGTCTTGTTAATAAGAGCACTCCAGGGAACATAGACCCTCCAATTCCAGTTCTGAGTATCATGAAACAGGGCAGGGACATTATCTTTCCTGTGTATTTTGTACATGATAGCGTACCTATTAGGCACTTAAGGTGTGATCCTGATACCCTTGTTCACATTGAGTAGCACATCAGTCTTCAAACAATCCATTTTCAATTGAAATGCTTAGGGAGCAAGGCACAACTCAAGTGGTCTGATCCAGAGCCAGCTGAAGACAGTGGAAAGACTCCCATTGCATTCAGAGGGTCAGTGTGAATAAGAGTAAGGGTGAATAAGAATCTGGCACTTACCAATTAATTAATAATCATAGGACTGGTAGGGAGCTTGAGAGATCATCTAGTCCAGTCCCCTGAAATCACGGCAGGACTGAGTGGTTCTCAGTCTAGAGCAGTGGTTGTCAAACTAGGGCCACCACTTTTTCAGGGAAAGCCCCTGGTGGGCCAGGCCGGTTTGTTTACCTGCCGCATCCGCAGGTTCGGCCGATCGCGGATCCCACTGGCTGCGGTTTGCCGCTCCAGGCCAATGGGGGCTTCCTCAAGTGGTTCCATTGGCCTGGAGCGGCGAACCGCGGCCAGTGAGAGCCGCGATCGGCCGAACCTGCGGACGCGGCAGGTAAACAAACCGGCCCGGCCCACCAGGGGCTTTCCCTGAAAATGTGGTGGCCCTAGTTTGAGAACCACTGATCTAGAGTAGACCATCCTTGACAATTATGAAGATTCCACAATCTCCCTAGGCAATTTATTCCAGAGTTTAACCACCCTGACAGGAAGTTTTTCCTAATGTCCAACCTAAACCTCCCTTGCTGCAATTTAAGTCCATTGCTTCTTGTCCTATCTTCAGAGGTTAAAGAGAACAATATTTCTCCCTCCTCCTTGGGGCAACCTTTTATGTACTTGAAAACTGTTATGTCCCTCTCACTCTTCTCTACGCCAGACTAAACAAACCCAATCTTCAGTCTTGCCCCAGAGGTCATGTTTTTCTAGACCTTTAATCATTTTTGTTGCTCTTCTCTGGACTTTCTCCAGTTTGTACACATCTTTCCTGAAATGTGTTGCCCAGAACTGGACACAATACTCTTATTGGGGCCTAATAGCGCTGAGTAGAGCAGAAGAATTACTTATTGTGTCTTGCTTACAACACTCCTGCTAATACATCCCAGAATTATGTGGTTTTTTTCTTTTTTGCAACAGTGTTACACTGTTGATTCATTTAACTTGTGATCTACTATGACCTCCCAGACCCCTTTCTGCGGTACTCCTTCCTAGGCAGTCATTTCCCATTGTGTATGTGTGCAGCTGATTGTTCATTCCTAAGTGGAGTACTTTGCATTTTTCCTTAATTGAATTTCATCCTATTTACTTCAGACCATTTTTCTAGTTTGTGCAGATCATTTTGAATTTTAATACTATCCTCCAAAGCACTTGCAACCCCTCCAGCTTGGTATTGTCCACCAATTTTATAAGTGTATTCTCTATGCCATTATCTAAATCATTGATGAAGATATTGAACAGAACTGAACCCAGAACTGATCCCTGCGGGACCCCACTTGATATGCCCTTCCAGCTTGACTGTGAACTGCTGATAACTAATCTGTACAAATGGTTTTCCAACCAGCTATGCACCCCCACCCCCCTTATAGTAGCTCCTTCTAGTTTCTATTTCCCTAGTTTGCTTATGATAGGATCATACAAGACAGTATCAAAAGCCTTACTAAAGTCAAGATACACCACATGTACTACTTCTCCCCGTCCATCAAGGCTGGAGACCACGCCTCCTCACTACAATGCTTCTGGAGTGACTCAGTTCAGGGGGAAATTAGCTGACAGTTAATGGCTCTGGCTGGCAGTCACGCAAAGCAATACAGCAGTCTAGGGGGATCAGCTCTCTGGTAGGACAGTCAGCAAAACCATCTGGCATCCTAGTTCAGGTGGACAAGAGACCAATGCAGGCTTCTTGGCCTGAAGGTGGGGAAGCTGCCACCCTGAGGGCTGGGATGGCAGGGGTAGAGGGACACAGGCCCACCCGCACCACTGCATCCCAGGCCAGGGCCCTAACAGAGGCAGAGTGGTCCACCACTGGGTCATCGGGGAAATCTGACCACAACACACTGGCCAGCTTGCAGTCAGTAACACAGCTGAACCCTATTTGACTTCCCTGGGCTCCTTCCTACACTCCCAGCCAGGGTGCCTGGGTTCTGGGGTTGTCATTTGTATTGCTGCGGTAAACAGCAAGTGGCAGCCCCAACAGCTCCTCGGTGTTCTCAGCATCTGGCAGCTCCAGCAGTCCCTCTGGGTCTCTGGCACAGTGGCAGTCTTCATCCGGTTCGGTGTCCAACAGCAGGATGGAGACATCCTGCTCCTCTGCCAGCTTTCCTCCAACTGAGCTGGAGAGCCTGCCTTCTGGCTCCTGTCCCACCCCTCTGCTTCTGACGGGGCAGCTGCAGGTGTCCCAGCTCTGCCCACCAGGGAACGGTCATGGGTCTCGCCCATCTGTCAGGGCGGGGGACCACGACACCTCACTACACCCCCTATCCACAAGGTTTGTTACCCTGTCAAAGAAAGCTATTTGGTTGGTTTGACACAATTTGTTCTTGACAAATCCATGCTGACTGTTACATATCACCCTATTGTCTTCTAGGTGTTTGCAAATTGATTGCTTAATTATTTGCTCCATTATTTTTCTGGATACTGAAGTTAAGCTGACTGGTCTGTAATTCCCTGGGTTGTCCTTATTTCCTTTTTTATAGATGGGCACTATACTTGCTGTTTTACAGTCCTCTGTAATCTCTCCTATCTTCTATGACTTTGCGATTATCTTTGTAAATAGCTCGGATATCTCCTCAGTCAGCTCCTTGAGTATTCTAGTATGTATTTCATCAGGTCCTGGTGACAGCTAACTTGTAATATGGCTTTGGTCTTCAGCTTTGCTATAGTGAGTGATGATGGTTATACCCACATTAGTAATACCTAGCAGCAAGCAAATTTTAGGTTCTGTTTGAACAAGCAAGAAAATGTTTAGAAGCTTATTCTCTGAGTGTCTTGGATCCTCAAAATGGATGAGAAATATTGCAAATAGAGGCTGTGTCACTATATTCTGGCAGTTCAACTTAATGGCCGATTTACATCCCAGGAGTGAAGATGCACATACAGATAGAAAGTAATGATTAGGAAAAAATGTGAACCAAACTTTTATGAAAGTTCACAAAAATTTGGAGGTGGGGCAAGAATATTTGGCAGAGCAAGGTCTGACTCTCAACTCAGTGGTTTTTCTTTGTCTGTTACCCAATAACTTTGGAACACAGCATGTGGGGAATGCTGGTGCTGAAGGAAGCAGAGACCTAGGCCTGGTCTACACTTTGAGTTTAGTTCGAATTTAGCAGCGTTAAATCGAATTAACCCTGCACCCGTCCACACTACGAAGCCATTTACTTTGACATAAAGGGCTCTTAAAATTGATTTCTGTACTCCTCCTCGACAAGGGGAGTAGTGCCAAAATCGACATTGCCATTTCAAATTAGGGTTAGTGTGGCCACAATTTGATGGTATTGGCCTCTGGGAGCTATCCCACAGTGCACCATTGTGACCGTTCTGGACAGCAATCTGAACTCGGATGCACTGGCCAGGTAGACAGGAAAAGCCCCTCGAACTTTTGAATTTCATTTCCTGTTTGCCCAGCGTGGAGAGCACAGGTGACCACGCAGAGCTCATCAGCACAGGTAACCATGCAGTCCAAGAACCAGCATGGACCGTACGGGAGGTACTGGATCTGATCGTTATATGGGGAGAGGATTCCGTGCTAGCAGAACTACGTTCCAAAAGACGAAATGCCAAAACATTTGAAAAAAATCTCCAAGGGCATGATGGAGAGGCCACAATGGGGACTCACTACAGTGCCGCGTGAAAGTTAAGGAGCTCAGACAAGCCTACCAGAAAACCAAAGAAGCAAACGGAAGGTCCGGGGCAGAGCCGCAGACATGCCGCTTCTATGCTGAGCTGCATGCAATTCTAGGGGGAGCCACCACCAGTACCCCACCCCTGACCGTGGATTCCGAGGAGGGGGTAATCTCAGCCATGCCTGAGGATTCTGCGGACGGGGAAGATGAGGAGGAGGAGGAGGACGACGACGAAGATGAGCTTGCGGAGAGCACACAGCACTCTGTTCTCCTGAACAGCCAGGATCTTTTTCTCAGCCTGACTGAAGTAACCTCCCAACCCTCCCAAGGCATTATCCCAGACCACGAAGCCATGGAAGGGACCTCTGGTGAGTGTACCTTTGTAAATATAAAACATGGTTTAAAAGCAAGCTTTTTTAATGATTAATTTGTTCTGAGGACTTGGGATGCATTCGCAGCCAGTACAGCTACTGGAAAAGTCTGTTAACGTGTCTGGGGATGGAGCGGAAATCCTCCAGGGACTTCTCCATGAAGCTCTCCTGGAGGTACTCCAAAAGCCTTTCCAGAAGGTTTCTGGGCAGTGCAGCCTTATTTCGTCCTCCATGGTAGGACACTTGACCACGCCATGCTAGTAGCAAGTAATCTGGTATCATTGCATGACAAAGCCTGGCAGTGTATGGTCCCGGTGTTTGCTGGCATTCAAGCAACATCCGTTCTTTATCTCGCTGTGTTATCCTCGGGAGAGTGATATCATTCATGGTAACCTGGTTGAAATATGGGAATTTAATTAAGGGGACAGAGGTGGCCGTTCCTACTGGTCTGTTTGCCTGTGGCCGAAAAGAAATCCTTCCCTGCGATTAGCCAAGTGGGGGGTCGGGGGGATTGGTGCTGAGCTTTTCACATTTGGCTAGCAAGGATCTTCCCTGATACCAGCTACGTGGTGGGGGGAGGGGTAAAGCGATCATCCCAGAGAATTGGATTGTGGGGGGGAGGGGGTTAGTTTGGTTTCTGCTGCTGCACGTTAACAGGAAAACCGCAGCAGTCAACGGGCTTTGCTTGGTATATGGGAAAGAAGGGCGCTGCTTTTCTGAAGGCTACGGAAGCCGAAAGACAATGGCTTACCATGGCCGCATGCAAGCCGAATTCTGTTGCCCAGACCTGCATCTGTGATCTCTAACACCAAAGCTGCAGGCACTCAATATTAAGATGCAAAATGCGACCTTGTACTGAAATCACACGTGCTATGTAATGTGAATAGTGTTGTTCACCGTGAAAGAGTATAAGCATTGTTCTGTAAAATGTATCTTTTTAAATACTTCTCTCCCTTTTTTCCCTCCCTCCCACAGCTGCAAATTTTTCAAGCCTCCCTCCTCCGTCCCAAAGACTATCTCAGATAAGGTGGCGGAAAAAAAGGACACGAGATGAAATGTTCTCTGAAATCATGGAATCGACCCGCAATGAAAGAGCTCATCTGAATGAGTGGAAGGACGCGGTATCAAAGTACAGGAAAGATGCCAGTGAACGTGAGGACAGGAGGGACCAACGTCAGGACAGAAAGGACCAACGTAAGGAGAGGAGAGACGCTCGAGATGAGAGGTGGTGGCATGAAGATCAGAGGAGGCAGGATGCAACGCTGGGGCTGCTGCGTGAGCAAACGGACATGCTCCGGCGTCTGGTGGAGCTTCAGGAACGGCAGCAGGATCACAGAGTGCCGCTGCAACCCCTGTATAACCACCCTCCCCCCTCACCATGTTCCATAGCCTCCTCACCCAGACGTGTAAGAATGCGGGGTGGGGGGAGGCTCCGTGCACCCTCCCACTCCACCCCAGTGGACAGCCCACCCAAAAGGCTGTCATTATTTTGAACTTTTTTAGTGGCCTTTTCCTTCCTTCCTATCGTCCTCCCAAACCCCACCCAGGCTACCTTGTCAGTTCCCTCCCTCTTTTTATAATCAATTAATAAAGAATACATGATTTTTAAACGATAGTGACTTTATTTCCTTTGAAAGCAAGCTGTGATCGAAGGGGGAGGGTGGGTTGCTTACAGAGAACGAGTCAATCAAGGGGGCGGGTTTTCATCAAGGAGAAACAAACAGAACGTTCACACCGTAGCCTGGCCAGTCACGAAACTGGTTTTCAAAGCTTCTCTGATGTGCAGCGCTTCCTGGTGTGCTCTTCTAATCGCCCTTGTGTCTGGCTGCGTGTAATCAGTGGCCGGGCGATTTGCCTCAGCCTCCCACCCCAACATAAAGGTCTGCCCCTTACTCTCACAGAGATTGTGGAGCACACAGCAATCAGCAATAACAATGGGCGTATTGGTTTGGCTGAGGTCTGAGCGAGTCAGTAACATGCGCCAGCGACCCTTTAAACGTCCAAATGCACATTCTACCACCATTCTGCACTTACTCAGCCTGTAGTTGAACAGCTCCTGACTACTGTCCAGGCTGCCTGTGTATAGCTTCATGAGCTATGGCATGAAGGGGTAAGCTGGGTCCCCAAGGATAACTATAGGCATTTCAACATCCCCAATGGTTATTTTCTGGTCTGGGAAGTAAATCCCTTGCCGCAGCCATTTAAACAGAGTAGTGTTCCTGAAGAACCCTTCCCGGCCATCCCATGTTGATGTTGGTGAAACGTGTCTTGTGATCCACCAGTGCTTGCAGCACCATTGAAAAGTACCCCTTGCGGTCTATGTACTGGCTGCCCTGGTGCTCTGGTGCCAAGATAGGGATATGGGTTCCATCTATCCTCCCACCACAGTTAGGGAATCCCATTGCAGCAAAGCCATCCACTATGACCTGCATATTTCCCAGAGTCACTACCTTTGGTAGCAGCAGCTCAGTGATTGCTTTGGCTACTTGCATCACAGTAGCCCCCACATTAGATTTGCCCACTCCAAATTGATTCCCCAACTGACCGGTAGCTGTCTGGTGTTGCAAGCTTCCACAGAATATCGCCACTCGCTTCTCAACTGTGAGGGCTGCTCTCATCTTGGTATTCTGGCGCTTCAGGGCAGGGGAAAGCAAGTCACAAAGTTCCATGAAAGTGCCCTTACACCTGCGAAAGTTTTGCAGCCACTGGGAATCATCCCACACCTGCAACACTATGCGGTCCCACCAGTCTGTGCTTGTTTCCCGGGCCCAAAATCAGCGTTCCATGGCTAGAACCTGCCCCATTAACAGCATGATCTCCAAAGAACTGGGGCCAATGGTTTGAGAGAATTGTGTGTTCATGTCCATGTCCTCATCACTCTCGTCGCCACGCTGCAGTCGCAGCCTCCTCCTCACCTGGTTTTCCAGGTTCTGGTTCAGCATAAACTGCACAATAATGTGCGAGGTGTTTACAATGTTCATGATTGCTGTCTTGAGCTGAGCGGGCTCCATGCTATGGTATGGCGTCTGCACAGTTCACCCAGGAAAAAAGGCCCGAAACGGTTGTCTGTCGTTGCTTTCCCGGAGGGAGGGGTGAGGCTGTACCCAGAACCACCCGCGACAATGTTTTTTGCACCATCAGGCATTGGGATCTCAACCCAGAATTCCAATGGGTGGGGGAGACTGCGGGAACTATGGGATAGCTACCCACAGTGCAACGCTCCGGAAGTCAACGCTAGCCTCGGTACATGGACGCACACGACCGAATTAATGTGCTTACTGTGGCCGCATGCACTCTACTTTATACAATCGGTTGCCCAAAATCAAATTCTGTAAATTCAGAGTAATCCCATAGTGTAGACATACCCCTAGAGGGGGAGAACTGAGTGGGTGAGTGTGGAAGCAGGGACTCAGAGTGGAGATGGGGAGGGGAAAGTGAGGCCCCAGTGGGGTGTGAAAGAAGGAGGATCCCAGAAAGCAGGGGAGTGGAGATGGGGAGGGGGAAACGGGCACACAGAGATGCTGTCATGCAGAGAAGAGGGAATAGAGGGCACGTGGAAACCCTTACATGGGGGAGACAGTGCAGGACCCTGATATGGGGGGAACACAGGCCCTGAGATGTGGGAGGGTGTAATCAGGCGTGGACTCACCCCTGCAGTGCCTCCTGCTGGTCGTCCAGGGAATTAGCTCACCAGCCTCTGGAGCGACCTCTGCGGGCCGGTGATCCGCCTGTCAGCCCCCGTGTCCCTCCCGGACCCCAGTGCCCTTGGCTTAGGTGCTGCCTCCCTGGCAGTACCCCACTCTCTCTCTGGGTCTCCCCACCCAGGGGAACCCCCACCCCTTATTCCAATGTTGCCTCAGTCATGGCTACTGCCAGTCACCATCTAGCCCCCACGCCCTGGGGCAGACTGCAGTCTATCAGCCAATCATCACTAGCAACAAGGGGTTTGGACTGGCTGCCTTTACCCACCCTCAGGCTGCCCCTCTGCAACCCCAATACCTATATGGGCCTAGGACCAGGCCCTGCAGCCTGGGGAGTTGCTGGCCTAGGGCTTCCCCGCCCTCAAGGCCTCTCCCCAGCCCTGCCTCACTCTAGGTCCCCGGGTGAGCTCCCTGCAGCCAAGCCTGTCTCTCTCTCCTGTCAGAGAGAGACTCCTCTACTCTGGCTACTCTGGCCTTCTTATAAGGCTGAGTGGCTCAGTTTGGGGCGTGGCCCCAGCTGCAGCCACTTCCCCGATCAGCCAGGGTTTTGCTCCTTTTTACAGCCCCAGCCCCCTGCAGGGCTTTTCCAACCCCTTCAGGGCTGGAGCGGGTGATCACCCCGCTACAGAGGGGTTGTGGGGAGTTACAGGCAAATGTGAGGTGGCCCACAGGGAGCTTGTTGGGTGGGAGGGGATGGAGGTATGCAAGGAGCCCCTGATGGGTGCAATGCACTTGGCCGACTGCAGCTATGAAGGATGCAGCCCCCCAAGTTTAGTTTGAGGCAAAGTTTTAGCCAAACCACTTTGCACAAATTAATACAAAAAGTGTAGGGGCTATATAACATAGTAAGCTGATTTTCCCCCCCAAACAATGTCATTAGTAATAGTAATAATTTATAGACAATCTTCATCAAATACATTTCCTATATATACAAAGCGAAGCCAGAAGGTTCAGCAATACAGCCACATTAGAAACGGGGATAATCATTTCAAATGTATCTAAACAAAGTACAATTAAGGCTACATTGTCCCCACTTCCTCTTCCCCAGATTCAAACCCCAACCTTTGTGAGCACTGAATAGGAGTGGGATGATTAAAGTAGCTCTCAGGCAGTGTCGACACTAGGTTTCTGTCCACACAGACCTGCATGCTATCTACATCTACTCAGAGCAGATTGGGACAGCAAGGTGGCTAACCCACAGATAGCCACCAGTACTTTATCTTTTATTCCACTACCGCCAGGGTCCTCAGCTTCAAGACACCTCAGAGTCTGGATTAAAAGGGAAGGAAGGGCAGCAAAAGCTGAGAAATGTATGCTGTGTTCCTGCCTCTGACACAGACTCTTTGAGTAATTTAGCATAAATGTGCCTCAGTCTCTTAATCTGTAAAACAGGAATGTAGCGGGGTAGTCACCCCGCTCCTCCCTGAAGGGGATAAAGCAGCCCTGGAGAGGGCTGCAGCGGGGAAAGCTAGGCTGATTGGAGAAGCAGCCACAGCTGTGGTGAGCTTAATCAGGGCCCAGCTGGCCCTTATAAGAGGGCTGTGGGCCAGAAGAAGGACTCTCTCTCTAGCTTTTGAGAGAGAAGGATCTGGCTGCCTGGGAAGCTGAGGAGAGTACCTAGGGTGGAGCAGTGCTGGGGGAGAGAGCTGGGGAGCTCCAGCCTAGCAAAGCCCCAGGCTGCAGGCCGAGTTAAGGACCCACAAAGGGTACTGGGGCTGCAGAGGGGTAGCCCAGAGATAGGCAGAGGCAGCTGGTCCAACCCCCCCCTTGCCGATGATGAGTGGTTTACAGACTGTGTTCTGTCCCCGGGAGCGGGGGCTAGAAGATGACTGACAGTAGCCACTGAGGTGAGGTGGGGATAGAGGGTGGGGGTTCCCCTGGGAGGGGGAACCCAAAGTGAGGGGGTATTGCAGTGGGCAGAACCCTTGGGAAAAGGGCACCGGGGTCCGGGAGGGACACGGGGGGCCAGTGGCAGGCGAGACATCAACTGGCAGAGGGTGCTCCAGAGCTGGAAAAGAGCTAATTCCCTGGACAACCAGCAGGAGGTGCCGTGCTGGTGAGTTGTCGCCCTGCCACAAGGAATAATAATACTTCCCTACTCTTCAAAGTTGTTGTGAGGCTTAATTCATTTAGGCCCAATTATGCAACGCTTACTCTCACTAGTAAACATTTACTCATACAGGATGTTTCATTGTTCTGTATGCCCACTAACATGAGTAAGAGCTGCACAACTGGTCATAACATTTGTGGTGCACCTGGAGACCTTTGAGTGGAAGATGTAGAATGCAAAGTACTTTCATTAGTGAACACTGACAAACACAGCCCCAGCCCTGCTCACTAAATGTAAATTAGATCTGAACAATAGGATTCAGACACACGATGCACAGGGTGAAGTTACAATCTGATAGGGGTGCAGGTTTGTTTGCTCTTTCTAAAACAAAACAATGTGGATTTTTTGATAGTGGGTTAGTGATGAAAGGCTTGAAGAAAAAAAATGTTGTCTGCAACTTTTTGTTGAAGATTGTGAGGCCATCTGGCACAAAAGGAGAAGGGAGGAATTCCAAGTACAGAGTGTAGCATGGAAGACAGAGTAAGGAGAGGGGAGGAAGGATAAAGAAAGGGATGTTCAGAAGGAAAATCTGTGAAAACCATTAGCATAAAGAGGGGAAGCAGGAGGTACTAAGAGCTGAGATGCAGGTGGAGTAGAATTGTGCAGGCCTTGAAGATGAGAAGATGCATCTTGAACTTGCTGTGGGAGGAGAGGGGAAACCACTAAAAGAGGGATGTGACCATGATCAAAATGGCTGAAGAGAGGAGATTTTAGCAGCAGTATTTAAGATATATATTAGAGATGGATGAGATGAGAAGTCAGATGGTTAGGGAGGAGAGAACTGCAAGAAGTAACAAAGGCATGGACAAGAATTTTAGTGGTTGGAACAGAAAGGAAAGAATAAGGGTACGTCTATACTTACCTCCGGGTTCGGCGGTAAGCAATCGATCTTCTGGGATTGATTTATTGTGTCTTGTCTAGACGCGATAAATAGATCCCGGAAGTGCTCGCCGTCGACATCGGTACTCCTGCTCCGCGAGAGGAGTACGCGGAGTCGACGGGGGAGTCTGCCTGCTGCGTGTGGACCCGCGGTAAGTACCTTGTAGTTCGAACTAAGATACTTCGACTTCAGCTATGTTATTCACGTAGCTGAAGTTGCGTATCTTAGTTCGAACTGGGGGGTTAGTGTGGACCAGCCCTTAGTTTCAGACATGCCGTAGCCCACTTTCTTGAAATTGAACTGCTGCAATATTGCAAGAGAGGCTGTTCAGAGTATATCAAACCTGAATAGAAGCACGAGGTTATGGATGTGTCACAAAGGGGTTGGGTAGCGTAATTTCCAATCCAGTTGTGAAGGCTTGGGAGGTTCAACAAGTCTTGCTAAGTTTCAGATAAGCAACTGAACTTTTGGATACTTACTGACTTGAACCTCTGAACTGCTTGTGTTTCTCCCATATCTTTAACATTGTATCTTTAGAATTTGTTTTTCTCTCTTTAGACTCTGCTCTGAATAGGAAAAATATTTTCTGTTTAACATTTATTTTCTCTTTGAAGTCCAACTTCAGCTCAAAACACATCTGTTTCAAAGATATATCAAAGATGCAGCAGCTTGTGTTCAAGTGGAAATGTATGTATGCAGTCTGTCTGGCCCAGGCTTTAGGAGCCTCAGGGTTTTAAAACCTCTAAGATTTTAAATAGCTTCATAGATATAATGCTTAAAGTTATCTTATGGTGTTTCATTTTGCTTTTTGTCTAGTCTTTTTAGCTCTGCAGTAGGCTTACTGATCTGAGAAAGTATGTGGTAGCTAAGTCACATTTTAAAGGGTTGATAGAAGACAGAGACTTTGGAATGGATAAGTCTGTCAAGATATAAATTCAACTTGAATAGTCATGAACAGTAAAGTAACCGATGGAATGATGGAAAAAAAAGGAGAGGTTCCTAATGGAGATCAATGCTGCACTGTACAGATGTTGTGATTGCTCAAGTGAGGGAAGTCAGGGAAAGTCAGGACACAGGAAGTGCCAGGGCCTGGGGAGGGATTGCTATATGGAATGTTGTTGTTATTATTGATTACTTCCCCAGTACTGAACATTTATGAAAGGGATAATTTAAGAATTCTGGTAGAGAGATGAGAAGAGTTGGGTTGTGGGGGGCAATAGGTAACTGGAGCAGTTCTGAGTTTAGAGAACCATGTAGTGAAGGGAGGTGAAGGAAATTTGAACTTGGAGTAGATTCAAACGATACTGTTTCCACTGTACCATTGCAGCACCCTGCAGAGTGCCATTTAAAACAGGTTGCTGTGCCCAAAATTGCTATAGTTCTTGTAGCGTGGGTAAAAAGAGGACATGTAGTAAAGGGGTCAGAAGAGGATGGTGGTGTTAAGGGCACTGTGAGGAAGGCAACCGGGATGGGGACTGCGAGCAGCTGCTCCCAGCCAAGGGGGAGCCCTGGGACAGCCCTGCATCCAGAGACATCTCGCTGCTGCTGCTGTTGCTATCTTTGTTCGATTTGTCCAAGGAGATAGCAATGTTGGCCAGGGACCGGAGTTTGAGAGGGCAGCCTGCTGCAGTGAGTGGCTCGCTGGTCCTGGAGGGGAGGATAGGGTGCAGCTCTCCCAGGTGCGGCACAGCTGCCACTGCTGCTGCTGAAGGAGGCTGGTGCTCCTTTCTGGCCACAGCCTGCTACAGGATTTGGTTTACCAAGCAGGGGAAAAGGGAGTTGGTGCAGCCATAAGTTGGGGGCAGTTGGGCTGATCTGGACTGGATCTGGATCTGACGGACTTGGGTGTTGGGGGCAACAGGCCCTGGAGGGAGGATGGGGTGGAGGATGGGGGCAGGGGGGCAGGGGTGAAGAAGGTGATTGGGAGGGAGGGAATTGGTTTGGGAAGTAGGAGAGGTTTCAATAGATGGGTTTACTGAGGAATGCTTGATTGAGATTTAAGCACTTCATGAGATTTGTGCTGGCCCTCTGCACACAAGTTGTATTTCACCCAGGCAATTATTCTTGCAGACAATCCCAACAAAGGGCTTGACTGAATGGCATAATTTAGTTCATGTAATTGGGGAACCCTCCTGTCCTACAGCAGCTAGAGATATTGAATATTGCTTACCTGCAAAAAATCATTTGAGATTATGAACAATCTAGAGGTCAACAGGTATTTGCAGAAGTTAGCCAGTAAATAATTCTGAACAACAAACAAATTCAAGAAAATGTAGATCTGTTCATGGACAACTCTCAAAGAGAAAAAAAGCAAAATGTATTGATAAATAAATCAGAATGTATTTGCCCTGCTCTAGTTGAGAATACTACTTAACGTAAGTGTAAAGTTATATAGCACCTTTCATCCAGAATTGTTTCACTACCGTCTCAGACGATCTATTACAGAGTGGATGTTTCACATACTTTTAAGAACTGATTCAAAATGAGAGAGATTTCTATCTGGTATTCTGATGTATCAGCGCTAGTCCTCTTGGATTCTAATTACATATGATTTTTCAGAGATGATTCAGAATCTGAGAGCAACTTTCAATTTTATGTTACTTTTTGAAGTACATATCAATTCTTCAGCTAAATCTTCCTTTTCCTTCCTAGGAACTTTGCTTGGTTATAACCATTGCCATTGTTGTCAGGTACAAAAATTGCAGTTCAATTTATAGAAGTAGAATGAGCACACTGGTCCTTTCTTAGTCCAGTATTTGATCTGTGTGTTTCAATTTGGTCGCTCAGTCAGCTGGAACTTTCAGTTTTAAAATGTAAATAAGTCCAAGTCTTCTCATGAGTATGTTGGCCATTGGTGTCTGAAACAAACTCCATGCTCCTTCTGGTTTTTCAACTGAGATTATTTTTCCTTTAAGAAAGTTTGATTTGAATTAATGTTCTTTTTAAATGATTTAATTAAATAACAGTTTTACAGTGAGTTATTTTTTTCCATGGAAAGGTGATGGATAGTCGAGGCATAATCCCCTCTCTACGTAGTTTCCCTCTACCTTTACCCACTCCCCATTCTTATTCCAACAGTCCTTTCCTTATCCCCACTTCAACCCAAGTTTCCTTCCTCCCAAAACCACCCTAGCATTAAGTTTTAGTCATACTAAATATATAATCAAATATCTTCAAAAAATACTAGTTGGGACTAGCATAGTGTATGCTTATGCTCCCTCTGAAAACTATGGTACATCTCCTTACCACCCCATCCCTAAATCTTTTCTTCGTGTTTGTCTTTAAATTGTAAGCACAAATCTTCCTCCAGGCTGTACTGTGTCACAGTGGTTGCCCAAAACCAATATTTTTTTTAACTTAAATTTAGCTAGAATTCTAAACTTTTCTTAAATAACTTAACATTTCCCTCCTTTCCTTAAAGTTTAATTATGATGATTTTACTGACCATAATTCCAGTGACTTCATTGGAGCTATATCAGTTTACACCAGCTGAGAAAATGGTCCAATGTCTTTTAAGCTTTAAGAATATGTACAGTCTTTCATTGACATCAAGAATGTAACTTTTCAAGTATTCTATTGGGAAACATACAACAGCTTTTATCTGACACCTCCACACTGACTTTAGCCTGTCAACTATAAGGAAAAGTGAGCAATATTTTCTTTTTAAATGTTCCTCTTCTCATTTCCCTCTCAGAATACGTGCTTGATCCTGAGTGGATAAAAAGGATATTCAGCCAATCTCAGTGCATCTAAACTCCACCAAACACTAGATCCTGTGCTGTAGCCAGGACATATTCAATTCAACTGATAGGAGAGAGGGGGCAAACATTTGCCAGCCTCCACCATAATTTAGAGCAGCCTTGAGGATGCTTTAAATTATGCGTAGTTGCACATGGTCCCATGATCTGGAAGCTAGAAATAGTTGGAGTGCAGAGGTGCAACCTCCATGCAGGCATGCGGTCTCCCCTGATCACACCCTCTATGTTGGGGGGGGGGTGAAGAAGGATGGCATAGAGCCCCTCTACCAGCTCTACAATATCCAGGGGTTCCCTTTACTGTGAGGGACTCCCTAGCAGTCTGGATAAGGTATAATGTGAACTGGATCCAGGAATTTATTTTTCCAACTCTGAGTGCCAGTCCTACCAATGGGTTTAGTAAGATTTATCCCACTTCTTCTTGTTAGTAATGGCCTGGTAGAGCACTTTATTCTAAACTGCTTGAAAATAGCTTCAATTGGATCAACTGTACTGTACCATATTGGAACAATTATTTTAACTGAAGTCTTTATCATACACTTACTATTCAGAAAAGGTAATGAGCTAAAAAAGCTGGTGCTCACTGGGGGATAAATTCTGCTTAAGGATACATCTCTGATCTTAGTTCAGCAGCTTCACTCTCAAGTTTCTTTGGAAGCACCTCTGCTTGGGAGCCTGATGGCTCACTGTTCCATCTTCAGAAAAGACACTCACTTGCTTAGATTTCCTCAAGCTGCAAATTTATTCACTGAGTTCTGAGCTGTAGAAAACAAAATAAAAAGCAATTTTGGTGTATGTCAGCATCCAGCTAGTGGATGGGGGGTGATGAGCCATGCACTTCCTGCTCACCAGGAGTAGAAGTTCATAACATATTTGAAAATAAATGTTGAACTAATATTGTTTTGGCATATTTTCTTGTTCCCCTCTTAACTGTTTCAAACCTGATCTAAATTGCCATCATATCCCCCTTGCTAACGTTCTGGATTCATTTTATACTGTTGCCACTGCAAAAACAGAATTTCTGTAACTCTCCTCTGTCTGATGATGACCACACTGAAATGTTGACCTTACCGTCATGCAACATGGGTGTAAACAAGGGAGGGGTTTGCCCCCATTGTTTTCACTGTGTCTAGCAAACATGCAACATACAGTCGCCTAACCTAGGGTTACCATTCGTCCGGATTCCCCCGGACATGTCCGGCTTTTTAAGCTAAAAATAGCGTCTGGGGGGAATTTGTAAATGTCCGGACTTCCCCCCCCCCCCCCATGCAGAGCACGCGCGGCTAACAGTGCAGCTGGCCGGATGGTGCCACTTACATGGGGCTCCGACACTCAGCCAGAGAGGGCTCCTCCTTCTCCCTCCCTCCCTCCCTCCCTGCAT
>NW_020664409.1:24313134-24378525 GCF_002925995.2 Terrapene triunguis
AGATGGGTCGGGAGTTCTGGGGGGGGGCTGTCAGGGGGTGGGGAGTGGTTGGATGGGGCGTGGGAGTCCCAGGGGTCTGTCTGGGGGTGGGGGTGTGGATAAGGGTTGGAGCAGTCAGGGTACAGGTAGGGGGTAGAGTCCTAGGGGGCCAGTTAGGATGGGGGGAGGGTCTCAGGAGGGGGCAGTCAGGGGACAAGAGGCAGGGAGGCTTAGGTAGGGGGTGGAGTCCTGGGGGGCAGTTAGGGGCAGGGGTCCCAGAAGGGGGCAATCAGGGGACAAGGAGTGGGGGGAAGGTTGGGGGTTCTGAGGGGGGGAGTGGGAGGGGCAGGGGAGGGGCTAGGGCAGGATGGGGCGGGGCTAGGACAGGACAGGGGCGGGGCTCCTCCCGTCCTCTTTTTTGCTTGCTGGATTATGGTAACCCTAGCCTAACCAGCTATCTTTTTCCTTTAACTAGCTTGTCATAGCTCTGGTTGGGCTCCCTTTGCCTGCTGCACACCAGATTGTTGTGAGGGGAATCCAAACGTCTGGATCCCCATGGATTTTAAGCTTCCCTGGGTCTCAGCACACTGCAGCACTGTTTCCTCCCTTGGTCTCTCTGGGACATTTCCTATGCACCAAGCCTCATTTTTTTGCCCCTTCTCAAAAAGAGTCCATCAGCCCACCCGCCTAAGGCATCCAGAACCAATGCTAACACCAATATACCTCAGAACCTTAAACACACCCTCTCCCATAATCACACAGAAGCTATGAGCCTATGGGTTATATTTTCGCTTTCTCAGGAGACATGAGGTAGATGTAACGTATATAACACAGAGACACAGGATTCTAACACCATTTCTCTTTTATGTAATCACACAAAAAGTATACAAATCATTTAGAAAACTAGTAACATCCTAACCACAATTCTGCTCACTAGCTAACCCGTCCTTTGGGATTCTTAGGGCGTTCAGGTAGGCAGGCAGGGTCTCCTGCTTCATTAGGCTGGTACGTCTGCGTTCTTTCTCTCTCATGGAGTCTTTCAGCCCAGCTTGCTTTCTCTGTCCTTGACTGGTCCATGCCCTTGCTCTCTCCTGCCCAGTGCTTCCTGTTCCTATGTGTATCTCTGATTCTTCCTAGTTCATATATCCCACCACAACACCTCTGCTTCTTTGTTCTATATTTGGTAATTTTCCACTGTCTCCACTTCCTCCCTTCCTTCAGGCAGGAGGGGAAGTGACTTCTCATAGCTTGAACAGACCCATTATCCCAGGGTGCTTCACTTTGAATAATCAATCACTGAGTTCTAACAACCCACCATTGTCCCTGGTCTGGCAGAAGTATGACATAGCCTTACCACCAATAACCGAATCCACATGCTTGTAGACAAATACCTTTTATGATAAGGCAATTTTCATATCAACAGCTCCACAATATCAACCAGAGATTAAGTTGTACAGACAGACTCCCCCAAAACAGCACATAGCTTTTCCCTAACTTTCTGTTTCTCCCACCACACTTCCTTTCAGGCTATAGTTTTGGTGTATGCTGTCTTCATTAAACTCCTCCCCACTCCCAAAAGTCTAACAAATCGATGTATCAATGGCTCTCACTGAACTGATGATGGCTCTTTCTATTCTTGACATGGAGTTTCTAGGCTTCATTGAAATGTAGTGGTGATGTATGAAACACTCCACCTTATGTGTGTAAGAGACTGTGTGTCTTTGTGTAGGGAGGTGCATGTATTTCTGCATGTGTATATACCTGTGTGAATACAATTTTCAGCCTAACTCTTGACTTTTATTCCTGTTGCTGGCTTGCACACAAAAAAATTGATGACATAAAATATGTGTATTCATTTCATAAGTTTTTAAAAGAGAAGAGAACTCTAAAAAAGTGTATTATTTCTTAAAAAGTGAATGTTGTTGTTGACTAGTAATTGCAGAAGAGCCAATGTATCATACGTTTCTATCCACCTTTGTCTAGCTACATTATAAAGTCTTTGTTGCAGATTCTTTCTTTTTATGTGCATGTCCAGTACCTACCATTCTGGAACCTCGATCTTAGTTGGGGTCTCTAGGCACTAAACAACTATTGTAGTAATAAATAATGTGGAAGTATGTGTGTTAGTGCATGCTAGATGTGTACACATGAATTCACATGTATTTGCATGTAGGTATGGGAGTGAGTGTCTACAGATTTATTTATATAGGTATCTGGACAGGTGTGCATTTCTGTGGTTGTGCTCTATGGATTTGTATTTGGGCTTCAGGAGTGGGCCTTTAATGGCCCCACTGAAGCTGTGATAATGTGTGGTCCTAACGGAGGGAGGAAGGGATGAAGTGAGCAGGAGGAGGGGCCTCGGGAAAGGGGCAAAGAAGGGGCGGGGCGGGGGTGTTTGGTTTTCTGGAATTAGAAAGTTGGCAACCCTAATTCCATATCAACCCAGATGAAGCTGCCCTTGGGCTAGCACTGCAAGTGTCTTTCACTAGATCGGCATTTGCTCATTCTGCAAGTGGAGAAGAAATCTGCTGATGAGTAGGATGGCTTATAGTGAAGTACAGTATAGGAGTTCACCTTTCTGTGCAAATTTTTCAACCAAGTTCTGAAACATGTTGCATATTATAAGAGTAGTCCCAACCTCTATGGCTATACTTGGACCCTGATGTGTATACAATGATAGCAACTTCATGAACCAAGGAGGCGGATGCCCATGAATCCACCAAGCACATAGTCCTTTTCCTACCAGTCCTGGTGTGTACACTTCCACTGTTTGGGATTACATTGTGCCAGTCATAAATCTTCAGCCCGTGTGATCAGAAGATAATATTTCTTCAGGGAAGAAGAATAGATTTGTGGTTAAGGTCTGGGTCTTGGGTAATCTGGGTTCCATTGCTATCTTGGCTGCAAATCACCTAATCTCTGTCTGCCTCAATTCCCCATCTGTAACATGAGGATAATATTTCCTTTCTCTCACCCTTTGTCTGCCTTGTCTATTTAGATTGTGAGGTCTTAGAAGCCAAAAGTGTCTCCTACTATATGTATGCACCATTATAAGTGGAAGGGGGGTCCTCTAGAAGCTACAATAATAACAGAGATGCTCATTTGACACTATTATAGCTGTGCCATGGGTGGGCTTTGTGTGGCTGCTGCGTGAAATGCATTCAGCAGGGATCAGGCCCAACACAGGCATGCTTTCATGCAGCTGACTATTCATTTGCAACAAATATAGTTTATAAAGAACAGTTAGATGTCACCATCAGGAAAACAACCAGGCAGAGTAACAACTACAGTCATGGCACCAGGTGTGGTAATCATCTGTCTGATAATGATCGCACAGTTGTAATGAATGGTCTTTATTGAGCTTTGCTTACATAATGACATAATTATCTAATACGCTCTCTTTCAAGTTATTTCCTCTACCTTTCTGACTCACCCACAGCATTTTCCTTCCAAAACTTAAGGAATCGTGCAAGATGTAATCTGATGAATGCTGTCCCCACTACACTATGTTTTGTGGAGTGATCAAAATAGGGACGGGAGACTGGAAGACCAAGACGGGAGTCTCTTTTCTATCTCCGCTGCTCACCCTTGTTTTTCCCTGTCTGTCTCCTCTTTCTTAAAGAGAATCAAGATGTTGGAATCCAGATGTCAGAAGGGATAAATATACGTGAAAAGCAGAGAGAGACAGTGGGCACTGACTCAGCTAGCTAAAATTAAGAGACTTCAGTGGAAGTAAACATAGTCCCTTCTTTAAAGGAGCTGTGTTCCTTTTAATGGCTCAGATTTTACACACCGTTTAAGCCATTGTTCCATTTCCTTGTTCAGTTAGGCAAAGGTTTCCCCGTCCTTACTTGTGCATAGCAGATCAGAATAATACAGTGTTACGCTTGTAGCCTTTCCTGATAAGGCAGTTGCACCAGCTCCAGCAGTCTCATAATGTAATAGCAAGGTTTATCGCTTGAACTAATCAGAACACATTTCCTCGTTGTTGAAGGATTTGCACTTTCTGTTAAACAGCATATTGATTACAAAATTGCTCTTCTCACGCAAAATACATTTGACGGTCTGATCCCTTCATATTTGAATGACCTTACTCTTTGTTTCCTTAGTGTTGCTCTGATGATGTTGGTTTCTGGTGATTCCCACTTGCTGTCTCTTTCTCATAAACAGATTAGGCTATCTAGATGCTCAGAACCAATGCAGAATTCTTTCACACCTTCGTTTTGAATTAAAGGACCACTGAGGCTTTCAACTCCCCACTAAAATATTACTTATGACATTTTATAAACTCATGAATATTGCAATTCTTATACTATTAGGAAAATATACACATAGATGCTTATATTAAAAGTGATATAGATTATGCTATTGTTTATAATATATTTTTTAACAATACAGCAGCCTGACTTTAAAAAGTGAAATAATTGCCACAAGAAAATTAGAATTGGGTGATTCAGAAAACATGTTAACACCCAAGCTTAGTTAAAGCAAACAAACAAAAAAACAACTAACCAAAACCCTACAAGAAACCCTTATCCATGTTCAGTTTAGTATCAGCTGGAAGCAAACATTTCTTCCTAGCTTTTTATCTAGAGATGTATATGGTCACTGTTACAGAAGAATCTGGCCACTTTTCCAGTACTTAAAAATAGATATAATAATAATCACACTCTTACTCTATCTTTTTTTTCCCCCTGAGAATGTAGGAGAAATAGTTCGAGTTAGTTTATGCAGTCTTTTTAGTTTCTTTTAATTATTTGTGTGAGTGGATATACTTGATATGCGTATGAAGAAATTGAGGAGAAAGGTAAGTTAAATAAATGAGCTTTTCATCTAGGACCAGAGCCAAAGCCTAATGAAGTCAGTGGGAATTTGATCCAGAGCATCAAAGAACTCTGGATTACCCTTAGTTCTGAAAGTGATTAATGGTTAGTTCTATGTTTATTCTTAATTCTTATGGAATTGAATTCCATAGCCTAGGTCCAGGTCATGTGATAGATTTGTCTCCTGCACTCATAAGCCTCCACTTCTTGGTCAATAGTTTAATTGTTCTAGTGCAGTGGTTTTCAACCTTTTTTTCATTTGCAGACCCCTAAAAATTTTTGAATGGAGGAAAATGCAGCAGGGAGAGACTCCAGCAGCAGGAAGGCAGTGGGACACTACACTGTTAAAAATAGCATGTAGAGATCTGTATCTTTATACACCTAAGCAGGGCCTCACCATTTGCACTGCTATTTGTACCTGTTCTAAGGGGGAATACAGTGTATGTACTCTACGTGCCACCCTAAGGAGTATAGGCGCCGACTCTGTAGGTGCTCTGGGGCTGGAGCACCCACAGGGAAAAATTAGTGGGTGCTTTGCACCCACCGGCAGCTCCCCGCCCCCCCCCGCCCCAGCTCACCTTCACCTCCTCCCCTGAGTGCGCTGCCGTGTCCTGCTTCTCCCCCCTCCCTCCCAGCGCTTGCGCCGTGAAACAGCTGTTTCGTGTGGCAAGCGCTGGGAGGGAGGAGGAGAAACGCGGCGCACTGGGGGAAGAGGCAGGGCTGGGTCGGGGATTTGGGGAAGGGCCCAATAGGGGCAGGGAGGGGGCGGAGTCAGGGCGGGGCCAGGGGTGGGGCAGCATGAGCACCCACAGGCACCAATGAAAGTTGACGCCTGTGCTAAGGAGTGTGCAGTGTAGACATAGCTTAAGGCTGAAATCTGCTCCACCTGTTTGGGACAGTGTCTCTGATGCAAGAGACTTTCCAGTCTGCATTAGCAGTGAGGGTGTGATGGAGCAGGGAGCGGGGCAGATTTGACCTGGGAATGTTGCAGGGGGGTTACACTGAGGATGGGGGACTTCCCTTGAAGGAAGCTACCTGAACTGTAAGCTGAGCCAGGAGGGGGGTTGGGAGAAGTAACACCTTCTGGCCGGGAGACTGAACAAAGGAGAGGAGGAGCAGAGGGGAGGGGGGAGAAAGCTGCTGGAGGAGTTTTTTTTAGTTTCTGTCTTGGGCTGGGTGGTGCAACGCAGGGAACCCCAAGCTGGGGCCTAAGCTCCCTAAACCCCCAGAAGGACTTGATTGAGGAGTTCTGGTTGTACCTACACGCTCTGCTTGGGACTGTGTTCCTGTCATCTAATAAACCTTCTGTTTTACTGGCTGGCTGAGAGTCACAGTGAATCTCAGGAAGAGGGGTGCAGGGTCCTGACTCCCCCACACTCCATGACAGAGGGTCCTCCACTAACAGCTGAAATTACTGAGAGCTATGTCAAATGATAGGATCTCAAGACATCGCAGAGGGCACAATGCAGAGCCGAGTGGCCAGCCAGCCAGCAGAGTGGAATGGCTGGCAGAGCAAAGTGGCAAGTGGCCTGCAAGGCGCTGATGCCTGAGCGAGCGCCCAGACAGCAGAGTGATCAATGTGCCTCCCCCACCCCCGATAGGGTCAGAGGTGAACTCATGCAGATGCACCCCTAAACTCTAGGTCTTCACTGACCAAGGACAACAACTGTGAGTGGGGTACGGCGGAGAGAGAAGGGAGCGGCATGTTAAAGGAACTTTTGATTGCTGGACTTAAGAACCTGAGGTAAAAGGACAATGCCAAACGAACTCTGAGTTGGGTGTTTTGCTCATGAGTTTATGCTTATGAATTCTGCTTGCGGCATTTTCCCAAGTTAATGCCTGGTTACTTTCCCCCTTTTAATAAAAAGTTTCTTTTCTACAAGCAGATCTTAGCCGATTTAGAAAGTACCAAAAAGAATACTGGTACTGTCAGGTCAATATCCCAGGTTCCACATGAAGTTTTGTCCTGTATTAATAGCTATGGTAGTAGTGTTATACTAACTTCGTTTTCAAGCCTCTATAGCGACTTTCAGCATATGAACTAAAGAAGATGGAGCTCCCATGTGTTTTTCCAGCTTTGATATGTTTCATTTTAACCAAAGCACCTCAAGCCTCCAATACGCGTTCTTTTTCTTCTCACAATACTTCTGTGTGCAATTCCTTTCAGATCATGAAATGCAAAATTGTTTAGCTTGTTCTCTATAGAAGAAAGGAAGGGAAAGAAAAAATAGTATATTGTTTGTATTGCGGGGTACAAACTTTGGAAGCCTGGGAACTATATTTCTGTGTAGGTTTGCCAGATGTCGTATCTTAAATGAGAAATATCAACGATAAACAGATGGTCTTATTGTTCTTTGAACTTCAGTGGTCTACTGCTAGTCTGCTTCCCCTTGATTGTCTTCTTTGTAAGTTTGTCTTTAAACTTTAAAGTCTTTAATCTTTCAAATTCCACCCTGGCACTCTTCTGTGTGACACACAGAAACTAGATGAGAGAGAGAATAAGGCAGACCTCTCTTTCAACTGTGGCAGCACTCCAGTATGCATGAAGTGGGAGCTGTTTCGTGGAATTAAACTTCAAATATTGATTAAAATTAAAGCTGCTGAGAAATGAAGCCCAAATTTAAAAATTGAGCTGCCACAGGGAAATGAATTAGGACTTCACAGTCTCTGCTAGAGCTTTTGTCCTATTTGTTCTAAATCCTTGTCTGCAGAATTTAAACTTCAGCCTAGTCCTCAGGATCCATCTGTGGAGAAGACTGGCATCACATATTTGGGGGAGAGATTTTCAAGCACCTATAGTAGCACAAATCCAATTGACTTTTCTTGGAATTGTGTTCCTAAATCCCTTAAGCACTTTTGGAAAATCTTCCTTCTGATCAATAGCTATTGATTAATTGATTATTGTCTAGGATAATAAAAGCATTGAGCCCTTAAAAATAAAAGGAGACATTTTCTGTGGGAGGAGCTGGGTATGATTTTAATTTTTATGTAGTGGCACCATATCTACTTGTCCTTTTGCAGCTTGCTTGGGATAACTCTTAAGGTTAAAAGTATTTTCTCTTCTATAGCAGGGAAATTAAAGGACAAACCTGAACCTAAAGGAGAATTTTTTTTTTTTTTTTTTTTTAGCAGCTTTCTGTGGTCACTTGATTTTCTGATGGACTACCCATACAGGTAGAGATGCCAGCTCTGCAGAAGTCCTGGAATATGTTATGATTGACTTGAGCCCTTAGTTAGAGCTGATCTACTGCCTGTGAATGTATCAGATCAGAATGAACTAGATGAAGGGAATCTTTGGCTAACCACTAACCCCCTGCCAGAGGAGAAGCAGACACCAGCTGTTTGTGTGGCATCGTGCATGGTTTCCAATTTAAAAAAAAATTTCAAAGGACAGTTCTGCAAATAAGCAGGGTCTTGGTGATGCCAGGATTTTGTGTCCATTCTTGTGAATGTTGTTACTTCTACAAACATTCACTAATGAATCATCAAGAGAGTCCTGTGAAGCAGAGACATCCCACTATGCTCATTTTGCAGACTAGGAAAACAAAGATTGAAAATGTGGACCTTAACTTTTCTAACTCAGTAGGCTAAAATTGGGTACCTATACCCATATTTAGCCATTTAAACTCCCATTGCTTTCCAAAGTGATTTGACTAAGGCTGCGTAAGACGTCTTTATCAAAACCAGGATAAGCACACAGGAGTCTCTTGCTCTCAGTTCTGTGCTTAGTTCATTGTACCAAGCTGTCTCTTTACATTACTAAGGGTATGTCTACACTACGAAATTAGATCGAATTAATAGAAGCCGGTTTTATAGAAATCGGTTGTATACAGCCGATTGTGTGTGTCCCCACATAAAATGCTCTAAGTGCATTAGTTCGGCGGACCGCGTCCACAGTACCGAGGCTAGCGTCGACTTCCGGCGCATTGCACTATGGGTAGCTATCCCACAGTTCCCGCAGTCTCCACCGCCCATTGGAATTATGGGTTGAGAGCCCAATGCCCAGATGATGCAAAACAGTGCCGCGGGGGGTTCTGGGTACATGTCGTCAGGTCCCTCCCCCTACGTCACAGCAACGGCAGACAATAGATTCGCGCCTTTTTACCTGGGTTACCTGTGCAGACAACATACCACGGCAAGCATGGAGCCCGCTCAGCTCAGCTCACCGTCACCATATGTCATCTAGGTGCCGGCAGACGTGGGACTGCATTGCTACACAGCAGCAGCAGCTAACTGCCTTTTGGCGGTAGACGGTGCAGCATGACTGGTAGCCTTCATTGGCGATCTGGGTGCGGGCAGCTGTGGGGCTGGCAGCCGTAAGGCTGCATTGCACCAGCCCCTTGCCTTTTGGTAGAAGATGGTATATTATGACTGGTATCCGTCGTCGTCGTACTGCAGTGGCTGTCGATCATGGGCACCCGGGCAGACAATGATGGTTATCAGTCGTAGTATGCTATTTTCTGCCACGCGCCCTGTTGGATCATTGCACGTTAGCAGAGTCGTAGTATGCTATTTTCTGCCAAGTGCCCAGTATTGTCTGCTAAGCACCCAGAAGAGGCCGATGGCGATCTGGGTGCTGGCAGACATGGGGCTGGCAGACATGGGGCTAGATTGCTACACAGCAGCAACCCCTTGCCTTTTGGGCAGTAGATAGCATATTACGATTGGTATCCATCATTGTCATATTGCAGTGGGTATCAGATCGTGCAATAGACCTGAAGGCTTACTGCCAAGCGCCCAGTATTTGCTGCCAAGCACCCAGAAAATGCCAAGGGCTATCAGTCATGCTGCACCGTCATTTTAAGATGTAAAAAATAGATTTATTCTGTATTCATTTGCTTCCCCCCTCCCTCCCTCCTGTTAAACCCTGGCTTTTGAGTTCAATCTTTGGGGGGGGGGGCATTCTGTGTGACAGTTGTTTGTGTCCTTAATTTTCACGCGGCACTGCTGTGCGTCCCTGTTATGGCCTCTGTCCTTCATGGCCCTGGAGACCTTTTCTAATATTTTGCCATTTTGTTTACTGCTTCGGAGTTCGGCCAGCACTGATTCATCTCCCCATATGGCGAGCAGATCCCGAACCTCCCGTTCTGTCCATGCTGGAGCTCTTTTGCGATCCTGGGACTCCATCACGGCTACCTGTGCTGATGAGCGACCTGTGCTCTCCACGCTGAGCAAACAGGAAATGAAATTCAAACGTTCGCGGGGCTTTTCCTGTCTACCTGGCCAGTGCATCTGAGTTGAGAGTGCTGTCCAGAGCGGTCACAATGAAGCACTGTGGGATAGCTCCCGGAGGCCAATAACGTCGAATTCCATCCACACACACCCAATTCCGACCCCCTAAGGCCGATTTTATCGCTAATCCCCTCGTCGGAGGTGGTGTTAAGAAACCGGTTTAAAGGGCCCTTTAAGTCGAAAGAAAGGGCTTCGTCGTGTGAACGTGTCCAGGCTTAATTCGATTTAACGCGGCTAAAGTCGACCTAAACTCGTAGTGTAGACCAGGCCTGAGCTACTCTCCTCTTATGTCCAAAGGTCAAAGCAGAGCCTCAGAGCTCAGTGACAGCTTCTGGCAGCCCTAGCTCCATCAGCACAAAACTGGCCAAATTTTACTGTTTCACACCTATCCTCCTGCCTGAAGTTCATGCAGTTGCATGGGACATAACCAACATTGAAATATGGCCTGTGGTTTGCTTGACTATTTCTTTCATTGTAGAGACAAGTTGGGTGAGGCAGTATCTCTTTTATTGGACCAATTTCTGTTGGTGAAAGAGACAAGCTTTTGAGCTACACAGAGCTCTTCTTCTTTCATGATACTCCTTTCCTCTTCCCATCTTCTGTGTTTGTTCAATAATCACTCAAACTGCATGTGCAAGCTTGCTTGTGTAAGTAGAATAAAATTGCATCCTTGTATTACTTTCATTAAAAAATACTAACAATTACTTTTTATTTAACCAAAACCACCTTTTTCCTTCAGCAAAGACTGCAATGTTTATCTACGAAAAAGAGAACAGAGATGAAGCTTTTCAGTTTTTAAATTCTTCATGCAGGGCAGCTTACTTGGACTTTGGAAATTTAAATAAGAGCGGCCAAACTGGTCTCTGTTACACCTATGTCATCCCACCAGTAGTGTTCTGCAAGTGTAACTAAGCTCAGATTTGGCCTGAGGAGTATAGATGAGCAGAGGACATTCTTTTCAAGAAAATATTGTTATTCCGTTTATACTTTTAATCTATTTTGAAAGTTAAACATAAAGAAGACATAAGTATTAGGGACCAAATTCTGCTCACAGGCAGGACTGTTGTAAGACAAGTGGAAATTCCATCATGGGGAAAAGTTCCACTTCATACTGATCTGCTTATGATTTCTGAACTGTTTGCAATACTAATTCTTGCACCACGCCCCTCCCATTTGCAGCAGAACTTTATGGTTTTACTGACTTGCATGATGTAAAGTATATTGGTTGGGGAAACACAAGAGAAGTAGCCCCTTGCCTCATTTAGAAATCAGCCTAATTTAAAAATATTAATAATGGTATATATCATTTTTACAGCATTTCCATCTAAAGGTCTCAGGCCAATTAATCAGCACTTGAGTCATCAAGTCCATTTACCATACCAATCTCTTGTGGTAGAAGCCACAAAGATTCATTTAAGAGAAACCTTTGACAAATCTGACCCATGGTGACACAGGCTTGATAGGGATTGGATTAATATTGCATGTAGAAGAAGTGCTAATTTTTCAAGTAGACTAATATTGATCTTGAAACAATAGTTCTTATCATAGTTTACTCTATCCCTTACTCAAAGCCTATCAACATTCCAAGGAAACAAAAATTTAGAGGCCAAATCAATTGATATTCTGTGTAATTCTATGAATCAAAGAATGTTTATCCTCCCAGTGGGACATAACTAGCTGTAATGGCTGACCTGTAGATGCACATTAACAGAAAAATAAATCTTCCCTGTCTCTATAGATGGGATAGGAGAGTCAAGCCTGATCTTAAAGTCATTTGAAAAGAATTGATTTGTCTTCCTAAACAGTAGTTATGTAGCCTTACAATTCAACCTGGTTCCCCGTGCCTTCAACTATTTGATTCTAATGCTTGTTCCTTCCAGAAATACTGTGAGAACAATAAATATCTTATTATCTTTTATAAAATACTATCCCACATCATCCAGACAATGCCGTATGCCACCCCAAGATTAGTTCATCTTTTACACTTGTGGTAAACTAGACAAAAGAGATGATATTTTCCTCTGTTTTTAGTTTAGCGACCAGGTGAAGGATTTCAAAATGTACCGTCTCCCTTTGAGAGTAAAAAGGAAAGCCTCATTCTTGGAATTTTATCCATAAAGTCACTGGTGTCCAGAAGGTTTAAACTGTTAAACCTCCACGGCATACCTTTGTTCCACTAACTTCCCTGTATGTTTTCCCTGAAGGCTGAGTGCAGAATATGGTCTTGAAGGGGAAACAGGGAGAACTGTCATACAAAGCAGAAACAGCTTTTAGAAGGATGAGCCATAGCACATAGAGAGATAAACTGGGTGCTCACCCTCTTGAAAGAGTAACTGACCAGTGATGAAATTGGGCATGAGAGGGGAGAAAGGGAGTGAGTGACCAGAGATGAAATGAAGGTGGGAAATCCCCCTCAGTCTTTTCCTCAAAGTTGCCCTTTGCCCTCTTCCCCTTTTCTATGATTCCGGTCTTTACCCACTGAAACAAGTGATTTAAAAGACAATACTGTGTTAACACTTTCCACTTCATCGCTTGCTATTTCTCCTCCATTCAAACTCTCAAAAAACAAAGAAACATATTTTAAAATCTAAAAATAAAACCTACGATAGCCATTATGTAAAAGAAAGCTTTGAGGTGATGTAACAGCTCAAGGTACGTCTACACTACCTGCCAGATCGGCAGGTAGCGATCAATCTATCGGGGATCGATTTATCGTGTGTAGTGTAGACGCAATAAATTGATCCCCAATCGCTCTTCCGTCGACTGCTGAACTCCAGCAGTGTGAGAGGCGGAAGCAAAGTCGACGGGGGAGCCGCGGCCGTCGATCCCGCGCCACGAGGATGCGAAGTAAGTAATTTTAATTCGATCTAAGATAAGTCAACTTCAGCTACGCTATTCTCATAGCTGAAGTTGCGAATCTTAGATCGATGCCCCCCCCCCCCCAGTGTAGACCAGGCCTCAGTGTGGTGCACAAAGAGTTAGGACTGGTCTACCATAGAAAATTAAGTCAGCTTAACTTTGTCGCTCAAAGGTGTGAAAAATCCACACCCCCTGAATGGCACAGTTAAACCAATCTAACCTTCCATCAACCTAGCTGTTGCTCTCGGGAAAGTGGATTACTTACAGCAATGGAACAATCCCTCCCGTCTATGTAGGTAGTATCTACTCTGAACTTCTACAGTGATGCTCCTGCAGTAGTGCAGCTGTGCCTCTGTAGCATTTCAAGTGCAGACAAGCCCTTAGAAACTCTCTGTGTTAGAGAGAGGGAACTCAACTGACTGCTATCTTTCTCTCAGCTCTTTCTCCAGGGTTGAGTCTAACCAATTAAGAGTATTAACAATAAATGACTGGCTATTGATAAAGTGACTTCTGCTTGTAAAAATGTATCAAAGGAAGAAAAACTCACCTTTTTAACTTCAGCTCTTCTTTTTTATTATGATGTGGCAGAAAAGAAACGTATGACAGGCTTTACTCTATGGATGAAATTCAACTCCATGTAGAAGGCCTATGCACCACTTAAGGCCCACTTAGGCCCTATTTTTAGAGCCTAAATTGAACTTAAATGCTGTATTGCCCTTGTACTACCACTCTACATAGCAGTGAATTTCACTCTGTGTGCAAAACTTTGCACACCATAGCAGTATTTATCTCTCCCATGGATGAAAAGGTCCTAGCAAATGAGAATGGATTAATAAAAGCCTTCTTCAAACATATATTTTTTGCTTTTATTTGGATATTTTAAAAATAGTTACATCAGTACAATGCAATACAGAGTCAGATTTCAAATCAAATAGTGTATAGTGTCAGATTTTCATTTTTAAATAGAAATGATAACTTGATTAACATCATTGTACTAAAGCTTGTCCTATTGCTTAGCTAATGCATTTAACACAGAAGTAGCTCAGGAACAATGGGTAATATATGTATGACAGCTATATTTTGCATCCTGTGGCTAGGATTTGCATATGTGTGGGAGTTAAGAAAGTCATGTGGCAGACCAAAACTAAATAAATGTAATATTAAAATGCAAAACTCTCCATAAACTATGAATATTGGAAATGGAATTTTGACACTCGTTGTTGAAAGGCTTCTATTAAAAGCACTTTTGAATTTCTCACCTACTGTACATTTATAAAATACAACCATAAAACTTTACAACAAAGTTTTTCATGATGGGAAGGTACGTGCTGGAGGACTTTCACCACAGTAATCCCAAGTTACTGAAAGCTCTTCTGAAGCTATAATACAGAGTGGGGGGGTAATTTAAAATCTCCTGACCTCTTAATGACAGGTTTCAGAGTAGCAGCCGTGTTAGTTTGTATCTGCAAAAAGAACAGGAGTACTTGTGGCACCTTAGCCCTGGTCTACACTACGAGTTTAGGTCGAATTTAGCAGCGTTAGATCGATTTAACCCTGCACCCGTCCACACGGCGAAGCCATTTTTGTCGACTTAAAGGGCTCTTAAAATCTATTCTGGTACTCCTCCTCGACGAGGGGATTAGTGCTGAAATCGACCTTGCTGGGTTGAATTTGGGGTAGCATGGACGCAATTCGACGGTATTGGCCTCTGGGAGCTATCCCAGAGTGCTCCATTGTGACCGCTCCGGACAGCACTCTCAACTCCGATGCACTGGCCAGATAGACAGGAAAAGCCCCGGGAAGCTTTAAATTTAATTTCCTGTTTCACCAGCATGGCGAGCTCAGAGGTGACCGTGCAGATCTCATCAGCACAGGTGACCATGCAGTCCCAGAATCGCAAAAGAGCTCCAGCATGGACCGAACAGGAGGTACTGGATCTGATCACTGTATGGGGAGACGAATCTGTGCTATCGGAACTCCGTTCCAAAAGACAAAACGCCGGAATATTTGAAAAAATCTCCAAGGGCATGAAGGACAGAGGTTATAACAGGGACCCACAGCAGTGCCGCATGAAACTTAAGGAGCTGAGGCACGCCTACCAAAGAACCAGAGAGGCAAACGGCCGCTCCGCATCAGAGCCCCAGACATGCCGCTTCTATAATGAGCTGCATGCCATTCTAGGGGGTGCCCCTACAACTACCCCAGCCCTGTGCGTGGACTCTGTCAATGGATTCTCACGCAACAGGGATGCAGATTTTGGGGACGAGGAAGATAGTGCACAGCATGCAAGCGGAGTAAACGTTTTCCCCGACAGCCAGGAACTGTTTATCATCCTGAAGCCAGTACCCTCCCAACCCACCCAAAGCGGGCTCATGGAACTTGAAGTCGGAGAAGGGACCTCTGGTGAGTTTACCTTTGTAAATATTGCACATGGTTTAAAAGCAAGCATGTTTAATGATTAATTTGCCCTGAAGACTTGGGATGCATTCATGGCCAGTACAGCTACTGGAAAAGTCTGTTAACGTGTATGGGGATGGAGCGTAAATCCACCAGTGACATCTCAATGAAGTTCTCCTGGATGTATTCCCAAAGCCTTTGCAAAAGGTTTCTGGGGAGGGCAGCCTTGTTCCATCCTCCATGGTAGGACACTTTACCATGCCAGGCCAGTAGCACGTAGTCTGGAATCATTGCATAACAAAGCATGGCAGTGTATGGTCCCGGTGTTTGCTGGCATTCAAGCAACATCCGTTCTTTATCTCTCTGTGTTATGCTCAGGAAAGTGATATCATTCATGGTCACCTGGTTGAAATAGGGGAATTTTATTAAGGGGACATTCAGAGATGGCCATTCCTGCTGGGCTGTTTGCCTGTGGCTGAACAGAAATCATCCCTGCTGTGCGCCACGCGGTGAGGGGAGGGGTGAAGTGATCATCCCAGAGAATAGTGTGTGTATGTGTGGGTGGGGGGGTTAGTTGGGTTTGTGCTGCACATTAACCCCAAAACCGCAGCCCCTCCTTTTAAATGGCCAACCCAACAGGTGCTTGGTATGGGAAATGAGGGTGCTGCTGTTTAAAACCATGTAATGTTAATAGCTTGGTTCACCGTGAAAGAGTCTACCTATTGTTCTCTAAAATGCGTCTTTTTAAATACTACTCTCCCTTTTTTTTCCTCCCGCAGCTGCAAATGTTTCAGCGCTCCCGGTATCATCTCCATCCCAGAGGCTAGCGAAGATTAGAAGGCGAAAAAAACGTTGAAATGTTCTCTGAGCTCATGCAGTCCTCCCACACTGAAAGAGCCCAGCAGAATGCGTGGAGGCAGACACTGTCAGAGTGCAGGAAAGCACAAAATGAACGCGAGGACAGGTGGTGGGATCAAGGTAATAGGTGGCATCAGCGTGATGAAAGGAGGCAGGAAGCAATGCTCAGGCTACTGGAGAATCAAACTGATATTCTCTGGCATATTGTTGAGGTGCAGGACAGGCAGCAGGAGCACAAACCGCCACTGCAGCCCCTGTGTAACCAACCGCCCTCTTCACCCAGACGCCCAAGAACATGGTGGGGGGGCCTCCGGGCACCCAACCACTCGACTCCAGAGGACTGCCGAAGCAACAGAAACCTGGCATTCAATAAGTTTTTGAAATGCAGTGTAGCCTTGTCCTTCCCTCCTCCACCACTCCACCCAGTGCTTCCCTCCTTCCGGGCTACCTTGGCAGTTATCCCCCAATTTGTGTGATGAAGTAATAAAGAATGCATGAATTTGAAACAACAATGACTTTATTGCCTCTGCAAGCGGAGATCAAAGGGGGAGGGGAGGGCGGTTGGCTTACTGGAAAGTAGAGTGAACCAAGGGGGTGGGTTTTCATCAAGGAGAAACAAACAGAACTTTCACACCATAGCCTGGCCAGTCATGAAACTGGTTTTCAAAGCTTCTCTGATGCGCAACGTGCCCTGCTGCGCTCTTCTAACCGCCCTGGTGTCTGGCTGTGTGTAATCAGCGGCCAAGCGATTTGCCTCCACCTCCCATCCTGCCATAAATGTCTTCCCCCTTACTCTCACAGATATTGTGAAGCACACAGCAAGCAGTAATAACGATGGGAATATTGGTTTCGCTGAGGTCTAACTGAGTCAGTAAACTGCGCCAGCGCGCTTTTAAACGTCCAAAGGCACATTCTACCACCATTCTGCACTTGCTCAGCCTATAGTTGAACAGCTCCTGACTACTGTCCAGGGCGCCTGTGTATGGCTTCATGAGCCATGGCATTAAGGGGTAGGCTGGGTTCCCAAGGATAACTGTAGGCATTTCAACATCCCCAATGGTTATTTTCCAGACCAGAAAATAAGTCCCTTTCTCCAGCTGTTCAAACAGACCAGAGTTCCTGAAGATGCGAGCGTCATGTACCTTTTCCGGCCATCCCACGTTGATGTTGGCGAAACATCCCTTGTGATCCACCAGTGCTTGCAGTACCATTGAAAAGTACCCCTTTCGGTTCATTTACTGGCTGCCTTGGTGGTCTGGTCCCAAGATATGGATATGGGTTCCATCTATTGCCCCACCACAGTTAGGGAATCCCATAGCAGCAAGGCCATCCATTATGACCTGCACATTTCTCAGAGTCATTACCCTTGATAGCAGCAGCTCAGTGATCACGCTGGCTACTTGCATCACAGCAGCTCCCACAGTAGATTTGCCCACTCCAAATTGATTCCTGACTCACCGGTAGCTGTCTGGAGTTGCAAGCTTCCAGAGGGCTATCGCCACTCGCTTGTGAACTGTGAGGGCTACTCTAATCTTGGTATTCTTGCGCTTCAAGGCAGGGGAAAGCAAGTCACAAAGTTCCATGAAAGTGCTGTTTCGCAGCCACTGGGAATCATCCCAGACCTGCAACACTATGCAGTCCCACCAGTCTGTGCTTGTTTCCCGGGCCCAGAATTGGCGTTCCATGACATGAGCCTGCCCCATTGCCATCAGGATTGCCAAATTGCCAGGGCCCATGCTTTGAGAGAAGTCTGTGTCCATGTCCTCATCACTCTCGTCACCGCGCTGCCATCGCTTCCTCGCCTGGTTTTGCTTTTGCAGGTTCTGGTTCTGAATATAGGTTCTGGTTCTGCAGGATAATGCGTGTGGTGTTTACAGTGCTCATAACTGCCGCGGCGATCTGAGTGGGCTCCATGCTTGCCGTGGTATGGCATCTGCACGGGAAAAAGCGTGAAACGATTCTCAGCCGTTGCTCTCACTGAGGGAGGGGCAACTGACGACATGGCTTACAGGGTTGGCTTACTGTACTGTTCCCGCAGTCTCCGCCACCCATTGGCATTCTGGGTTGTGCTCCCAGTGCCTGATGGGGGCAAAAACATTGTCACGGATGGTTCTGGGTACATGTCGTCAGGCACCCTTCCCTCCGTGAAAGCAACGGCAAAAAATCGTTTCTCACCTTTTTTCCTGGGTTACCAGTGCGGACAACATACAATGGCAAGCATGGAGCCCGCTCAGCTCACTGTCACCGTATGTCTCCTGGGTGTTGCTGGCAGATGCAGTACTGCAGTGCTACACAGCAGCATCCCCTTGCCTTGCTCTGTGGACGGCAGATGGTACAATACAACTGCTAACCGTCATCATCGTCTCATGGGTGCTCCTGGATGACCTCAGTTAGGTTGGTCTGGGTGCCTGGACAAAAATGAGAATAACTCAGCTCATTCTCTTCTTTAAGTTTCATCTAATGGAGATTCAGTCCTGCCTGGAATATCATGCCAGTTGGAGGCTTCTGCCTCAGGCTGCTCTCCCAGTCAGCAGCACTGCGTAGTCGCACCTACCCCAGCTTACCCCTTGCTCCCATGGCTCATGAAGCCTGGACAGTAGTAAGGAGCAGTTCAACTATAGGCTGAGCAAGTGCAGAATGGTGGTTCACTCTACTTCCCTGTAAGCCAACAGCCCTCCCCTCCCCCCTTTAATCTCCACTTGCAGAGGCAATAAAGTCATTGTTGTTTCAAATTCATGCATTCTTTATTAATTCATCACACAAATGGGGGGATAACTGCCAAGGTAGCCCGGGAGGGGTGGGGGAGGAGGGAAGCACAGAGTGGGGTAGTTGTAGGGCATCCCCTAGAATGACATGCAGCTCATCATAGAATTGGGATGTCTGGGGCTCTGACCCAGCGCGGCCGTTTGCCTCTCTGGTTCTTTGGTAGGCTTGCCTGATATTCCAGGCAGGACTGAATCTCCATTAGATGAAACGTAAAGAAGAGAATGACTTGGACTCACTCCCATTTATGTCTAGGCGCCCCTGACCAACCTCACCAAGGCCGGCCAGGAGCACCCATGTCTGCCCAGGCGCCCCCGACCAACCTCACTGAGGCTGGCCAGGAGGATCCAGGAGACAGCAGTAGAGGGTGCAATACAGCTGCTAACCGTCTTTGTTAACTTGCAAAGGCAAGGAGCTGCTGCTGTGTAGCACTGCAGTACCGCGTCTGTCAGCAGCACCCAGGAGACGTACGGTGACAGTGAGCTGAGTGGGCTCCATGCTTGTCGTGGTATGTCGTCTGCACTGGTAACCCAGGAAAAAAGGCGAGAAACTATTTTTTGCCATTGCTTTCACAGAGGAAGGGAGGAGGGCCTGACGACATGTACCCAGAACCACCCGCAACAATGTTTTTGCCCCATCAGGTATTGGGAGCTCAACCCAGAATTCCAATGGGCGGCAGAGACTGCAGGAACTGTGGGATAGCTACCACAGTGCAACGCTCCGAAAGTCGACGCTAGCCTCGGTACTGTGGACGCACACTGCTGACTTAATGCGCTTAGTGGGGACACACACAATCGACTGTATCAAATCGATTTCTAAAAAATCGACTTCTATTAAATCGACCTAATTTTGTAGTGTAGACATACCCATAGAGACTAACAAATGTATTTAAGCATAAGCTTTTGTGGGCTACAGCCCACTTCATCAGATGCATAGAATGGAACATATAGTAAGAAGATAAATATACATATAGAGAACGTGAAAAAGTGGAAGTAGCCATACCACCTGTAAGAGGCTAGTTAATTAAGATGGGCTATTATCAGCAGGAGGGGAAAAAAAAGTATCCTCACACCTTCTTGTCAACTGTCTAAAATGGGCCATCTTGATTATCACTACAAAAGTTTTTTTTTCTCCTGCTGATAATGTTCTCTGTATGTATATATATCTTCTTACTATATGTTCCATTCTATGCATCTGATGAAGTGGGCTGTAGCACATAAAAGCTTATGCTCAAATAAATTTGTTAGTCTCTAAGGTGCCACAAGTACTCCTGACCTCTTAATGACTTTTCCCAAGTAAAGCTCCTTCAGTGAGAGACAAAATGACAAGGGAAATGGTCCATTCTCAGTTGATATTGAGGCTTGCTTCTTTTTAATTCTTTCTGAATAGGCTCCAAGGAAGAAAGAAATTAGATAAGCACCCTAAATTTTTCCCTCCTTCAGGAATTAATTTCCAAGACACCACAAGATAAGTAGCATAACATTGCCAAGGAGAACAGTTCTGCAGGAAAAACATGCCCCACCTCCAACTCACCATTTTTTCAGATTAGGAGACTCAAGACGATTTAGTAACAGGATAGAAGGCTTCTATAACTGCATATTCAGCCTAGGTCACTAGTGAAATGTTTAGTGACTTGTGAAATGAGTAGGTCTGAGTCAAGTTAGTGTACACACCATAACGATCACCATCAGAACTGATACTAGTTGACACCTCTGTTGGGTCTCAGTAGACAGGACAAGGATGAATGGACATGAAGACAGAATGGCTCTCTCACTCCTCACTCACTCTGAGGAACAGAGACACATTAACAGGATGTGGTAAAAAGCTTACGCTATTGTTGTGCAGGCTAAACTTTTTTGTGGATAACTGAAGAACTTCAGACTCTAGGGTATTCAATCTGCCAACTTTCATTTAAAGAGCTAACAGGTATTACCGCCATTCTTGTAAAGGCCTAAACAAATCCTGAAATTGTGGGGGCAGGGAGCTCCTAGGTGTAAAAACAAGGGAACCCTCACCAAAAATTATTATAGCGAAAGAGCATTAACTGAGTCACAAGCAGTATATTATACCCCAAAGTATTTCATAAAGCTTATTGTTTTCTGGCTATTGTTGTTTGACTTTAATTAAACTCACCTGGATGATGTATGAGCCCAGTATTATTGGAGACATTTCAGAAAATAAAAGTGAGATTGCTCACCATATGGGTTTCTCCAGCTTGTGCAGCCATAATAAACAATCTTTCTAAAACTATCTAGAACTTAAACTGAAGCCGGGGGGGGGGGGGAGAGGCCATGTTTTGGAATGTACTGACAGAACATAGTTATGAATAACTTTCCAGGTGACAAAGCCAAAGCTTTAATTAGAATCATAGGTTCATCGGTTGCATAATTTGTCTTTCAAAAGAAAAAAGCAAAGGAAAGAAAGAGACAAAATTTTTCATGTGTAATTTCTTTGAAAATTAAGCTTCCCTGATGTTGATAGGTATATTATCCCATAAACAGAGATGTTTCTCCATAAAGATTTAAAAGGTGTGATTTTTTTCAATGAGACTTCTGCTTCTAAGGTACCTAGGTACTTTTGAAAAATCCCACTTTATATATATTACATACAAAAAAAATACACTGTAAGTTAAAGTTGCAGAATCAAGTACTCTAAAGTTAGGAAATGACAGATTTATAGTTGCCTATGCAATTTTAATTCAGCTCCTTTGTGCATATGCATTATGATAGTCTTTAATTACATGATCACATGTTATTTTTTTCTAAAGTATCCCTGCCTCATTTAGTGCACATGATGGAAAGTGACCACTGAAGGGATAGGTATTAAATATTTCTTTTTATACGCAATGTGTGATCTTATGCCATATTACTGTATGCCACCCAAAGACTATTTTTCATGGGCATGGCAAAAGACATGTCCCTGACACTAGCTCCTTGCTCCAAAGCATGAAGGTGCTAGAGCTTCTCAGTGAAATGGTTTAAAGAATTTTTTAACATGGGCAAAACAAGGTATTTTTCCCTACTCTTGTCCTGCTGAATGGATGAACCATGTTTGCTGAAATTTTCCAAAACAAAAAAAATCAGCCTGCAACAGACATCCAGCAATGAAAATTTCAAAATGGTTAAAATTTACCAGTTACAGGTAACAGAAAATTAGTCTTCAAGTGTCAGGCAACTTTAACTATAGGCATCACTACTCATGCTGCCTATAATATCAAACAGAGAGATGTTTCTCCATATAACTTAAATTCCTCTTTAGCGGGTAATGAAAGACACCCAGGATATAGTTGATGTTTAGAGCCCTATCCAGTGAGACGCTGAGCATTCCTTATGAGCTGTTCAGTGTCCCCCAGTTCCCACTGAACTCAGAATCAGGCCTTTAACACCAAATTCTTAAAATAGGGCAAAAAGTTCTGACATAAAAGTGCCTCTACCTTGTGCATAGAAGAGGCCAGTCTAGCACACAATTACCAACATTGTGTGCACAACTATTTTTGCATGTGGCCTTTACCTTTTGAAAACTCTCTTCTAAGATATCTCTGTTTTCAATATTCTGCTATCTCCTTTGAAGCCCTTCCTAAAAATACTCTGGAATATGGTAATTAGAAGCATGGCAACACAGTATCTGAAATGTTGATTAATTGGCACTGCAATTTTACTACTGGGAGAATTACCTTTCAATGACATTGCTGCTGAGAATATCACTGTTCTTTAGTTTGGTGGCAAAGATGAGTCAAATGGAAATTGGGATTTACAAATACTTCTCTGATGCTTAGAAACACAGGGTTAAGCAATCTAATCAAGCTATAGACTGGTGCACATCACTGTTTTGAATTGCATCACTGCAGAAAGGCCACTCAAACTGTAATTGTGGGAGCAACGTCAGAATTAGCACTCCTCCTGAGTATCTCCTTTAAGAAAGAGTATTCATTTTCTTGTCCCTGGGTTCCAGTTTGTATTTCTACATCAGGCTGGTAGATAGTAGTTGTGGGGCAGGAAGGAGTTTAATACACATGCATTTTTGCATACAGATAAGAATGGCGAGTATTTTAATATCTGCACCTTTGTAGGTATATATGCTGTCATTTTATATCTTGACCATATATGTGGAGATGAAAATAAAATTGATTGGTATCATTCTTCTAATGTGATAGTGTCCCCGCTCCTCCATATCTCCCCCCACCTCGCAAAAATGGAATCTGAAACAGATGTCCTGATTCTTTATTTTGAAACAGAACATCTCACTTCTATTGACCGTGTCAGCTTGGAAAGTTCCAACAGGTTTTGTGTGGGCAGCTCTTGCATTTGCACATGTAACCCCAGTTTGTGCAAGACAGTATTCTCAATTACTTAACAAAAGACACAGCCAAGAATCCATCAATACTGATGCACGTCAGGCAGCTTTGAGCCATCCTGTGCTTAGATATTTGCTTTGACATTTCCTAATAAAAGCTTTGGTAATGAAAATTCCTTGACATGTAACAGCACTTTTTTGCTGGGGCTGCAAAACATTGTGCCATCAATATCATGTGCACCTCCTCTCCTGCCAAAAGTAAAATGACAGAATCCTGTCCCAAATTTTCATCTTCACACACACACAAATAGTTATTCACCATGATCACATCCAGCTCTGTGTTAATGTGAATGAATTCTACAATCTTAGGGTTTCATAACACATAAGAGAGTATCCATATGTCCCTGTACATTGGAAATGGTTTAGAGGCTTCTCCTTTCATCCTTGTCTGTCATAAACCAGTATCATGTCCTGATTTTTGTAAACCCTAATGAAAATGAGAGCGTGCTGGGTGAGCACATATTGATTCATAGATATTCAGCTCAGGGATTGCCCTAAGGACTGTCATACAATACTTCTGTCCTTCTGCCCTTCTTAAAGCTCTTCTGTAAGCACCCTCCTCAAACCATCCCTCCCCAACACACAGTCCGATCCTTGTGGAGTCTGTGGACATTGCTATGAGTGGTGATCCTACAGGCAGCAGATCTGCACCATCCATCACCATATGCAGTTGCCTACTGAGCCAGACTTGGAGAGGACAGGTACATCTTCCTGAAGCCAAGCAAAATCATACTCGAAGATCCCTCCTTGCCCAGGACAAGTGCCTGTTTTTTTGTCCATGAAAATCTGATTCTCTCTAAACAAGTTATTTTTCTTTCTAAATAAATACTGTCTTGAATTATTAAACTTCTGTAAAACCTTCCCAGCAATTCAAATGCAAGCAGCTCAGAGTTTCAGAACGACCTTTCTGCTTTCATGCATACCAATCCATCTATCTGGCTGTCATCTTTAAGGCTTTGGGACATTTATGTTCGGCTGCTATCATTGCACTTGGCTCACTGAAGACCTTATTTAGTTTTTGATCCAGTAACCATTCAAAAAGCTTATTACAGCAGAGCTCATGAGTGAGTGAGGGTTGAGCATTACTTTCTGTTTAATAGGTGGACTATTATAACTGCTTTAAAATCCACATGGTGATTCAATTGTCTTAACTTTTTCTGTACCTCATTGAGATTCTGAATAGGGTTAGTGATGCATATTTTGGGATCATTAGAGCAAGGGGTACCTTGAGATACTACCCACGTAAAACACCACAACATTTTACAAAATCAACTCCTTATTCTAACATTTTATACGTGTAGCTGGAGCTCAAACTATAGTTCTTATCATCCTGTCTTAGTTGCTTGTCATTTATCTCAACTAATGCATTTCATGCACATCCCTTTGTGGTAAGCAATATTGAAAAAGTTATTGATCTTAGAGTTTGGGTCTAGAGAGAGACTCAAACTCTATCCATGCCAAATTGCACATCCAAAGCAATTACTAGCCTCTCGTCCCTTACACGACCCACTTCTGTCATGATGCCTACCAGAAATTAACTGAGCTGGGGATAGCTGCTAATTTTAGGAAAACACAAAAATAATATTTGATGTTTTAATCCATCATTTGTTGCTTGCTGTCTCTTAAGATAAGAGACTGTCCTATTTTGATTGTGCCTAGTACATTGTGTTTATGACCTTAATACAAAAAAATAAAGTATGCAAAATGTGTATATCCCCCTAAGACAGTATTAAGGAGTGAGAAAGGGAACTGACTATGTAAACATCAGAAAGAAAGCTATATTTAGGTTGCACATCAGGAAAAATCTTCAATTGTGAGTTGTCCTAAAGAAGATGTTAGCTGTGGGAGGCTCCTACATGTTTAAAGATAGACTGAACAAAGCATTAGCGAATCCTGCATAGGGAGGGCTATGGACTAATTAGTTATTTCTATTTCTAACTTGTATTATCAGAACATTTGAGTCACTTGGGAGGAAGTATTTAATGACTGTAAGGTGGTTTATTGTCTCTAATCCTCAATAACATTAAACCCAAGCATTCTGGACTATTCTATTATTTGAAAAAGACATTCATATAATTGTAATGTCAAAATATATCAGTGCAGCAGTGCAGAAAGGGTCTGGCTGTGATATATACTTGGTGGTAATGAAGAGGTTAAACTTACACTACTGTTAGCCAAATTCTGCCTTCAGTTATCTCTGAGCAACTACACTGACTGAGGCAGAATTTAGCCCTTATAAGTTTACAACACTTAACATTACCTTTAATTTAGTATCAAATTATATGGTAGAACTACTGGAAAGATGGAGTTAAAACTAAATGTGATCATTCCTAGTTTAATATTTAATTTATTTTTATTTATTTGATCACTCTTTGTATTCAGGGTGGGTCGGAGGTTCTGGTGTAAATTTGTTAATATGTATTTAGATGTCCACAGGCTCATTTGCAAGTGTAATTGCAGTAACTGCATGTGCATTTTGGTGCACACACTTGGGCCTCTATCCACTGAAAACGTGGCCAGCATGTGCCTATATGAGGAAGTACAAACTCAGTTATTTGTTAGGAAGACCATAAACTTAAAGGTCCATGTTACTGTACAGTTCAAGAGTAAAACATTACGCACACATTTCATGGAAGTCAATCAATAGTGTTGCAGAAATATGGCTGAGAGCAGGTCCAGTGTGTCAGAGTTAACAATAGGAGCTTGAACTGACGAAGTGAAATGTAAGAAATCAAAATTCAAGTAAATATAGTGTAAGCAACAACCATCACATCTCATTGTCATCTAGATAATGAATTGTTCCTCTTGGTGCACCAAAACCTTTAGATTAGCTGCTCTGTTTTTTAAAATAGAATTGAGACATTTCCATTGTTAAAATCAAATTTTCTTAATTGTATTAAATTTTTTACCACAAATAATGTGTATGCAATTGGGTAAATTTATAATGACACCATCACCATTTCTACTAATTCCAATAACTTTCTCCTTGTAAAGAAAGGGAGAGAGAGGCCAAATATTTGTGTATCGGGGCTGGTACATTGGTCTGGTGCGCTGATTGGCAATGCAGCCACAGCCTCAGTTGCAGGCAGGCTGTACAGCAACTGCACAGCAAAAAGAATGGTCATCATCGGCTGGGGAAGTGTAGCACATCTCTTTACCAGTTTTCAACTGTGGAGTTCTACGGAGCCCCAGCTATAAACTAAAGTGGTACGCTACCTGCCCCTTACATGTCCCCTCTGTGTGAATCCTCCTGAGGTGCCAGGCAACTAGCTAAGACAGGTAAGTGTATTGACTCTACCCAATTGCAATCAGGGGTGAATCTAGCCATGATATTGTCCAAATAATCTTTGATGATAGAGTTAACAAAGATGTACTAAAGTATAGGTTTTGACCAAGAAAACCTTAAATGGTTTGTATCTTGGATGTCTCAGAGACCACCTTTCTTCTTGTGTCTATTACCAGAACAGATGAAATTATCTCAGGCACTTGAGCTAACATCCTCACACATTTAATCATAAAGGAGCTGGAGAGAAGGTGTTCTCAATGAGAGATCATCAGCTGTGGAAATAGCTAAAACCATATGTTCTCCAACTCTTTTCATAACTTTGTTTGTTTGTTGGTATTGACGAAGCACCTCGGAGCCCTAGACATGGACCAGGACCTCATGGTGCTAAGTGCTGACCAGGCACAGAACAAAAGGATGGCCCTTGCCCCAGGGGTTTACAGTACCATGTAGCACATGTTAATGGACAGAGTGAGAACGAGTGGGCAGGAGGACCATGATTACATACACCATATGCCCTTCCACTACTGATTGTGCAACATCTCCCTGCTAAGCAAACAAAATTAATACAAGGAAAATATTTAAGTATTTTAGTTGTCTATAATGCAGTGATTGTGCTGTTATTTTTTGCTCTTCGTTTCATTTCCCACTCCTATCTGTTCTGTTCTTTTGACACATCCTGCTCCCCTGTAATGTTCCTCTGCCACCTGATTTTCTGGTCCTCCTTTTCCCTTGCATGTTCTAGGAAAAAGGAGGACTCAGTATCCTGTCACTTGCCAGTTGTCTATAGGCCGCCAAGTGATGTGCAGCCTGAGAATTACAACTCTAGTAATTAAGAGGAGCAAAGAACATTCCTCTTTACAGATTGAGTTGATTTAAATCTTATCCCCTCAGTTATTTCAGAGTCTATAGCTCTGAATAGTTCTTCAGCAGACTTAATGTTCCCCAAAACGTATACTTCTGCATCATAAATCCCCTGCAGTTTTTTCTGGAAATGCAGTAAACTATTTAAAATTCTTCTTTCTCATGTATAAACTGTGTCAGAAGAAGCAGCACTCATATCTTAGTTTGGTAGTAGATTGCAGATTGGAGGAAAGTGGGATTTTAGGTCCATCATATATAATGATGTTTTTTTCTGTGTGGCTGCCACAACATGAGGCCAGATCATCAGATTATCATGAGTGCCAATTTATACTATCTAACTCATCATTTTTAGACTGGCTATTCCAAGAATATCTGACCTTCATGATTTTCATTTCTTGGATAGTTGTCTAAGCCCTAGCCAGTAGTCCTGTAACCCCTATCAGTGTACAGGTTTGTAGGATTTCCTTGAGTATCCAATTAGACCTATATCAGAACTGTCTATTCAAAAGCAGACCAGAATTCTGATTCCTTTGTCTCTGTTGAGCATGCCAAAAATACAGATGTTATTTTATGCTAAACTTTTTTCTCTGTCATTATTGCTTAAAAAGACAGGGTGGATGAGGTAATATCTTCTTCAGAGCTCTGTGTAGCCCTGTGATGGGGCTCCACGCACCACATTAGCGTCTCCTGCTGGCCATCTCAGAGATCAGCTCTGCAGGTTGGTACACCCACTCCCTGTGCTGTCTCACCTGCCATCACTTCTGCTCCTGGACCCACATTACTCCAAGGACCGTGGGGCCTCTTCCTGACATGGTGCTCCAGCCATGTCACATTCTGTGCTCCCCCCTTCCGGAGGCCAGTACCGTGGTCCAACTGTTCAGCCACTTCCTCAGGAGCAAGTGGGGGGGACCCGGGCCCATCCACTACTCTGGGTCCCAGTCCAGGGACCCTGTAGAAGGCATTCACCTGCTGCATCCCCTCCAACCTCTCAGTAAATTTCCCTGGGCCACTTCCCCCTGGCCCCAGCACTTTCTTCAGCCCTACCTCAGAGCCTCAGCATGCCAGTCTTAGCAGCCAACCAGGAGCTCTCCCTCACTCCCCTGTTCTTGCCCAGCACCACTCTCTCCAGGGTGCTAACTTCCTTTTTGCCTGCAAGGCAGCCAGTCCTCCCTCCTTGAGCTCCAGGTAGCAATTGATCCTACTCTGCCCTGCAGCTCTTCTTATATGGGCCTGCCAGGCCCTGATTGGCTGCTCCTTGTAGCTCCTATCATATTGCTGCTTTTTGCACAACCTCCCTAGGGCTCCATTAACCCTTTATAGTCCAGTGTGGGGCAGACGCCCCATCACAAGCTCAAAAGCTTCTCTTTCATCAACAAAAATTGTCCAATAAAAGATATTCACTTGCCCACCTTGTCTCGCTTGTGATGTTGTATAAAAAAAAGATAGATAACTAGTTACACTAATACAATCACCACTGTTACAAAATTGCAATAAATCTTGTACAAAGTATGTCCTGTAAGGTATCAATGGAAGACTGCTAGTTTTTATCCTGTTTAAATCCATGTATCATCTTTGTAGATGAAGTTATGAATATTTTCGATGTTTGTAATTCAAACATGTTGTTTTCTTGGGTGACACCTGTCACTGTGCCTCACTGGGTCAAAGCTGAGAATACCAGATTCAGGACAAACTCCTGAGAAATGGGCAGACCCACCCCAGTGGTTATTGTTACATAAGATATACCAAGCCAATAACAAAAGTAAACTTCTGTCACACCACACTGGTTAACAAGAAGTCAGAAGTGCAGTCTGCTTAGGCATTCCAGCACTTATTTCACCACCCAGACACTAGACTTTATGATGAGTGGTTATTTAAAACCAATGTCATCAAACAAAGGGTTCTTCTAATCCCAAGAGATCATAAACATAGCCAGGTCAATATGTAACTCAGATCTTACCCAATAATCACGCTGTTGCCAATCCTTTAGTATCTAATATATAAAGGTTTATTTATAAGAGAAAAGAGAGTTAAAATAGTCAAAGAAATCATATACATATAATAATTGCAAATTTCTTATTTCAGGTTTGAAGCAATGATGGACTAAACTGCTGGCTTGTAAAGTCTTTGGTAACTTGCAAAAGACTGGAAAGTCCTCAGTCCATAGTTTGGAATGCTCCTCTTGGTATAAGTCCATTGTCCAGAGATTAGAACAGGAAAGAGGCAAAGTGGAGATTCTTCCAGGGTCTTTTGTCTTGAGGGAATGTTCTCAGTCTTAGTTTGTGAAAGATTATAAGCACAAGATGGAGTCCAGGGTCACAAGAGCAAGTCACATGCCTTAACATGGGCTTGATGACTCATAGGAGTAGCCATTACCTCTATTTTGGCTAACGCGTCCACAGGAAGGCTCACAGGGTGGGGACAAGTTTCTTCTATGACCCATTCTTTGAGCTAAGTGTTCTTTAATGGGCCATCAACTTGAATAGCTCATTTACAATGTGCTGGCCAGAGTGGATGTAAATTACCTTGTAGGTGTTAGCCCAAGAGCAAACACATTTGAAATACAGGTACATAGTCAATATTCATAACTTTAGAGACAAAGATGATGCATGCATACAAACAGGATAATCATATTTGATAGACTGTAACTTTTCCATTGATAACTTACAAGACATACTTTGTACAAGATTTGTTGCAATTGTCTAGCAGTGGCAATTTTCATTTTATAAATGGTCATGTTCCAATCATACAATGTCACAATGCCCCAAGACAGATTTGCATCCCTGCTAGCCATCGTGCTTGATGGCCCTTTAAGGACAATCAGCTCGCCCAGTGAGCCCTCCTGGAGACCTTTCAGAGAGCACTGAGGCAATGGATGCCCCGTGACTCAGCGAGGCATGTGAGGACATGTGATCTAAGACTCCATCTTTTTTCCAGTAACTTTCCAGGCATATGGACTGAAAGTATAAAAGACAAGACTGTGACATCACTGATTTGTCATTAGTGTTGCTCCACTTCTCTGGACTCTGTTTTCTAACAACAAGGAAGCTTTGAACAAAGGACTGATGACCCCCAATCTTTGGGCTGATACAAAGAGACTTATTGCAAGCTAGCAGACTCACCATCATTGCTATAATCCTGACCAACAGACTGTGAAATCCACTATAATTTATATGATTCCTTTAATGATTTAATAACTTGCTTTTCCTTTTTTATTAATAAATCTTTAGTTACTAAAGGAATTGGCTGCAGCTTTTGGGGTGGGGTGTAAGATCTAAAGCATATATTGACCTAATGTGAGTGGCTAGTTCCTTGGAGTTGGAAGAACCTATTGTATGTGATTTCTGGTTTTAATAATAATTTATCACAAAAGTCCACTTGTCTGAGTGGTAAGCCAGGGGCTGGAATGCCTAAGGGGGCTAGTTTTGGCTTCTTGCTAACCAGTGTGGTGATACAGGAGCTCACTTTTTTTACTGGCTTGGTGCAATCTAATTACATAATAAGCCATCAGGTTTTTTTGGGGGGGGGAATGGGCGGAATGTTTACACTGTTTCTTATAGTCTGTTCTGAATTTGGCATGATCAGTGGTGACCTATACCAGGCAGTATGACATTGCTAATATCCTAACACCATCATGGTTACAACATTACAAACGTTATTGCTTATGTCAGTTCGTCTTCTGGATTGTTCTTTCTCTGTTTTCCTGCACGATCTCTGATATTGTGGAACTAGCATGCTCTCTATTTGTTTATTTATGTGTTCATGTTTGTCATCTTTGCCAGCTAAAGGAGTTCCAATTCATGGATCTGACTTTGACTGATCTCCACTGATAAGCACAATTTGAAATATTTGTGTTCATTTTCATCACAGTAGCTGCATATAGTGGAGGGGCATATATCAGTCTGCATATATTTTATGATAAAGGCTATAACTTTGGGCTTGTCTGCATGGGGAATTTAGTGAACAGCAAGCAAGAGGATGAATTTACAGTGCACTAACTACTCCCCATGTGGCCACTCTTACTGCGCACTATAAGTGTCATTGAGTGGTGTAGCATAGTACATTTTAAAGTGTATTAAGCTAAAGCACACAAAGGCATTTTTAGTGTGCAGTAACACACTAATATTAATGTGGAGTCATTAGTGCACTGTAAAGTCACATCTTTGCTTGCTGCGCAATAACTTCCTGTGTAGACAAGCCCTTTATTTTGAGGCAGGTTAATGTATTCCCTTCTCCCCATCTTCAAAAAAGTATTGACACTTCACACTCTTGCATCTTGGAATTATATTAGAGTAGCAGCCTACTGGTGATGTGCGTTTGGACAATAATAGAGGATTTGATGTAGCAATCACTCAAATACTGTGAAAAGAGCATATTCATACAAATGTATCTGGGACAAAAGTGACTTTTTAGTATTGTATAGTGATTAGATTTAATGGTTTGCGTATTGAAATGACAGCATTGAACACTTCAGGCAAGTTGCTAAGGAAAAGTGGGAGGACTGATGGCCTTCTTCAGGCAGAAATTGCAACGATAGACTCATTTCTGCTGGCAAGCCACATTAGACATGTCAGAATAGTCATCAAGTTGTTGCCACACGTTTGTTCGTTTGTTTGTGTGTGTGTGTGTGTGTGTGTGTGTATAGATAGATAGAGTACTTCAGCAACAAAGAGAGAAAAATTACTGATCCAGAAGGTCTTTGGAGTTTCAGGTATGTGCAGCCATATCTTTAACTTCAGGACTGGTCCCTTACATAGTAGAATTAGACTTTCTATGGCTAGTTGGAAAGGTCGGTTTCCTCTTGCATATCAAGATATTTGCACACTTTTTTCTTCTTCTTTTTTTAATTAAACCACATGCCTTGGGCCAGATTTACCCATGCAACCACCAGGGAGGTGAATTGCATTTCCTTGCCTCCAGAGAAGCATCTGCACCAGATGGGAGATTTACCTTGGATGAAGGCAGATGAAGGCTACTTCTACAGCACTCCTCTGGAGTTTCAACTACAGGAGATCCATTTTACACTCTGAAGAGCCCTGCTTTGAGGACAAGAAGGCTAGCTGGCCAAATCATCACACACAACCCGGGTGCCCTAGCCACATCTCATCCTCATTTGGCCTCATTGAAATCTAGCAGTTCCATCTAATGATAATGGAAGCAATATTTTCCTAGCTGTGTAATCGCTGTAGGACTGAGTACTATAAGCAAAAAATGACATCTCAGTGTGCTGATGATAATTTAATACACTAAAGGACAATAAAGGCAATAAAAGTTACAACATTTTCATTGCAATGATAAGTTCCTTCTTCACCCTTAGGTCTCTTTGAAGATAATAGGGTTTTAAGAAGTCCTTTTTTTCAGTTATGGTTTCTAGAAAATTTGTCCAGTAGGGCACTTTGGAGAAAACATAGCAAAGAGAAGACAATATGCTTTAAAAAGCTGTATTGTGTTATGTTTAACAGAAAATATTATTGTTCTCTAAAAAGATATCCCACCATCTCCCAGCTATCTCCATGCCTGGGAAAGATCCACACCCGGACAAAGGATAGCTGAAGCTAAATCTAGGCACCATGAAGGTGTTACTGGTGGGTAGAGGGAAGCACTATGAAGAACTCCTCACTGGTAGAACATCCTCCTTCATGGAGGACTCTAACCCTCTGATTGTCAAGATGGTGAGCAGCCTGAGTACACTCCTCACTCTTATCAGGTACTAACTAGTTACATCTGATAAAAGCATCCTCATCTTCTGTGGCTGGCAAGGAATCTGCCCAACAGTTTGCCAAATTTAGATTTGGCCATAGACATCCATTGAATGATTTCCGTGTGGCCACTCAAAGAATAAAGTACTGTTCAGTATGTGTAAGGGTGGCAGAACATGGCCCTGTATGAGCAAAATTAGAGGCGGGTTTGAAATGGCATTTACCCTGTAATTTTAATGGAAGTGTGTTGTGGGGTGGGTGGATATTTGTGTGATGTTCCTGGATGACTGAGCTTGACGAGGAGAAAAAAAGTAGGTGGTGGTGTTAGGCATTTTTCAAGGTCTTATCTCTGTGTTTTTAGCAAGAATAAGAATGTTTTGTTGTTTGCTTAGCTGTGTTTAATGTTTTAACTCAGCCCCTGTTTGGCTGGACATGGGGCATGAGCTCAGGGATCCTCTTGTGGTTATGACTGAATAAATAAAATTAGTTTGTTCTTCTGTTGTGTTCTGTGGTGCTGGCATATTTCACAGACAGCTGCTGGTGCTAATCTTGGAATTATGGGTGCCTAATTGATTGACAAAGTGAAAGGAATCGAAGGGCCAGTTACAAAGGAAAATATTTAAAGTAGAAATTATTAGTAAAGGGCAATGCTCAAAATACCCATTAACAACCACCAAAATTCCATTTCCTTGCAGTTTCATTCATTTCTATTTTTTTCTGTAACTTTAATAGTACAGTTAGTGGGTTTCATTTTTTCTCCTTGAAAACAATTTGATCAACTTTCAGACACAGTTTCATCATGAAGATCTGTAAACTGTATCAGAAGCAGAGATTAACATTTAATGGATTTCAGCATATCAGAACCATAGAACAATTTTTTTCCCCACAGTTAGGTGGAAAATTACACTTGTGGTATAAATTTGAAGCCAAAATAATAAGAGCACTTTTATGGGAATTACTTTACAAACTGCTCTTGATAGGAAAAAACAAACAAACATACGAATTCAGTATCCCTTTTTCATGAGCTTTAGAAGGAAGTTTACTATAGAAAGCACTTAGTTTCCTGTCCAATCATTAGCAGGAGGCAACTCATTGTTCCACTCCAGGTAATTCTTAGGAACATTCACATCCACATGCAGGGTCTGTAGCTAATAGTTCCCCCTAAAATTCATTTTAGGCAGTCAGAATTATGACTCATATCAAGGAAAAGGGCCTTGAATGGCAAAGAATCAGTCTTTCTGACCAGATCTGAAGGGATGATTGTTATGGATGATATTAAAAAGAGAGAGAGAGCTTTGCTGTCAAAAAGAGTAAGATGCAATTTATATCTCCTCCTTCCTGCCAGCAAAAATATCCCCCTTGGTAAGAGTTAATTCCAAGGGAAAAGTTTCAATAAAACATCAATTTCTTGGGAAGGGAGCCTGTGTTTCTCCTGTTTTTATATTAACTTTGTCCTTTTAGGTCTGTGTAAAATAAATACTGATGTTTTACAGATTCACATAGATTTGAAAGCTGCTCCACCAGCAGGGACATGGGCATAGTTTGGGCCAGGGGTTGGGAGGGGCATTGCATCACTCCCCACCCCTAAAAAATTGCAAGCCTTAGACAGGCAGGCAGCCTGAGTGTGCAATGTAATGAGTTCTTCAGAGAAGACAGGAGAGTTCTCCCAGCTTGGGCCCCTGAGGCAGGGAGTCAGAATTTTGATTATAAACAGAGTGATTAACAAAAAGAACAGGAGTACTTGTGGCACCTTAGAGACTAACAAATTTATTTCAGCATAAGCTTTCGTGGGCTACAGCCCACTTCTTCGGATGCTGTAGCCCACGAAAGCTTATGCTCAAATACATTTGTTAGTCTCTAAGATGCCACAAGTACTCCTGTTCTTTTTGTGGATACAGGCTAACAGGGTTGCTACTCTGAAACGAGTGATTAACAGGTGATTAAGATAAGAAAGGGCTGTTAGGATGTTTCCTAAAGTTAAATGATCTCTTCCATGCTTGGTGAATTGCAAAAAGTAAGTAGCCTAAATGATAGAAAGTAATTGTAGATTTTTCTACAATTGTTTCAGTTGTTGGATTCAAGAGGTAGTAACAACATTACTAATATCTTTTTTTTAGAAGATAACTGATTTCTTTCGACAAAGGAAATGCAGTAGATCTAATCTACCCGGATGTCAGTAAGGCATTTGATACAGTTCCACGTGAGAAATTATTAGTTAAATTGGAGAAGATGGGGATTAATATGAGAACTGAAAGATGGATAAGGTACTGGTTGAAGTGGAGACTACAATGAGTCATACTGAAAGGTGAACTGTCAGGCAAGAGAGAGGTTTCTAGTAGAGTTCTTCAGGGATCCGTCTTGGGACCAATCTTATTTAACATTTTTATTACTGACCTTGGCACAAAAAGTGGAAATGTGCTAATAAAAGTTGCAGATGACACAAAGTTGGAAGGTATTGCCAATACAGAGGAGGACAAAAATATCATACAAGAAGATCTGGATGACCTTATACACTGGAGTAATAGAAATGGGATGATATTTAATAGTGCGAGGTCCAAAGTCATGCATTTAGGGACTAACAAGAAGAATTTTTGCTATATGCTGGGGACTTATCAGTTGGAAGTGACAGAGAAGAAGAAAGACCTGGGTGTATTTGTTGATCACAGGATGACTATGAGCAGTCAATGTGACATGGCCATGAAAAAGACTCACATGGTTCTGGGGTGCATCAGGTGAGGTATTTCCAGTAGACATAGGGAAGTGTTAGTACCATTATACAAGGCACTGGTGAGACCATATCTGGAGTACTGTGTGCAATTCTGGTCTCCCATGTTTAAGAAAGATGAATTCAAACTAAAACAGGTGCAGAGAAACAGGGCCGGCTTTAGGAAGTGCGGGGCCCGATTTGGCGGGGCCCCGGCAGGGATGACTCACCCAGCGGCACTCCAGGTCTTCACTCCAGGTCTTCCATGGCACTGAAGGACCCGCCACCGAAGACCCGGTAGGGAACCGCCCGGTGAGTACATCCCCCCCCATCCGACCCCCACCCATGTCCTGCCCCCGACTGCCCCCCTTAGAAACCGCAACCCATCAAACCCCCCCGCTCCTTGTCCCCAGACCACTCCTTCCCAAGACCCCCACCCTGGACCCTACCCCCTACCCAACTTGTCCTGGGCCCTGTCCCCTGACTGCCCCGACCCCATACACCACACCCCGACAAACCCCTGGAACTCCCATGCCTACCCAACCCCCCCCTTCCCCATCCCCTGACCGCCCCCCCAGAACCTTTGCTCGATCCAACCCCTCCACCCGCTCCCTGTCCCCGGGACTCCCTGCCCCTGCCTTATCCAACCCCCGCCCCCCCGGCCCCGGTCTCTTACCATGCCACTTACCCCCGCTGGAGCCACGCCGGGGCCGGGGCCGTGCCACCCGGAGCCAGAGCCACGCCGCCCAGCCAGAGTCGGGGCCAGGGCTAGGGCCGGAGGGAGCCGCTCGGCCGGAGCCAGACTGGGCCACGCTGCGCCTTCCTGGAGACCTCCTCGCACTCCTCCGCCCCAGCTTACCTGCCGCTGCTTGTTTCCAGGCTTCCCGCGTGAACATCTGATTCGCAGGAAGCAGGGGAGGGGGAGGAGAAGGGGGGGCAGAGCATTCAGGGGAGGAGGAGGAGGGGAGCTGGAGCTGGGGGCAGGGCGGACAGCTGCCGGAGCTTGGGAACCGGCTCCAGCTCACCACTGGGCACGGGGCCCTCTTAGGCGCGGGACCCAATTCAGGGGAATCGGGGGAATCGGCCTAAAGCTGGCCCTGCAGAGAAAGGTTACTAGGGTGATCAGAGGAATGGAAAACCTACCTTAGGAGAGTGGACTCCAAGAGCTTGGCTTGTTTAGCCTAACCAAAAGAAGGGTGAGGGGAGATATGATTGTTCTCTATAAATACATCAGAGGGATAAATACCAGGGAGGAAGAGGAGTTTTTTAAGTTAAGCACCAATGTGGACCCCAGAACAAATTGATAGATACTGGCCATCAACAAGTTTAGGCTTGAAATTAGGCGAAGGTTTCTAACGATAATAGGAGTGAAGTTCTGGAGCAGCCTCCCAAAGGGAGCAGTGGGGGCAAAAAAACTAACTGGCTTCAAGACTGAGCTTGATAAGTTTATGGAGGAGATGGTATGACAGGACCAGGACTGCCTACAATGGTGTGTGGCCCATCAGCAACTGCCTGTAGCAAAAATCCCCAATGGCTGGAGATGGGACAATAGATGGGGAGGGCTCTGAGTTACTACAGAGGATGCAGGTTTAAACTAAATTAAATGGTGAATTCTCTGTAACTTGAAGTCTTTAAACCATGATTTGAGGACTTCAATAACTCAGCCAGAGGTTAGGAGTCTAGTACAGAAGTGAGTGGCTGAGATTCTGTGGCCTGCAACATGTAGGAGGTCAGACTAGATGGTCACGATGGTTCCTTCTGACTTTAGTAAGAGTATCTCAGAAAGAATATATATTACAATTTTAAATCTAACCAGTGTCCTTTAAGTGACTTGCCACAAGATGTCAGAACATGTTAGTATTAGAACTGAGTGGGTCAAATTTTATTTAGATACAGTGCTCCTGTTAGATAACTTCTAAGTTATCATCTGAAAAAAAAATAGAGTTTTCAGTTGTCTAAGCAGCCCCTGGAATCATGGTTAAAGTTGCCCTCCCACCTACCCACCCCTGAAAAATCTGAAATGGTGCCCCTGTGGGCTGGCACAGATTTCCTTCCCCCTCTCCCCTCACCCCCCGCATGGGCAGCCTTCTTGGCTCGACTGGAGCCGTGCCTCTCCCCCCCCCAATATAGAAGTCAAACTATGCCTATGAGCAGAGAGGGAAGATAGGTGGTGGCAATCCACCTTGGCTAGAACAGGAAAGTGTCAATTATCTTTTCTGAGCAAATGCTGATGAATTTGGCCCGCAGATTGAGCCGTCTATGGTCTATGTATATTTTGTGCATGTTACCAGATAGACTATTGCTTATTATTTCTGTCCACTTCAAAAACTCACCTGAGAGAGAGATTAACTGAATAAAAGCAATTGTCTGTCACCAGAGTGTCAACCTAACACCAGGAGGCCAGAGCCTGAATACAGTCTGATGTGTCCAGAATATAGTCTGATGGGTCCAAATTAATGTTTGTGCAAAAGAAACTAGTCTGGACAGGGACGTAGAGAAAGGGAGAGAGAGATGAGGTTATTGTGACACTGACTCACCTGTACAACGCTTATACTTAAATCCATCAATATAGACCCTAGCAGATTACTCCCAAGATGGAAAATCTACAAGGGAAGGTAGATACAGCAGTAGACAATAGCTACAATCTTACTACACAGAGAGCTTATAGAGGAATTGTGCAGCCCAAATAAGTGGGCTGGACACAGGCATGGGAAATCTTTTGAAATCCTAGATAATAAGGTGGTGGGTCAAATCCCAAGATAAATATCCCCTGGCTGATCTGACAGCTGTTCCCCATGTCCTCAGCAGAAAAATCCAAGTGGGTCAGGCTGAAGGTGAAGTTTGGAGTTTAGCTGCAGAGTGTGGCAAACTAGATTACTAGTCCTATAGAACAAAGGTTGTGTCCGTGAAGCATGGTAACAGGATAGGGCTGGCTGAATGGGGAAGTATTCTCTGTCTTCTGAACTTGGAGCATGAATTCCCAGAGCACTGGGTCCTAGCCTTCCTCCCACAATTACCGTAGTTCTCTTCTCTCCACCCTACCCCCATTCTGGGGAGTATTCTTAGAGCACTGGGTTGATGCCGGGACCATGATAATGTTGAAATATTCTACTCAACCAAATACCACATACAATGTTTGGGCTTAGCTCGGCAATCCCAAACGAGAACTGGTTCACATTTTTTTCTGCCGTGTTTGCTCAGCCCTGTGAACTATGGGCACAGCTCTTCAGTTTTCCCTTATTCTTAGTTGCTGCTGTTTATTTCGTTATAAATTATCCTGAGATTTACTTTGAAAATTTACTAAAGATTTATTGTTCCTTGAGAAGACTGGGCTAGGATCAGGGAGGTTAGTGCAAAGATAGCAAACCAAGTAGAAACAAAACTAAAAGTAAGAAAATTAACATGATTTTAAGGAGATCATTTTCACTGCTGTCTATTTCACAGACACATTGGGATATTTTCAAATATGACTTATAGAGGCCAAATAACTGGAAGTTGTATGTCCGTTGTATTGCAATTTAAATTTGATATTCTTGGGTAACGCTGGACTTAAATTACATACAGTGACCAAAATTTTAAAAACTGATTCGAGCCTTTGGGTGCATCTGTTTTTGAATACTCAGTTTGAGACAACTTAAAAGGACTTCATTTCCAGAAGTGCTGAGCATGCGTCCTATTTAATTTTCTAGTTATATCTTTTTAAAAAAAGGAGAGAAAAGATAGGGAGAAGAGAACCTTAAATACTGAAGGGCATCTCTGTAGTTTTAAGGACTTAATGGCATCTTTTACTCAGAAACTACCTAATTAAAGTCTTCCTTAAATGCTTATGTGTGTTCTTAGTGGTAAAGTGGCTAAAGCAGATTAATACAAAAGGCAGCCTATGGACTGAGCTGCCTAAAGGCAGGTCAGCATTTAAGGCCCTAAGCAGTTAAGGATGCTAAAGAGATTCACTGTTTGACCAACATTCTAAACTACTTTAAAGTCTCTGAGGCAGGAGGGAGGAAAAAAGTTAATATTTTGATGCAAATGCAGAAATATTTCATTAATAAATATCACAATACCTGAAAACTTCTGAACTAATTTTCTTCAAATCTGGATATTTTCAATGAGGACCATAAAGTGATTTAAACTTGGTATTTTCTGAGCTATGCGAGTATAAAATTTCAGTTAGAAGATATTGTATGTCCCCAAAAATGTATTTTCCACCAATTTAATTCATGCATGGATTCAGCTCATACTTCCCTTTAAAAAAAAAATGCTTTTGGATCGAGACAAATCATGGAGAAATCTTCCCAAAAAGAATTTGAGAACGGTATGAGCAACTGAGATAGTCAGGGGGTTAGAATGAAAACAGAAAATCAGCCTTTAATATAGTATTGCTGTTCAATACTGCTATAACATTTATCCAGCTTTCCTTCTCTCTTTCTATCAAACAAACCAAGAAACCACACCTCGGATATTTTATCATTGCATCTTTCATATAATGTAACCACTTTTGATTAGAGATATCTATCATCTGCTGCACTTGTAATTACTTAGTTACCATATAATTCATTTCTTATTGTAATACAACTAGGGCTGTCAAGCGATTTAAAAAAGTAATCGTGATTAATCACATGATTAATTGCACAGTTAATAATAGAATACCATTTATTTAAATATTTTGAATCTTTTCTACATTTTCAAATATATTGATTTCAATTACAACACAGAATACAAATTGTACAGTGCTCAATTTATTTTTAGTTTTGATTACAAGTATTTTCACTGTAAAAAAACAAAATAAATAGTATTTTTCAATTCACCTAGTGCAAGTACTGTAGTGAAATCTCTTTATCATGAACGTTGAACTTACAAATGTAGAATTTTGTACAAAAAACTGCATTCAAAAATAAAACAATGTAAAATTGTAGAGCCTGCAAGTCCACTCAGTCCTACTTCTTCTTCAGCCAATCGCTCGGACAAACAAGTTTGTTTACATTTGCTGGAGATAATGCTGCCCACTTCTTGTTTACAATGTCACCTGAAAGTGAGACCAGGCATTTGCATGGCACTGTTGTAGCCGGCGTCGCAAGATATTTATGTGCCAGATGCACTAAAGAGCCGTACGTCCCTTCATGCTTCAACCACCATTTCAGGGGACATGTGTCCATGCTGATGACGGCTTCTGCTCAATAACAATCCAAAGCAGTGCGGACCGATGCATGTTTATTTTAATTATCTGAGTCAAATGCCATTAGCAGAAGGTTGATTTTCTTTTTTGGTGGTTCAGGTTCTGTAGTTTCCACATCGGGGCGTTGCTCTTTTAAGACTTCTGAAAGCATGCTCCACACCTTGTCCCTCTCAGATTTTGGAAGGTATTTCAGATTCTTAAACCTTGGGTCGAGTGCTTTAGCTATCTTTAGAAATCTCACACTGGTACCTTCTTTGCGTTTTGTGAAATCTGCTGTGAAATTTTTCTTAAAATGAACAACATGTGCTGGGTCATCATCCGAGACTGCTATAACATGAAATATATGTCAGAATACGGGTAAAACAGTAGGGGACATACAATTCTCCCCCAAGGAGTTCAGTCACAAATTTAATTAACACATTATTTTTTTAACAAGCATCATCAGCATGTCCTCTGGAATGGTGGCCGAAGCATGAAGGGGCATACAAATGTTTAGCATATCTGGCACATAAATACCTTGCAATGCCAGCTACAAAAGTGCCATGCAAATGTCTGTTCTCACTTTCCAGTGACATTGTAAATAAGAAGAGGGCAGTATTATCTTTTGTAAATGTAAACAATCTTGTTTGTCTTAGCAATTGGCTGAACAAGAAGTAGGACTGAGTGGACTTGTAGACTCTGAAGTTTTGCATTGTTTTGTTTTTTAATGCAGTTATGTGACAGAAAAAAATCTACATTTGTAAGTTGCACTTTCACAGTAAAGAGATTGCACTACTGTACTTGTACGAAGTGAGTTGAAAAATAGTTTCTTTTGTTTATCATTTTTACAGTGCAAATATTTGTAATAAAAATAATAATATAAAGTGAGCAGTGCACACTTTGTATTCTGTGTTGTAATTGAAATCAATATATTTGAAAATGTAGAAAAACATCCAAAAATATTTAAAAAATTTCAAATGGCATTCTATTGTTTAACAATGCAATTAAAACGGCAATTAATTGTGATTAATTTTTTAAATCATGATTAATTTTGTTGAGTTAATCGCATGAGTTAACTGTGATTAATTGACAGCCCTAGTATTAAATGATTATTATATGGTATTTATGAAGTTTAAGCATCACAATTACCAATGTATACTACAGAGAATGATGCTTTTGTTCCAGCACTGAGAATATCAAGCTAGTATTGGTACCTGCTAGAATAACTTAGCTGTATACTAGTAATAAACACAGCATTCATCAACACTTTAATGTGTATTTCTACTCCAGTAGTCGTAAACCTGTGCCTCTCTACTTATACACTTATAACATGTAGTTATAGAATGATTTTATCTTTACACCAGAATATGTCTGCTTCCTGGCAGGGGGCCTCTTTAAAAATTCAGAGAGATTTTCACATCTGCACTTCAGAATGAAGTACTTGAAAACTATACAACTTTGTTCTTTTTTCTGTACACTACTTTATTCCTACTGATAAGCTATCTAAAAGCAACTCAATTATTTCATACTTGCAGACTACTATAAATTTCCAAACAATATGCAAAACTTCAAGGTGATGTGCTTGTAATATATATGCTTATAAATCTCCCCATCCATAAGCATGCATAACTCCCACTGACACTAATGGATACTCTATATGTATATCAGGAGGAGAACAAAGTCCTAAGTGCTATATTGAACCCCAACAAATGGTGATGTCTTGGGTCTTATGCTACCGTCAGGCTCAATATGCAAATCAAATTCTTAGCAAATTGACATATTGAATCTGATTCTCATTTACACTAAGGCCATTTTGCACCATTCTGGCTCTGTAAAAATGTCTTAAAGTGAGATTAGATTATATTTATATCCACTTTGAGGTTTCTAGAGCAGTGTTAAATGGCTTTAGTGTAAATGCCTACAGTTTTATATGGCTATAGATCTGCATTCAGATATGTGTAATCACCTCCCATTGAATTTGACCCACTGAGTATCAGGAATCAGTGACTTCAGAGAGTTGTGCTGAAATCAAGAGAATCATGGTGAAATGGCTGTCAGATACCACAAGTGAAATTAGCAAACAAGTAGCTATTTTAGAGAAAATACGATGTTCCACATACCACATTTAGTGGTCACCCTTAAAGAGATGACATTTATCAACAGACTGCAACAGCTGTATCTGAGACATGGCAGTTGTTTCCTATTCTAAATATACATGTATCCTATTCTAAGCACGGTAATTGTGGTATTTTACTATACTTGGAATAGTGGCTATCGTACAATGGACCCATTCCCAGATAGAATTATAATGGGTATGGTAGAAGAATCTGGATAGATAGAAGTATACTTGTATCAAAACTTGGACCTTTAACTTTCCTTTCATGGAAAACAATTTAAATGTCAGTAGCTGGCACAATCTGCATTGTCTGGCTGATCTCAGGATTTGTCAGTTGAGACTCCCTGCCCCGAATGCTGTGAACTTCTTCAGATGGATCAAGCTGGACCCATAACCTGGACATTAAAAAAAAAGAAGAAGAAAAAGAAACCTAATTAATTGGTTTACACAACAAAAGAGATATTCTGTCTAACGGAATTTAATGGAAGTCACTTGAGAAAGGCTCACTGCTCTCAAAGAAAATAGCTTTCCTGTATGAACGTGTATAGCTTTTGCAATTCTTAAAAAATCTATATAAATTCAATACATTGGCTCTCAGATCCTGGTAATTTAAAAAAAACGCTTGTCTCCTAGGATTTAAAATCTTTCTAAAAATTCCCTCTGGAATCACATACATTTTACATAAGAATGGCCATATTGGGTCCATCTAGCCCAGTATCCTGTCTTCTGAAAGTGGTCAGTGTCAGACATTTCAGAGGGAATGAACAAAACAGAGCTATTTCAAGTGATCCATCTTTGTCATCCACTCCTAGCATCTGGCAGTCAGAGGTTTAGGGACTCCTGGAGCATGGGGTTGCATCCCTGACCAGATTGGCCAATAGCCATTGTTGGACCTAGCCTTCATGAAATTATCAAATTCTTTTTTGAACCCAGTTAGACTTTTGGCCTTCGCAGCTTCTCATGGCAAGAAGCTCCACATGTTGACTGAGCGTTGTGTGAAGAAGTACTTTCTTTTGTTTGTTTTAAACCTGCTGCCTGTTAATTCCATTGGGTGACCCTGGTTCTTGTGTTATGTGAAGGGGTAAATAATACTTCCCTATTCACTTTCTCCACACCAGTCATGATTTGATAGACTTTTATCATATCCCCTCTTAATTGTCTCTTTTTTAAAAAATGAACAGTCCCAGTCTTGTTAATCTCTCTCATATGGAAGCTGTTCCATACCCCTAATCATTTTTGTTGCCCTTCTCTGCACCTGTTCCAATTTTAATAAATCTTTTCTGAGAGGGGGCAACTGCATGTAATATTCAAGGTGTGGGCATGCCATGGATTTATAGTGGCATTATGATATTTTCAGTCTTCTTATCTATCCCTTTCTTAATGGTTCCTAATGTTCTGCTAGCTTTTTTGAGTGTCATTGCACATTGAGTGGATGTTTTCAGAGAACTATCCACAATAACCCCAAGACCTCTTTCTTGAGTGGTACCAGCTAATTTAGACCTCATCATTTTGTCTCTATAGTTGATATTATATTTTCCAATTATTTTGACTAAGAAGGGAAACTTTTTCTTAAAAATAAATAAACTAAAAACATGACTGGTACATTTTCCATTATAAAAGTCCCTGCCCCTAAAATAATTGGTTCTCTAATTAAACACACACACACACACACGTATATAGATATAGATATGTAACAGATCAAGAATGTAAAATGTTTCTAGAGACCAGATTATGGTTGGGCTTTTTGCAGATGCAAAGTGGTGGAGAATGTTGCAAGGACCATACTCCTTCTTGTGTGGACCAGGTAGAATAGCGTCTTCTGCATCCTAGAAATGCACCCTACTTCCCTACTGGTGCACAGTGCAAAGGGAACAGGAAGAGGACAGGCCATGGCTCTCACGCACTCACTCTCATGTACCAGCCACTCACCTTCATGCACCAGCCAACTTTACCCCACAATGCGGTGCAGAAGCAATCATGCACACCGAGCAACTCCAGGAGGGTTTCTGCCCCTTCCACATACAGTAGCTCATAGTGCTCCCTTTGGGATGATGCAACTCCACATCACCACTTACTAAATGGCACAACCTAATCCCAGATTAGGCATCATCACTATTTAATAACCTCCACCGAATGGAACACAAATAAAACATACAAGCACAGTTTTTGCTGCACACAAAAGCATTAGTTTTTTATGAACAATTAAACTGCACATTATATTCTTGCTGTGGAGAGAAGGCCTTGCAGGCTAAAAATTGCCCTTACTCTATTTTTAAAACCTATAAACTGTTCCCTAGTTGTTCAGTGTCACAGACCTAGGTGTTTGCACCATAACACAAATCCTGAGGGCAAGAGAGTGAGGCTGCAGTTGGCAATATGATATTCAATTAATATTGCCTTCCCCCAAAAGAAGTTACATTTTTTTGACTGACTGAACTATGTGAACATTTTCACACAGAAAGGACAACTCTTCAGAACTGCTAATTCATAACTTGATTATATTTATGCTGCTTCACCACCCTTGCTCTTTTTCCTTTGTTCTTAGGGTTTCCTCCCTCTGCCCTTTTGCAAAAAATATGTACTTTTAATGATGGTTAAAATGTTTTGCATATTGCATCTTTGTTTATTCACATTTATTATAAATAGAATAGTCCCTCCATCCCCAAATCGCTGTCCTTTTCTTATCTAACTGAAAGCCCAGTTAAAAAAACTTTGATCAAAAAATGTGTCCATTTACGTGAATATATATATATATATATATATATATATATATATATATATCAGAAAAGTCTGGATATATTTCCCCCTTATTTTTCTCCATTTCTTTGTATCTCTGTATTTTTTAGTTCTGGCTGTCTTTAAAGTTTGCATCAGAGCTGGATCCAGGTTCAAGTTTTCCCCAAGTTAGGGGCTATATTGATCCTAGATTTTGCATGGAAATCATCTCTGTTAGAAATGTGCTTCACATTATACCCAGGGAGTGGGGGGAAATGAATAATATACCAGTGTTCATCAAAGAGATGATTGATTGATTGATTGACTGATTAGGAAAAATATTAAAATCTTACTTTATATAATGATATCTTCATCAGAGCAATTTTATTCTCTTCTCTGTAACAAACCTGCTGTAGCTACTTCCTCAGACTAGTATTTGCAACATCTTCAGCTGGTATTGCCTGTAGTGCTGTACAAGCAGGAGACCCTCACAGTTTCTAGATATCCTTCACACTGTTAATGTGTTAAATAGTCCCCTTCCTTTTTCCATTTAGTTAATTACAAAGAGAGGCCACTTAGTGACCCAGCAAGAGCAGACATATTTTGCCAACCAGATGGCTGAAAACAAAAAGATTAGAGTGGTATTTTTAAAAAAAATGAAGATGCTACAGAAGGAAAATATTGCTCCTTTTTAGGAGCAGGTAGACGCAGCTAATTACACATATTTTACTACTCACTCTGAGTAGACACAGGAAGTGAATCAAAGGGTACGTCTATACTTACCCGCTGATTCGACGGCAAGCAATCGATCTTCTGGGATCGATTTATCGCGTCTTGTCTAGACGCGATAAATCGATCCCGGAAGTGCTCGCCGTCGACGCCGGTAATCCTGCTCCGCGAGAGGAGTAGGCGGAGTCGACGGGGGAGCCTGCCTGCCACGTGTGGACCCGCGGTAAGTACCTTTAAGTTCGAACTAAGATACTTCGACTTCAGCTACATTATTCACGTAGCTGAAGTTGCGTATCTTAGTTCAAACTGGGGGCTTAGTGTGGACCAGCCCAAAGACAGTGTAATCACTTGGGCTTGGTTCTGCAACCCTTACTCAAACAGAGTATGTGTTATGTGCAAGCATACAGATGTGCAACACTCAGACTCTATTCTTTCCTCCACATATCCTCTGCTTTCAGGAAGTGTTTGATGAGAGAGAAGAGTTCTCTACACTCCTATACCTAATCATAGTATGTAGAGCAGTTCTCAGGAAACCCAGGACTATGAGTGCTTCCAGCATGTGGAAGACTCACTTGTGCTTATCTGTGTGTCAGTTCCTTGACACCAGCAGCATTTCAGCGACCCAAGCACTCTCCTCTGAGTTATGACAGCCCAGTCTTCACTTTGTAGATTAACAATAGGTGCACCCCAGTCATTATGTCCCTTTGAATTGTTCCCCTGTGACATCCAGCCCCTGACACCAGCTACTCACAGAAATTCCAGACCCCTATTATACCCTAAGCTGCAGTGCCCCCCAATTTACCAGTAAACCACACAGGACTTCTGAGCATTTATAATAAGCCTTATTAGCCTTATAATAAAACAAAAGTAGTTTTATTTAAGAAAGAATAAAGATTTAATCAGTAAGAGAGTGAAGTGAGAGAAAATGGTGAAAACAATTGGTTACAACACAAAATAAAATCATAAAATGCAAACCTGGGTGTACACTTATCAATAGTTACCTTTCCTATCTAATAAAGTTCAGTCCATTGCAGAGCGCTCCTCTCTCCTCTGTGTTATACTGAAAACTACCTTTGGTTTCTATTCACAGATAGGGCAAACTCCTGTCTTGTGATAAAGTTTCATTTTTACCTTTAAGTCGGTTTGATAGTTTGTCATTGCCTCTGATGGTTTCCCATTCAAAGTCTTAGTATTGCACAAGGCTCCTTGGATTGCATCATCAGCCAAACAGGGCAGGTCAACTTCTTCTTGCCCAGATGAGCCCTCACCAACACACATATTGTCTCCTGGTGACTCCACGTCCACAAAGCATACTTTCAATATAAATACACTATTCCTTAAACATTATCCGTACATGCATCTCGCAATGATTATGACTTTTGACAAGTTATGAACTTTCTGTAGATGCCTCACATGTTACTCTTTGAGTATAAATATCCTGTAAGATGTGTTTGGTCTGATTTTTATCAGGTCTGAGGTGAGAGTTGTCTGCAAAGAACAGGGGACCCTTTGCCGAGAGGTCTCTGTCTCACAGTGCCCCTTATTGGGAAGCTATTTACCCCCATCAGAGTAGGACCTTACAATGGGACTATTTACTGAATAAGCTACTACTCAGCATGAGTAAGAGTGTCAGCCCAAAGTCATGTAAAAATTCTCCAAAGTCTGCCATAGACTCCATAAAGTCTAAGTAATGAGAGGCATAGAAAAAACAGGTTCAGTCACAAGCTCAGTTGCACCTCTATACAAAGGAGCAAAGGGGGGAGGGGAGTAAGAAGCTTCACTTGTGAGGCTTTTTTCCCCCTGAATAAAAACTGGAGAAGTACCGGAGAAATTTAGCCAAGCATTAAGATGTTTTCCTACTATTAACCCTAATGTTTCTTTTTCAGTTATAAGTACTCTGAGCATCAAAAACAATGTGTGTCCTTTCTTGAGGGTGACACCATCCAAATATTTGTAAACTAATATACCCTGCCTTCATTATATCTGAAATAACTTTACAGGCCAAAAAATCTACAAGTGTAAATAGCTCCATTGACTTCTGTTGAATCTATAACAAATTACAGAAGCAGAGAATTTGGCTTATATTTAGCTTTTAGTCTTTCCTTATAAACCAGTCCTTCTAGATCATGATTAGTTTTGTGCTACTAAACACTGAGGCTTTGTCTACACTTCAGACTTTACAGCATCTCAGCTGTATCGCTGCAGTAGCACCACTGTAAGGTCTCTCGTGTAGCCACTCTATGCCGGCAGGAAAGAGCTCTCCCGTCAGCATAATTAAACCACCCCTACTGAGCGGCAGTAGGTATGTCGGCAGGAGACCGTCTCCTGCCGACATAGCACTGTCTACAATGGCGATTTTGTCAGTGACATTTTTGTCAGTCAGGGGTTGTGTGTGTTTTTCACTCCTCTGACCGACAAACGTTTTACTGACAAAAGTGCTAACATAGACAAAGCCTGAATATCCTTCAATCTGCCAATATTTCTCTCAATATTTCTCAGTGTTTCCTCCAGTATAGAATGTTCCAAATCAGTAGCACAGAATCATTTACAGGAACTATTATCTCTTTCATCCATGACTTGATTCCTGTGCAGGGGGGAGGGATAGCTCAGTGGTTTGAGCATTGGCCTGCTAAATGCAGGTTGTGAGTTTAATCCTTGAGGGGGCCACTTAGGGATCTAGAGCAAAATCAGTACTTGGTCCTGCTAGTGAAGGCAGGGGGCTGGACTTAATGACCTTTTGGGGTCCCTTCCAGTTCTATGATATAGGTATATCTCCATATATTATATATTATGTGAAGCCCAACGTTATATTGCTCTTTTATTGCAACCATATCACATTACAGCCAATATCTAATTTGTTGATAAGCCCTTTCTATTATATCTCATCTTCAGTTGTGTTGGTGACTTTTCCTAATTTAGTATCATTTGTGAATTTCATTAACATGCTGTTTACTCTTTCTTCCAGATTGCTAATGAAGATGTTAAATAGGAACAATCTTAAAACTGCATCCTTCATTACCCTACTAGGTATCTCTCTCCTAGTCACTATCATATTCCTTTGTTTATAGTCTTTTAGCTGGTTTTAAACCCATATGATCCTATAAAAACCTATTTGAATTCATTTTTCACGTATGATTACATGAGAGACTGTGTCTAAAACTTCACTAACATCCAAATACAACCTTGGTTATTTGAATGGCATAAGTCATTGAATAAGCTCAGGTAATTGAGGGTATCTTCGATGTAACAAACAGATGTCAAGGGACAGAACTTTTTTGGGATACAAGGTGGTTGTAGAAACCTGCCATTCAAGATTAGAATGCTTATTGCTCTTTCTGCCTTCTCCTCTTTCACTCTTGGTGTATTTCTTCAACTATGCAATCAAACAAGAAGCAATTATTACTTTCTATTCCAATTATTGTGCTGTGAAATTTGCCTTCAGTACCTCAGATTTTTCTGTGTGTATTAGTATAATATAAAAAATATCTTCCCTTCACAAAAATTCAAACCACAAAACATTGATTTCCCTCACGCAGCTATATGGCTGTGAGGCTCAATGCACAAGAATTAACAGTGGAAGCCCCCCCAAAACCCAAATAACACCCCCCAAATTTCTTTTAACATTTGTGTGTAGTTCCACTCAATAAAAAGTGGAGGGGTAATTTAACATGGAAGTGTCTATCTATTGACCTATGATACATGACACTGGAAATAATAAAAATAAAAATCTTTGCTCAACTCAATTTTTGTTTATAAACACACAGACACATTGGCTTCCACTGTTAATTCTGATGCTTTGAGCCTTGCAGTCATGACCTGGGTGAGGCAAATTGATGTACTGGGTTCTGAATTTTTGTGAAGGGAAGATTTTCACACTGACCTTCATTCACATCCCAGAATGAAGCAAACTTCACTCTGCCTACAGGTCCAAATTATCCTCTTGCTTACACTGGTACAACCTCATTGATTTCAATGCCATGACACCAACATAGCAGAAAGGGGATTTGGATAACAAAGGGCAAGTGTAGAATGTCTGGATGCACAGATCTTGAAAATACAGAGTCACTCATATTTATAAGACATGCTGTTTTGATTTCTAAAAGATTTTTTTTTTTTGGTACAGTCCTTTTTGGTTATGCATGATTGCTTCTGTACCATTAGAAGTCAGTCTATTCGAATAAAAATAAAAAGTACCACTTAAAAATGCTCTTTGGCACTTCAAAAGGCCATATATTAGAGAACTAATTGGTACGGCTTTTACAACTTTCCCATTGATTTTTTTCCCATTGATTTTTTTTTCTTTCTGAATATAACAGAGTCCCCTCTATTTTCACCCTGCCGCTGCCTTTATGATTTCAGCTCTTCAGATCATATGGGAACAATATTCCATACGAGACTGGGGCTTGTGATTGAATGCAAGTTCCCTGAGGACTTTTATTGTTCCTTTTAAGTAGCTTATCTTTGTGAAATGAGTGTGGTGTTTTTATTGTTGCTGTTTTCATAGAACTTGGAGTGTTAACTAAGAATTAGAAGAATGATAGTTTTGTGGTTAAAGCACTAGACTGGTGCTTAGGAGATGTGAGGTTAATTCCTAGTCATGCCACAGACTTCATTTGCGATCTCAGGCAAATTACTTAATCTGTCTATGCTTTAGGGCTCCAATCCAAACCTCAGTGATGTCAAGTGAGAGTCCTTCCTTTTGATTTTAAATGGGTTTTGGACTTGAACTTAGTTCCTCATTTGTGAAGTGAGGATAATACTACATATTTTTTCACACCTCCTGTCTGTCTTGTCTACCTAGACTGTAAGCTCTTTGGGGCAGTGACTGTCTCTTACAATGTGTCTATAACAGCGGTTCTCAAATTATGGGGCAGGCCTCCCAAGGGAGGTGTGGGAATGTGTCAAGCTGTGTGGGGGTTTTTTTTAATCACTCTGTTTGTCAGCCCCGGTGGCTGGGGCTTGTGCAGAAGGGCCAGGCACATGCGGGAGGTGGAGATAAAGGGGACAGACAGAGCCCCGCTGCGCCAGGAATGACAGCTGGAGCCCCGCCACCCTGACCAGGAGGCAGCCCAGGCTCTCCTCCCCACCCATTCCTTCACCAGGAGGCAGCCAGGCTCAGGCTCTCCTCCCTTCCTTTCATCTCTCACCTGGAGGCAGTGGGGTTCTGGCTGTCAGCCCCAGGGTGGCAGCAGCAGTGCAGAAGGGGCTCTAAGTAGTAAGTAAGAAGCAATGGGGCTCTAAGTCTGCTGTGAAAAGTGATATTGTCAAATATCACTTTTCACATTGCCACCCTTCCTTCTGTGCTGACCCTGCCTTCAGAGCTGGGCACCCAGCCAGCAGCTTCTGGTCTCCGCTCTGCCTTCAGAGCTGGGTGGTGGTATATATACTTGGGGCGGGGGGAAATAAGTCACTACAGACACAAAGAAGGGGGCCCAATCAAATAGGTTTGAGAACCACTGGTCACTATTGTATTTAGCAAAATAGGGGCTTTGATCTTGGTTGGGGCCTCTAAGTGCTACTATAATACAAATAATAATAATATATCCATTACCTTCAGTATGCAGGGTTACGTGTAACATTTTCTCAGTTCATCTGGGTTCATAATGTTTGAAGAACAGGAGTACTTGTGGCACCTTAGAGACTAACAAATTTATTAGAGCATAAGCTTTCGTGGGCTACAACCCACTTCTTCGGATTTGTGTTTCAGCCCAGAACCTCACACAGTACTACCCCTCAGTGCAGGAGTAAAGGGTAAGAAAACCAGCCAGCTGTCCTAGACAACTCAGCAGGAGATGGGTTGGGCTGTGGATGTGGCCCATCCCCATTCTAAACCAGCTGCCTGGTGCCAGTGCTGGTGGGAGTGTACACCATAACAAACTTGGGGTTCATTACATAACCAAGCAATGAATGAGAAAGGAATAAAACTTTAATAAAACAAACTGGAGAGCATCTCTGGTGAACTGATGCACACAGCCATGCAGTGTTCCCTTCCCCTGTCTCTATAATACATCTCTGAATTTCCACACTCACAACACAGTTCCTTATGAGGGAGCGTCTCCAAATCACAATCTTTCATAAATGTATCTCTACACACACTGCAACCTTTCATTAGGTATAGTAATTGCCAACCTTGCATATGTTATATGCAGTGTAGTTGTAGCCATATCAGACTGAGGGTATGAGAGAGACAAGGTGGGTGAGGTAATATATTTTATTAGACCAACTTCTGTTGGTGAGAGAGACAAGCTTTTGAGCCATGCAGAGCTCTTCTTCGGGTCGGGGAAAGGTATTCCTGGCATCAAAGCAAAATGCAAGGCGGAACAGATTGTTTAGTATAAGTAGTAAGGGACCATTCAAGGTAGAATGACCCATTAAGACCTCTGTGGTGATAGGACAAAAGGAGGGGTAGTGGGTTACACATTGTTATAATAAGCCCTATGTCCAGTGACTCTGCACAGTCCATGATTTTTAGGCCAGCTCTACACTGCAGACTTATACTGATATAACTACGTCACTCATGGTGTGAAAAATCCACACCCCTGAGTGATGTAGTTATGCCAGCCTAACCCCTGGTGTAGACAGTGCTAGGTAGGCTGGAGAACTTCTCCCGTCAACATAGCTACTGCCTAATCACAGAGGTGGATTAAATACACTGATGGAAGCAGTTGTCCTGATGGCATAGGAGCATCTTCAGTTAAGCACTACAGAAGCGCAGCTTCATCAGTGCATCTGCACTGATGCAACATTTTAAGTGTAGACCTGCCCTTAGTGTCTAGCAGAGCAATGAATTTAAGTTGCCAGACTCATCTTTTGAAAGTGTTGTGCAGATTTCCTTTTAGAATGAGGACTGATAGGTCAGATATAGAATGATCACTTTGTGAAAAGTGTTCACCCACAGTTGACAGAGTTTTTTTTTTCTCTTTTATCATTTTACTGTGTGAGTTCATTTGAGAGCTTAGTGATTGTCTGGTTTCACTCACATAGTTGTTATTGGGACATTTAGTGCACTGGATGGGGTATACCACATGTTGTGATAGGCATGGTGTCAATAAAGGAAGATTGGAGCAAACTGATAAATTAAACAGTAATAAGTCACCAGGACCAGATGGTATTCACCCAAGCGTTCTGAAGGAACTCAATTATGAAATCACAGAACTATTAACAGTCGTATGTAACCTGTCACTGTACCAGATGACTGGAGGATAGGTAATGTGACACCAATTTTTTTAAAAGGCTCCAGAGGTGATCCTAGCAATTATACGTCAGTAAGCCTAACTTCAGTACCAGGCAAATTGGTTGAAACTATAGTAAAGAACAGAGTTATCAGACACATAGATGAACTTGTTGTTGAAGAGTCAACAGAGCTTTTGTAAAAGGAAATCATGCTCACCAATCTATTAGAACTCTTTGAGGGAGTCAACAAACATATTGACAAGGGTGATTCAGTGGCTATAGCATACTTGAACTTTCAGTAAGTCTTTTAGAAGGTCCCTCACCAAAGACTCTTAAGCAAATGAAGCCATAATAGGATAAGAGGGAAGGTCCTTTCATGTATCAGTAACTGGTAAAAACAGGAAACAAAGGGTAGGAATAAATGGTCAGTTGTCAGAATGGGGAGAGGTAAATAGCAGTGTCCCCCAGGGATCTGTACTGGGACCAATGCTGTTCAACAAATTCATAAATGATCTGGAAAAAGGGGTAAACAGTGAGATGGCAAAATTTGCAGGCAATACAAAATTACTCAAGATAGTTAAATCCAGAGCAGACTGTGAAGAGTTACAAAGGGATCTCATAAAACTGGGTGACTGGGCAACAATATGGCAGATGAAATTCAGTGTTGATAAATACATATTGGAAAACATAATCCCAACTATACAGACAAAATGGTGAGATCTAAATTAGCTGTTACTACTCAAGAAAGAGATCCTTGGAGTCATTGTGGATAGTTCTCTGAAAACATCCACTTAATGTGCAGTGGCAGTCAAAAAAGCTAACAAAATGCTAGGATCCTATGACAGGGTGTACCAGGCCCTTTGAGGCCCTCTGCTGGAAGCCTCATGATCCTACCACACCCAGTCCTAGAAAAGGAGCAGTGAAGGTGGCTCCTCCAGGCCTGCCTAGAGAGGCTGCAGGGAAGCAGCCAATCAGAGTGCAGCAGGCCCAGTTAAAAGGAGCTGCAAGGCCTAAGCATTTCAGTTGCTGGCTGGGACCAGAAGGTGAAGAAGACTCTCTAGGTGAGGAGACCTGGGAGAGACCCTACTCAAGCAGGAAACAGACAGAGAACTTCAACCCTTAGGTAAGGGTGAAGAGGCAGGGGCTATATGGGAAGTGGCCCAGGGAATAGCAGCAGCAACTATTACAGGAAGCAGCATATGTCTGCTATTTGTTGGGACCCAGAGTAGAGGGCAGGGGGGCCAGGGTCCCCCCACTGGCAAGGTGGCTTGTTTAGAGGCCCAAGTAAAGGGCAGGACTTAGAGTCTCAAGGGAGAAAGCCCTGGGAGTACAACTGTATGCCAGGGCAGAAACAGATTTACAGCTAGCCCAGAAGGGGCTGAGAACTGAGCCCAGAGACGGGACTAAAGATAGTAATAGGAGTACAAGGACAGACCCTGTTGGACCTTTTACCCTGGAAGGGGTTTGTTCATTCATAGATTGTGTGACTTGATCAGAGGGCTGAGCCGCTGAAGACCTGCCTGACGAGGGCAACAGGAGGTAGCACGGATAGAGAGAGGACAGGTTCACACCTGGTCAATGGGAGGCATACATGAGATGTAAGTGCACAACGTCACAGAACCATTAGGAAAGGGATAGATAAGACGACAGAAAATATCTTAAATATATAAATTCCTGATACACCTACACCTTGAAAACTGTGTGTAGTTCTGGTCACCCCATCTTAAAAAAGACCTATTAGAATTGGAAAAGGTACACAGAAGGGCAAGAAAAATGATTAGGGGTATTGAACAGCTTCCATATGAGGAAAAATTAAAAAGACTGGGACTGTTCAGCTTAGAAAAGAGATGACCAAATAGGGTATGATAGAGGTCTCTAAAATCACAAATGGTGTGGAGAAAGTGAATAAAGAAGTGTTATTCACTCCTTCACATAACACAACAACTACGGGTCACCAAATGAAATTAATAGGCAGCAGGTTTAAAACAAATAAAAGGAAATACTACTTCACACAACACACAGTCAATCTGTGGAACTCATTGCAACCCCATGCTCTAGGTGTTCCTAAGCCTCTGACTGCCAGAAGCTAGGAGTGGACGGCAGGGGATAGATCACTCAATTACCTGTTCTGGTCATTCCCTCTGAAGCACCCGCCATTGGCCACTGTCAAAGACAGGATACTGAGCTAGAAGGACTATTGGTCTGACCCACGATGGTTGATCCTATGTTCTTATCCGCAGATCTTGAAACGTGTGTGGTGGGGGTGGGGTGTTGATTATTGCAGCAGTGGAGCTATGTCTGCAGGTATTGCATCTGTTCTGGAAGGGTCTGGTGCCACTTTCAGTTGGTGTGTCCTGATCTGGCGGAGCTTGCTTCTGATGATGAGCTTGGAGAGGTTGAGGTAGTTGTTTGAAGGCCAGAAGTGGGGGTTCAGAAAAGACTTAGTTGAGGCTGGGATTCCCTTCAAGTGTGGGTTGTAGTTTTGTTTTTGTTTTATGCTTAAGTGTGGGATGTTAGGTGACAATGAGGGATTTGCAGACAGGACTTTTTTCTGTATTGAAGCAGGTTCTCTTGGGGTATTTGGGTGGCCCATGCCATGATGTGATTTACTCCTTTGGTGGAAAGTCTTTAAGGTTTTTTTAAGTGTGGTAAGATGTATATCCGAGAGCTTATGCTCAGAGCATATTCTGTGGTATCTGAGTGCCTGGTTGTAGATAAGACCTTTCTTAAACTTGAAGAGCAATGTGTGGCTTGAAAGCATGTCTTTCACCAAGTGCAGACAGATGGGAGTTGCCAAAGATGTAAGTCCCTTCTGCACTATCTCTTCTAATGTATCAGGGACTCTTAGGACTAGACTTTGGCTTTAAGTGCAGAAAGAAATAAGGAGATACATCGGGGGAAATAGTAACTACAAGTCTATGCTATGATTTCTCAGCCTCTTTACCAAAACAAGTTGTTGTTTTTTTAAAAAATGCCCTGATATGAAGCTTCATTTATGTGTAAGTGGTGGAACGTTGTAATAGACCTAGTAAAATACTGGGATATTATTAATTCTCATGATATTATCCCATTATAATGTGCCAGTATTTAATGAAGGTTTTTTTAAAAAAAAATATATATATCTGCAACACCTATTTAAACTCTTGGCAAATTGCAATATTTTAAATAAAACACAGGTTCAATCATTTACAAGCACGGACACCCACAAGAACTACACCAGTAACCTTCAAGAAAATCAATTTTTCCCCATCTCCAGACTACACAGGCCACTTCTCATTCCAGCCTTTCCCAGTTCCTCAATCATCCTCTCACCATCTTTCCTGCACCCAACATGTGGCTCCACACAGCATTTATTCTCACACTACAGTGTCATTCCCAGAAGTACCCTGCCCTGCAAGTGTTACTTGCAGCAACGGTGGCCATGCAGGCTGGTTGAGTGAGGGAGCTAACAGCAGCTGGAACAGGAAAGGCCTCACATTGGAGGCAGGTAGTAACAAGGTGACTTAGTCCTGAGAAGTATTATAGCTGCACCACATCCTCTGAATGAGGTGAGTATGAGAGATCTGAATTTTCGCATGGGTACTGTGATGGGGTGGATAAACACCATATGAGGGAGATGGGATACAGGAATCACTCTGGGCCCAAGAAGCCCCGGTGAGCTTGCTGGGCATGCTTTAGTTGGAGGAGGGGCTTAAAAGGGGGACACTTCAGCACAGCTAGGAAGCTGGTGGAAGGAGGCAAACCTGTGCTCATCGCTACAGCGGGACTACACCAAGAGGGTATACCTCTAGGAGGAGGACTCCTGCACGAAGCAGGGACTCCCTCGCTCACAGAGGCCTGTGGCTGGATTGCAAGGGACAACCACAAGCTGCGACACACTGAGGTGGGACAGAGTTGTAGGGAGAGACCCAGGGAGGGTGTTAGCCAGACCACAGGTCACGAATACCATCCTTACAGTGCGCAATAACGTCTGTGGGTTGGAGCCTGGTGGAATGGGAGGGCCCCCATTCCCTTGCTCCTAACCACTGGGTGGGGATGCCACTGCAGACTGTAACCACGGGGCAGCGGCTTACCTGTTCACAACAACAGCTACATCATTTCTAGTAACAGGATTGGTAAGCAATTTCGTCTTAGCTGGACTTCGTGGAGACTCTGTCTAGTATTTGTTCTTATACATCCCAAGGCCAGAAGGCACCATTGTGATAATCTCTTATGTCCCTGTGTTATAGGGGTCAGAGAACTTCCCCCAAATAACTCCTGTTTGAATTGGATCATCTTTTTAAAAAACATGCAATTTTGATTTAGAAATGGCCAGTGATGGAGAATCCACCATGACCCTAGATTCTCTTTGTCTTGTGTGTTACTGTAAGTACCATCCACATTCAAATAACTTCATTTATTGCCTCACCACCAATTTTACTCCGCTATTACCACTAACTGTGCCTTGAGGGTTCCACATATAAATGCACAAAGTATAAATATGCAAAGTTCCACATATAAATCCAAGATCATATGAAAGTATTTGCAAAATAATGCAGGCAGCAATGCTTCTGGTTATTACATCCACTGCAAATAATGACATCTGCTTATCATTATGCCCCAGTGCATGCTATCATGTGTGGACAGAACTTCTAATAGGTTGTTGCCTCTGTACTAAACAGCTTGAAAATTACCCTCCTGGAATGCTATCCAGAGAAATACGATCTTGGCTGCCTTCAATTAATTTCCCATCAACAGTTAGTAAAAGAAGACTGTAGTTTGAAGGCAACAAATAACTTATTTTAAAGCCTGCCTCTTTAAAATTTCAATGCCTACATTTTCCTTTGAAGGAAGAGGGCAGATGTAGCCAAATACAACACAATCATCAGGGAAGGAAAAAACTTAGAACATGCAGCATGAAAACCAGAAGCTTCTTCTAGTAGAGCTAAAGGAAAGTTCACTGAGCTGTGAGATATTAGAAGCCTGTATTGTTGCTGAGTCCAGTCACTAGTGGGTAATGTGTAGAGCTATGCACATAACTGATTTTCAGTTTGTTAGTAGTTCCGGGGGGAGAGGGGGATTGTTTCAGGTTGAACTAAATATTTTGTTCAACCTGAAATTAAACACTTTGTTTCCGTTTCAAGCATTTTTGTAAAAAATATTTCTTTATTTTTTAATAAAATTGAACATTTCAAAATGAGAAAAATGTGAATAAGAAAAATGTTTCATTCTGAAAATGTTAAAGCAAAACATTATGATTTTTTTTAAATTTCTTCTTTTGATGCAATCACTTTGGTGAAACTGACAGAAATTCACAAAATATTTTCACTAAATCTGCATTCTTTTTTCCACAGAAAAAAGATTTGTCCAAAAAATTTCACCCAGCTCTAGTGACATGATGATATATGCTAGGCTAGAGGGTATTACAAAAGCATGCAAACATCAGCGCCGCTGTTGGCCTGTTTGCATCATGATCTTTAACTCACTGGATAATACAGATAATGTCTCTTGGAACCCTAAATAAGAGATTTTCCTAATCTGCCTTTTTGCTAAGCAACATTCAAAGTATCCTGTGGGTTGTGCGTGTTTGTTTGCTACATAGTTCATAAATAAGGCATACAAATGGGCTTTTGTACCTATCACCTTCACTGTTTCTGAATTCAAAAAGAGATCTGACATCTATCTGAAATTCTTTCTCCAACCTTCCCATGAAAAACCAAATGATACCCCAGAAGACCAAACTCAAAATACAGGATCCTCACTGGGAGGGGAGGGAGAAGGAATCCTTGTCATAGTTTTCTAACAATTATATCTGCACAGTTATAAACTTGCTGTGTATTTCGCTTTGGTCACTGACTCACTTCTCACTGAGTTGGGAAGACAAGTTTGCTTTGTTTGTTCATGCAAGATTAAAGATGTGCAAGGAAGTTAGATTAAATAGAACTTCAAAGCTCGGTTTATCTCCTGATTTCTTTTGGAAAGCTCCAATTTGATTCCACTTGAGATCAGGCAGTGGTCTAGGACTCCTGATGAACATTCATCCTATACTTCAGAAAGAGTCTAACATTTGTTCAGATGGTGCTTTTTATATTTACGTTGTCAGAAACAAAGCCTAGAAGATTTCCTGCAGGCAACAATCAGCCTGAATTGTAGCCATTTCTAATTTAGAATTAAAAACATGCGCTGCAGTTTCTATAAGATAAAAATGTGTAGTTTTTTCTTCGGTGGAAAAGTATTTCTCCCTCTATTGTTGTGTTTTAGAATAATGCTCCCTTTTTGCTGATATGCTTTAAATTGTGCAATGGATTTCAGATATTCTGAATCAGAGGTAAACTGAGTGATTTTTACATTTTACTATATAAGAAGACATTTGCCTAGTAGGAAATGCAATGACTGATTGCTCTGTCTCCATTTATCCCACAATAATTGGATTTTACTAAATAAAATCCAGTTGAATATGTAATTTATCCATTTCCATCATAATTAAATGAAATTGAAACCAACCTCTACCTTAATTAGTTCAAACTAGTCTGTAGCATAATCGTTATCTGAGGAGGGAAAAACTTTGAAGTACTAAAATAGTTTTGAGGAGTACTTATGGCACTTTAGAGACTAACAAATTTATTTGGGCATAAGCTTTCGTGGGCTAAAACCCACTTCATCAGATGCGTGCAGTGGAAAATACAGTAGGAAGATATATATACAGAACATGAAAAAATGGGTGTTGCCATATCAACTATAACGAGACTAATCAATTAAGGTGGGTTATTATCAGCAGGAGGGGGAAAAAATCTTTTGTAGTGATAATCAGGATGGCCCATTTCCAACAGTTGACAAGAAGGTGTAAGCAACAGTAGGGTAAAAAAATTAGCATGGGGAAATGGTTTTACTTGTTTGTTTGGCGGGGGGGGGGGAGTGTAAATGTGCAGGATTTAGGTACGTTGGGAATTGTATCTGGGCTAGCCATTATGACTGGCCTTTACTTATTGATCAAAGTGAAATAATCAAACTTCATTTAGAGATCAGTTTACCCAGGTGACTGTCTTTTATTCTCCCCCTCCTCCTGTGTTTATACAGCACCTAGCAGAATGCAGTCCTGCTCACTCACCTAGGTGCTACTGCAGTACAAATAATAATAAATAATGACACTAGCAGCTTTGGGGGGAGGGTTAAACAACCCAGCACAATAGGTCTGTTCTTTGAACATACTTTTAGTTAGCAAGAAGCTAACAAGACAGAGAAACTGACGTCTTTTTACACCAGTATCCTTCCAGTAAAATAATCCCATTTCAGTTGTTTAGTGTAATCACATGCACAGGATCAGTGTCTCCCGCTTTGAAAATAAACCCCTTGGCTTTACTTGAGTATTTATGTAACAGGAGGCCATTATCCTTTGACAACTTTGAGTCATATTCTATTCCAATAATATATCTAAGAACTAGATGAACAATGTCTAAACATGAACCATTTCATTTCTGTTGCTCTTTGTAAAAGCATATAGGGCAATGGTTTGCAAGTTGAATGCCTAAAGAGAAGCAACTAAACCAGAATTTTGGACTTTAACAAGACACTTGTGGGAGAAGTGGGTGCCCAGAATTTCTGAAAGTCATGTCACTTTTATGTAGGTATGTAAATCTAGATTTAGATAACTAACTTTAGGAACCCACTGTCAGAAACAATAAGAAGAATGGTCAGGCCTAGTGGTCAGAGCCAGAATCGGGAGTCCAGAGCAAGGTTGGAACAAGGCCAGAGCAAGGCTGTAGCAGGACTAGGAACAGGGCCAGACCCAAGAGCGTGGCTGGAGCAGCCTATGGCATGCTTTACACTACAAAATTAATGTGGCTTATGACGACCTAAGTCGATTTAATAATGTATGTGTCTACACTACTGAGTCCCGTCCGCTGACCTAAGTGGCCTATAAAGTACACTTCTGTACTCTACCTCTGCAAGAGGCATAGTGCTTGATTCAACATCCACGGGTCGACATGGGGATATTGTAGACACTGCGTTGTGTAATTCAAATTAATTGGCCTCCAGGAGGTGTCCCACAGTGCTCCGCTGTGGCCACTCTGGAGAGCACTTTCAACTCCACTGCACTCAGCCAGGTACACAGGAAACAGCTGCCCTTCTGTGAAAGCCCTGGGAACTTTTGAATTTTCATTTTCTGTTTGCTCAACATGGAGAGCTTGCCAGCACAGCTGATCATGGAGACTTGAGGCTGCAAGCGCGCTCCAGCATGGAGTATACAGGAGGTGGTGGATCTTCTTGCTGGGTGGGGAGAAGAGTTTGTGCAGGCAGAAGAAATGCTAACATCTATGCCAAAATCACACAAGACATGGGGGAGAAGGGCTACACCAGGGACACACAGCAATGCCATGTGAAAATGATGGAACTTCAGCAAGTGTACCAGAAAACAAGGGAGGCAAACAGTCATTCTGGTTCTGCCCCACAGACATGCTGCTTTTATGAGGAGCTGCATGAAATTCTTGGCAGCGACCCCACCACTACCCACAAAACTCTCCATGGAGACCTCCCAGGCGACCTCGAGCAACAATGAGGAGAACATTGTTGACAAGGAGGAGGCGGAGGAGAACGTGAGGCAGGCAAGTGGAGGATCCATTCTCCCCAACAGCCAAGAACTGTTTTTAACTTGGAGCCCATCCCTTCACAGGACCAGCTGGTGCCGGAGTGTGATCCAGAGGAAGGCACCTCTGGTGAGTACACATTGCCAATCAAACTGTAGGGGTTACATGCTATTTATTTTTTATATTTAATCTGAACAAAAATGTAGGTGTAGTGGGTATTGGTGGCCACTCCAGCTACTCAGAGGGTGCTCTCCAAAAAAGACTGTTTATGTGCATGGGGGTGGCCCAGGAATCCTCCATGGAGATCTCTAGGAAGCTTTCATGGAAGTATTCCGCAATCCTTTGCAGAAGGTTTCTGGGAAGGGCTGCCTTATTTCATCCACCATGGTAGGACACTTTCCCACACCACTCCAGTATTAACTCTGCTGGCAGGATTGCAGCACACTGCATTGTAGCATAAGGACCATGTCTGTACCTGGTCTTGCAGCATCTTGCTCCCTTGCCACCTCTGTTACCCTCAGGAGAGTGATATCGCATATGGTCACCTAGGGGAAATGGGGGAAGTTTTCAATGCTAGCCCCTAAACCACAAATAGTTCAACAAGTAGTCCACCACCGTTTGGTGAAATCTGGGTCACGCTTTCCCAAACATGCCAAGGTTGTGGTTGGAAGAGATCACCGAGCATTGCAACCAGCGCTTTTTTTTTTTTAAAGGGGGGATGGCTTCCTGTTTGTCTCCCTTTCCCCCCCAAGCTGGTGCTGCTTTTGTAAAAATCAAAGTACTTGGGGGGGCTTTACACTGGTGCCTGTCCTCAAGCACCATCCAGGTTGCTAGGAGAAAGGGGGCATTTCTGAAGTTGCAACCAGTGATCGAAAGGATGTCTTCAAAAAAGCTGCAGCACAAGATCTCTCGCCCATGCCTCATGGCCTTACTCACCATGGCTGGAGCAGAAAACCGACTCTTGCAGTAGCCAGCGGTTATGATTACATTGTGGCTCACAGTGACATGAATTGAGGGGTTGGGATGGGGGTTATAAAAAAAGAATTAACCTTGCACCAGAAACTGTGTGCACTTTCAATGCTACCCTTGTGCTTTGTATTCCTTGCAGCTGAAACCTTGTCCATTGGCGCATCCTCCACACTGGGACAGAAACTTTTTCAGATTAGAAGGTGGAAAAAAGAAGATTCAGGAGGACATGTCACTCTTGGAGGCGCATATTAACTCATTGAACAAGATGGAGCTCAGAGCATGGAGGTTTACCCTGTCAGAGAACCTGCACATGGACAGGAGAGCATGCAGGGAACACGAGCGTGCCACACAGGAAGAGATGCTGCAGATTATGAAGGAGCAATCAGACATGTTGAGGTTCAATAAAGGCAGCTGGATGCTACAGTCCCTCTCCCCCAAACATCCTATGAGGTGGCAGCAGGGGGGCAGTTCAGCATCACTTTCACTCAACACCCGAGGAGGGTACAAGGACCAGAAGGCACCCATTCCCACACCTTTGATTGTTGTTGCAGTGCATCTGTAAGCAAGTTGTCCGTGTTTCTCCCCCCACAGTGTTAACCTGGGGCAAAAGGGCTGATATCTTACTTTTCTTTGCGGTCTGTGTATTTCTGTGCATAATACTTAATGGGTTGAGACGAAAAGACTCTTTATTCATTCAACACACAATGGTTAGTGGGAGTGGAGTTTACAAGGGAGAAAATGCAATGAAGGGGACCATTTGGTAAGGAACAACACATAAGTATCATATTACTGTGGCTCATTGCTGGAACTGATTTTTCAAAGCCTCACAGAGATGCAGAGCCCCTCAGCCTACGGTTGAACTGGTTCTTACTGCTGTCCAGGCTGCCTGTGTACAGCTTCATGAGCCATGAGTGCAAGGGGTAGGCTGGGTCTCCCAGGATCACAATTGGCATTTCAACATCACCAATGGTTATTTTGCAGTCTGGAAAGAAAGTCCCTGCTTGCAGCTTTCTGAACGGATTAGAGTTCTTAAAGATGCATGTGCCATGCACCTTTCCCGATCATCCCAGCTTGATGTCGGTGAAACGGCACCTGTAATCCACCAGCACTTGCAACAACACTAACAAATACCCTTTTGGTTTATGTACTCTTTGGCAAGGTGTTCTGGTACCAAGATAGGGATATACATTCTGTCTATAGCCCCTCCACAGTTATGGAACCCCGTTGTGGCAAAACCATCCATTATGTAATGCACATTGCCCAGAGTCACTACCCTTCTTAGCAGAAATCTGATTGCCCTGCTAACTTGGATCATAACAGATCCCACAGTAGATTTACCCACTCTGAATTGATTTCCCACTGACCAGTAGCAGTCTGGTTTGCAAGCTTCCATAGAGCTATCGCCAATCACTTCTCCACTGTCAAAGCAGCTCTCATTTTAGTATTGCTGCACTTCAGGGCTGGGGAAAGTTCTTCACACAGTTCCTGGAAAGCAGCCTTATGCATTCAAAAGTTCTGCAGCCACTGCTCATCATCCTATAGCTGCATAACGATGTAGTCCCACTAGTCAGTACTTGTTTCCCAGGCCCAGAAGCAGTGCTCAACCATGTCAAGGTGATGTGTGACTGTCACTAGCAACTGCGAATTGCTCTGCTCTGTCTTCCAGCAGGGCTCCTTGCATGGCATCACATTGTTCAACGCAGCAGCTCCTGAATTGGCTGTGTAAATACTGCAGGATAAGGTGCGAGGTGTTCGTAATGCTCACAACACCAGTGTACAGCTGAGTGGGGTCCATGCTTATCGTGCTATGGCATTTGCATGGGTAACCCAGGCTTAAGAAAAAAGGCACAAAAAAGGCTTGGTTTGTTTACTGTTGATTTCAGTGAGGTAAGTGCATCATGGGAGGCAAATGCCATATTCCCATAACCACCCGTGCAAATGTTTTGGTCCCAGAAGGCATTGCAAGCCCAACTCAAAATTCCACTCTGCTACATGCACTGTGGGATAGCTACCCGCAGTGCTCCATGCATCAATGCAAGCCCTGCTAGTGAGCAGGGGCGGCTCTAGGCACCAGCAAAGCAAGCACGTGCTTGGAGCAGCCCATTTGCAGGGGCGGCAGGGATCCAGCATGGGAGCTGAGAACCAACAGGGGGCCCTGGGAG
>NW_020664409.1:24378925-24399667 GCF_002925995.2 Terrapene triunguis
GGGGAGGGAGAGCCCAGGGCTGGGACAGGGGGCAGCCAAAATTTTTTTTGCTTGGGGCGGCAAAAAACCTAGAGCCGGCCCTGCTAGTGAGGATGCACTCTGCTGACACAATGACAATAGTGGGGACACACAAGATCGACTTGCTTAAATCGAAGGCTCGATGTCAACTTGACTTAACTTTGTAGTGTAGACATGGCCTCAGGCTTGTGGAGTCTGTTACTGTTATCGGGCAGGGGAAAGTTCCAAGCCATGAAGTGACATTGAGCACTGAAGCTGCTGTTTCTCCTATGAGGCTTACATACCTGCTCTGAGAGTCACTGGATGAGCCCCTGGCTTGTGGATTGGCTGAAGCCTAACACAAGAATGACCCATTAATGCATGTGGCTTAATCAGGCTCCAGTTCAGGGATTACTCCTTTTATACTTAAATGTGAATCAAATCCCACTTTTGAATGCAGCCTTCAATCTTCTGTTTGGAGATGGTTGAATAAGCTGGGATAAAATAAGAACACACCAAATCTTCACATACAACTCAAACTAAAGACACTTTTCCTAATTTTTTTTTTTAAAGTTTGGAAAACTTTTTTCCTATTATTCCTAAAATTCCCCCTTTACACTACCTTGCTCCTGCCATGACAATGTAAGTAATTAAATACCATAAGAGAGACTGTTGTTGCACTATTTCCTGCCAAGCTGAAATAAAAAATCCGATGCTTATTAAGTTTACAGTCTAGTTCTGCGGGTTCTGAGTTTAAATAAACATCCAGACTTCGGTGTGCTTAACAGAGCCTCCAGACCTCTTGCAGTTTGCTAGTAAAAGCAGTGGAACTTCCAGTATTTAAGCAGTACAGACATTACATCTAATATAGGACAGTGGTGCATACATAACCCAGCCAGGACTTTACAATGTGTTGAAATGTTTAGGACTGACAGATATAAGTCTGCAGAGTAGCAGTATTCCACACCAAATAAAGAATAATTTGGGAAACTGAAAATATGATTTTGAAATATCAGCTGAGTCATAAATAACACCTACATTCCTTAACCAGGAAGGTGTCTGTTATTTAGTCTATCTATGGCACACCACATGTTTCTCAAGCAAGGCTGGATGTGAATAACGGAATGAAACAGACTTAACACAAGACATTAACCATTTTTCAGACTTGTGTTATAAGTTAAGGGTAGGATTTTCAAAGTGCTGAGTGTTGACCTAACTCTTTTCCCTGTGAAAGCAATGGGAGTTTTACCCCCAACTTCAGTGGAAGCAGAATATTAGCTCCTAATATATGAAGTAGCTGGATATGGGTTATACATGCCCCTTAAACAGCAGACAACACTCCCTTGAGGATGTGGCATATAGGTTGGCACATTAAATGGTCCTCTCTCCCAGTGCTCTTTTCAGTGCTATGAAGAGATCCATGCCCCTCTGTTTGTGGTGGGATAAGGGTTCCCCAACTCACTTCACCCTGTTGCTCAGCAGATGGAAAAGTTTTGTGATATATATAGACTAGTATTTATTCATTCTACTAAGCATTAATTTGGCTGTCAGAGTGGAAAATGCCAGCATCCCAATTAAAAATAAATGGAACCTGGAAGAACACACAGTGTCAGAGAAGAAAAAATTGCCTGAATCATAATTTAGAAGTTTTATGGTCATGGTCGATAGTATCAAACAGGGCAGACTGCCGATGTATCTTTATTAATTTTACTGGATCAGAGTCCATCAAAAGGAGACGATTTCAGCCTACTGTGTGACAGAAGCTGTTTTAGTGCTAGGACAATATGTATATTCAGAATGGAATTTCTCACGGAGGCAAGTGAAAATGGTATTCATGCAATGTAAGAGTAATAGATTAATAAATATCACCTCAGCTCGGCATTTCTTTAATTAGCTCAGAAATAAATGTTACACTTACTGTATAGTATTTAATTATCTCACAGATAGCACTCAAAAATGTAGGCCCTTCACATTTGAGGGTGTCTGTTTCCTAAAAGATAGTCCATATGGGCGTGTATTCACATCTTCAATTTTCTGTGAGCAAACTAGACCACTTCTAGGAGAATGATTCGAAATTATAATTTAAATGTTGATTCACCAGTGTTTAAGGTAAAGGGATTCTCCATTCCTTGCCTGATACCCTTCAAGACAAGGTATGATTGAGTGTACAGAGGAAGGGGTTTGTTCTCCTGACTGTTTTTGTTGGTTCTGCTGCTGACTGACTCTGTGAACTTAGGTAAGGTCAGTTAACTTCTTTGTGGCTCCATTTCCCATTTGTAACATGAGTCTAATAATTTTTATTTATTCACAGTGTTGAAAGGCTTAATTAAAAATTGTAAAGTACTCTGTGATCCTCAGACCTAAATTGCCATCTAAAGGCAGGTGATGAATGATAATGAGAATAAATATAATATCAAATGCCAGTGAATAAGTAAGTCAGACAGCTGTAGGCTGTTACTTTATATACCCAGTACCTATCTCCACTACATATCTTTAAGGAACCTAAGACAGAAGTCTTGGTTATGATTCTTTTACTGTACCTCTATATTTCTCCAAAATACAGACAGGCCATTGTTTTAGTAGGGCAAGTGCATGTAATCATACATGTAAGGAATATGCTAGTCTTTAACTCCATCATCACTTGGATTGAAATTCATGCCCAGTTCAGCATGTACTCTTTTCTGTTTAACTCACAAATCATTTAATTTTATTAGATCTTTTTATATTGTGTAAAGTAATTCACTTCACTGCTAAATACCATATGAGAAACTTTCACTGGGGCTAGATGTACTAAGAATGTATTAGTAGCACCAGTTAATTTGAATACCATTCCTTATTCTTACAGCTGTCAGAACACATGCATGTCCTAGCAGCAGCATCAAAAGGTGCTAAAATTTAATTGGATTAGGGTGAGCTGGTTGAGATTCTACCCAAATAGGACTGAGCTAATGCAGATAGAGACTAGTGGAAGAAGTGGTGAAGGTTGTGAACCTGCTAGTTTATTCTTCAATGGTTCTTTCACACTTTGGCAAAGAGGGTATAAAACACTGTTCTGATTTGGGATCCATCTCACATAGTAAAGACTACCCAAGGTGTCAGGCAGTAGGGAGTTGGGCCGTATATCTGCCCGCTGGACTGAGGGAGATTATCCACCACTTGTTGTTCACTGTCTTATTAGTTGCCAGAGTTCTTCTTAATATCCAAAAGACCGATTTTTAATCTGCTCCTCACTAGACAGCTGCAGACTTTTCTTTCATATAGAGAACTTGCTACCAAGGTCTATGTTCATCCCAAGAATAGACTATTCCAAAGCATACGATAGCTGATTACCATTTTGAAACTCCGGCTACCCTCATGTTAAGTAGTGATTCTCACTAGGAGCATGTCTGTGGCTCCATCAAGTGACTGACTTTCAGTTAGTTTTTAACATGGTATTTTTTTTTCTTTTGCACTCCAAAGTATTTTAGATAATGGTAATTTTAGAAACCTCATATCTCCTTGTGTTCAAACAGCAGCAACATACACATAAGTATCTGGTTTAAGTGGGAGAAACCCTTTAGAACCCTAACTCCTGCCTGTGAAGCCCTACCCTTTTAAAGCCTGACCCTTGCCCGAGAAACCCTAACCCTAGCAACCCTGCCCTGTAAGACCCTAACCCTTGCCCAAGGAACTTAAACCTTTATGACCCTAACCCTCACCTGAAGAGCCCTATTCATTTAAAGCCTGACCCTCGCCTGAGGAGCCCTACCCTTTATGACCCTAACCCTGGAAGAGCCCTACCATTAGAAAGCCTAATACTAGCTGCGAGAGCCATGCCCGTGGCTCTTCCTTCCTGGGCCGGGGATTCCAGCTAGTCGTCATTGCTACAGCTTGAGGAGTGTGTGGCTGCTCTGCTGCTGCTGCTGCAGGAGGAGGCCACTGGAGCTCTTGCTAGTGGGACTGAGCTTTTGCTGCTGTTACCGTTGCTGCTGGGGAGGGAGAAAGTGGTGCAGAGCCCTCCCCCCAAATCCACCCACTCCTGAAGACCACTTGTGGACTGCCTCCATTTGCTCGCAAGCTTGACTACATCCACCTCTCCACCTTTTAGACTGCAGCAAAGATTCCCCCGCCCCCTGCTTGCCCACCAGCTCCCACCATTTGCAGTTTGCCACTTTCCCTTTGTTGCCTGCCCTGCCCAGCCCCATTGCAAGTTTGTTTGTATTCTAAGGGCAGAGTTGGTGGAGGAACAATAATCCGAGGGCAGGGACACTTATGCATAGGAACCCTAAACATAGTCCTAAGAACAGTATTGTTAGGAACCCTAACTCAGCGAGGGCGAAGACTCTATACCTATGCTGGGGACGCTTACCCACAGGAATCTTAACCCTAGCCTCAAGATCCCTGTCCTTAGCAACCCTCTCCCTAGAGCGGAGACCCTTGCACATAGAAAACCTAAGAATAGGGTGGTAACACTGAGCCATAGGAAACATAACCTAAGCCAGGGAACATTTAGGAACCTTCACCCTACCCCAAAGAGCCATAATATTAGGAAAACTAACCCTACCACGATGAACCCTACCATTACAAACACTCCCCCTACGATGGACTGTTTCCAATAGGAACTCTAATGCTATGGCAGGGTCCCATTCCCATAGTTAACGCTGAACCTAGCCCTAAGAACCTTATACTTAGGAAGCCTCACCCTAGAGTGGGGTATCCCATAGGAACGCTAACTCTAGCCTCAACTCCCCTACCCATATGAACCCTAACCCTAGGGTGGACGCCCCTACCTATAAAAACCCTACCGCTAGCCTCAAATCTCCTACCCATAGGAATTATGAGCCTAAAACGGGGATGCTAAGCCTAGGGCGGGGCCCCTAGCCATAGGAAACCTTACCCTACCCTCAAGTACCCTTACCCATAGGAACCTTAATCATAGGAGGGTATCCCTACTCATAGCAACCCTAACCCTAGCCTCTGCTCCCCTACCCATGGGAACCCTAACCCTATCCTCAAGTACCCTACTCAGAGGAACCCTAACTCTAATATGGGGACCCCTACCCCTAGGAACCCTAACCCTAGTGTGGGGCCCCTACCCATAGGAACCCTAACCCTAGGGTGGGGACCCCTACCCACTGGAAACGTAACCCTAGGGCAGAGACCCCTTCTAATACGAACCCTAACCCTAGCCTCAAGTCCCCTACCCATAGCAACCCTAACCCTAGGGCAGGGACTCCTGCCCATACAAACCCTAACATAGGGCGATGACGCAAAGCCATAGGAATGCTAACCCGAAGGCAGGGACCCCTAAATATAGGAACCCTACCCTACCCTCAAGTCCCCTACTCTTAGGAACCCTAACCCAAGGGCAGTGATCCCAACCCATAGGAACCCTACTCCTAATCAGGGGACCCCTAACCCTAGGACCCCTAATGCTAGCCTCAACTCCCCCACACATAGGAACCCTAATCTAGAGACCCCTACCCATAAGAATCCTAAGTCTAGGGTGGGGACATGTAACTATAGGAACCCTAATCCTACAGCGGGGACCACTACCTATAGGAACTCTAACACTAGCCTTCAGTTCCCTACCCAAAGGAACCCTACATTTAGGGTGAGGCCCCTACACATAGGAATTCTAACCCTATACTCCAGTCCCCTTCAAATAGGATCCCTAACCCCAGCGCTGGGACCGCTACCCATAGGAACCCTAACATTAAGGCAGGGACCCCTACCCATAGGGACTCTAACCTTAGGGTGGGGACCCCAGCCATAGGAACCCTAACCCTAGCCTCAAGTCCCCTACATATAGGAATGCTAACCCTCCCCACAAGTCCCTACCAATAGGAACCTGAACCCTAGTGTGGGGACCCTTACCCATAGGAACCAAGACCCTAGGGCAGGGACCCCTACCCAAAGGAACCCTTCTCCTAGGGCTCGGATAGGAACCCTAACCCGCCCCACAAATCCCCTGCCAATAGGAACCTGAACCCTAGTGCAAGCATTCCTACCCATGGGAACCCTATCCATAGAAACCCTAACACTAGCACGGGGACCCCTACCTGTAGCAACCCAGAGCCCTAGCATCATCTCCCCTACCCACTGGAACCCTAAAACTAGGGCAGGGGACCCTACCCATAGGAATACTAGCCCTAGGGCTGAGACCCTATCCATAGGAACCCTAATCCTAGAGCAGGGACCCTACCCATAGGAACCCTAATTCTAGGGTGGGGAACTCTATGCACAAAAGCCTAACCCTAAGTCCTAGAATCATCTCCCCCACCCATAGGAACCCTAACCCTAGCCTCAAGTCCCCTACCCGTAAATACCCTAACCCTGGGGCAGGGATAGCTACCCAAAGGAACCCTACCCCTAGGGAGGGGACTCCTACTTGTAGCAACCCTACAAGTTAGGAGCCCTAACCCTCCCCCAAGTCCCCTACCAATAGGAACCCTAACCCTAGCATGGGGACCCCTACTTGTAGCAACCCTAAGCCCTAGCATCATCTCCCTTACCCATAGGATCCCTAACCCTAGGTCAGAGACTGCTACCTATACAAAACCTAACCCTAGCCTCACGTCCCCTACCCATAGAAACCCTAACCCTAGCCTCAAGTCCCCTACCCATAGGAACCCTAACCTAGGGCAGGGATCCCTACTCATAGGAACCCTAACCCCAGCGCTGGGACCGCTACCCCTAGGAATCCTAACCCTAGAGTGGGTACCACTACCCATAGAAGCCCTAAGTCTAGGGTGGGAATCTGTAGCCATAGGGACCCTAACCCTTGGATGGGGGCCACTACTCATAGGAACCTTACCCTTAGCCGCCTGTACTCTACCAATCAGAACCATTACCTTAGGATAGGGATGCCTACCCATAGGAACCCTGAGCTTCATCCAGTCCCCTGCATATAGGAACCTTAACCCTAGGGCAGGGACCCTACTCATAGGAACCATAATTCTAGGGTGGGGAACTCTATGCACAAAAGCCTAACCCTAAGTCCTAGAATCATCTCCCCCACCCATAGGAACCCTAACCCTATCCTGAAGTCCCTTACCCATAACAACCCTAACCCTAGCTTCAAGTCCCCTACGCATAGGAACCCTATGGATGGGGACCCCTATTCATAGGAACCCTAGCCCCAGCATGGAGACTGCTACCTATATGAACCCTAACCCTAGGTTGGGGACCCCTACACATAGGCACCCTAACCCTAGGGTGGTGACCCTTCCTCATAGGAACTCTAACCCTTTGGAAGGAGACCACTACCCAGAGGAAACTTTACCTTAGCCTCAAGTCCCCTACCGATTAGAACCCTAACCCTAGGGCGAGGACCCCTACTCATAGGAACCTTTACTCTAGGGCGGGGACCCCTACCCATAGCAACCCTAGCCCTAGGTACATGGACGGCAGTGATGCATCTGCGCCATCTTGCATTCCAGGGCCAGTGCAAGAAGGAGCACATGCTGCAGCTGTTTAATGGGTGTAGCAGTTGTTGCTCTTGCATGCCCGCCCTCATTGTCCATGATTGTCCCTATCCACAGTCCTACAAAGTCACGGGACCTCCTCATAAACCTCCTTCTAGCACTAGCCATGATGGCCATCCACTGTACCAGGAGGAGGAAGCTGGAGAGGGGGTGGTGGTCTGCAACTGTGGGGCCTATTTCTGTTCCCTTCTGACATCACACCTCTAAGCACAGTTCCTCTGGGTGGCGTTCTCTGGCTCCTGGACTCCCTTGAGGAGCAGTGAATGCTGTCCAGGGGTCTCCTCCTCTGGAATTCTGCTTATAAACCATTGACATTCCCTCCCATTCCTGTTTTTTTTCCCCTTTGCTCCCAGAATAAGTTGATCCCTGTGCTTTTCCTAGTCCTTCCCCAAGGCCCTTTTTAGTTTACTAGGTGGATCCCCTTGGGGGATCTATCATGTACATAGGGACCAAATATGCCTACCTATATAACCCTAACCCTTGCCCTAGGAGCTGTACTCTTTATGAATGCAATCCTCACCCAAGGCGTCCTACCCTTTAGAATCCTAACCTTCACCTGAGGAACCCTACACATTATTACACTTATTCTCACCAGAGGAGTCCTGTCCTTTGAAACCTTTGCCCTTGCCCAAGGAGCCCTGTCCTTTAGAACCCTAACCTCACCTGCAGAGCCTTACCCTTTATAGCCCTAACTTTGCCTGAGGAGACCTACCCTTTATTTCTCTAGCCCAAGTAGCCTGGGCCTTAGTGGCCCAAGGCCTTGCCCAAGGAGACCTACCCTGTATAACCCTAAGCCTCTCCCAAGGATCCTTTCCTTTGTATCCCTAGACCTAGCCCAAGGAGACCTTCCCTTTAATACACGAACCCTCTCCCAATGAGCCCTGTCCTTTGAACCCCTAACCATAACCCAGGGCACCTACCCTTTATAACCCTAACCTTCGACCTAGGACCCCTACCCCTTATCACCCTTACCCTCACACAAAGAGACATACATGTTATAATACCAACTCTCACCCCAGGATTTCTACACTTTAGAGCTCTAACCCTCACCCAGAGAATCCTCCACTTTATGACTCTAACCCTCACACTAGTGGCAGGGCATTTTCAGTGAAGAGTCCTGCACTCCGAATTTACTTCACACCTTTGTCTAACCTATCTGGGCTTCCTGACCCTCAGAGTATGCTGGAAACTTCCATGATAGTTGGATGGGAAAGCTGATTAGTCACAATAGGATATGGAGTGTGTCATGATTATCTAATACATGGAGTGCAGTAGCACCTAGATGCTGACCACAAATCGGCCCCATTATGCTAGACACTGTTCAAACATTATATAACAAATGAGTGCAACAAACAAGTGGATTGAGGGTGAGGACTTTGAGCCAGATCCCCAGCTAGTATAACTGTAGATCCATTGAAATCAATAGAGCTATGCTGATTGATACCAGCTGGACATCTGGCCGTGGATTTGTGTGTTTCATTTCAGAGCTCTGTTTAATATTGATCTAGTAGAAGTTATGTATTTTTATAATGACTGATGGACCTAGAATTTAAGATAAGCCCTTAAGATAAATCATAATTAATACATGACATAAATGAATAGTCTTCTTTAACAATAAGGGGATCTGTCTTGGCCTCAAGACATAGCTCTACAAAAGGGAGTTTTCACTTTATTTGTAACTTGTAGACTGTACCTTAATTTCCTGCAAACAGCAATCTGACACTATACAAGTCTACTCTGGTGATGGAATTCCTTCAGTGTTAAGTCACCAGGTAGATTTGTCAAAAACAATTCAGCACAAATACTGTTTTCTGACTGAGAAGCTGGACTCAGATAAAATAGAAAGTCTGAAAGAACCCTTTAGATCCTTTTCGTAGGGAACAGCAAGCGGTAAGTATTTTGCAGAATGGGGAGTTTTCAGCTGGAAAAGTACCTACCAGACCAAAATTGCCTTCATGTTAAAAAAAAAATCAGCCTTTTCTCAGCAAACTGTTCTTTATTGCACTACACAGGGCAGCTTGAATTTCCCATTTGCAGGGTATATATTGCTTCTCAAAATGCATGGGTTCATGTGAATAACTCCCATTAACACTAATGGCAACTAAACTCACCAATCCCAGAACATTACTATTAAAATACACCTGCTCATTTGTACTATATATGTGATTAGTAATTTTATGTGTCAATAATCATTAGTCATTTTCTCTTAAATATAATTCTTGGGAGATATGGAGTTTTAATTACACAGCAAGGGTTATAAAACAGAGCTAGCCCTGAAGATGCCAGAGCTCTTCAAATCATGAGGTACTATAACTCTGATAACTAGATCCATTAGTATCCCCATTAGCATACTCAAAAGCCTGCTTAAGCTGGTTAGGCATGCCACCTTCAGACAATATGGTATTGTAGGAAAATATAATGTCTCCTCATGACTATTAATAATGGGTGAGTCTTCTAAAAACAGGAATGAGCCCCAAGGGTGCAAAGTTTGCATCCGGATCAAAATCTACCCAAAGTTTGTGAGTGTTCTAATCCCAAATTTTGGTTTGGACTCTTTTCAGCCCACAAGGAGATTCAGCTGAAATAAGCATCTAAAAATTCAGATGCTTATCTGAAGGACATCCAAACTTATACGCAATTTGATCAAGTAACAAGGCTAGAACTCTTGTGAAAATGTTTTGTCATGAAATATCCAGTACTGCTAAAATAGTCTTTTATTTTTCTTTGTTACTTACATACCCTCTACGTCTACTTGTTTGTCTATCCACCTGTCCTGTCATTCAGATCATCAGCTTTTGGGGTCATGGACTGTAATTTATTATGTTTGGTATTGTGTCTAGCACAATAGGGCCTTGATTATTTTGAGTTTTGTATGCACTACTAGTTAACTACCACTACTAGTAGCAATAAAATAATAATAATAAAATTAATATTAAAAATAACTACCTCTTGGATTCAGCCGTGTATCAAATACCATAACAACTTTTTTTTGAAGAATGTTAATATTTCTTTTTCTGGCCACAGCCAAAACCTAGATGTGACTATATTTTAAAATAATCCAAAATGTCAAAGGATCAGGCTTACTGAAAGTTTTGGATCAAAGATTTGGGCTGGTTCTGTGGCTCAAATAGTGATATAACAATCTAAGAAACGTTAGCTATCACATAAGCAGAATTTTAAAATATTGAATTAAGAATCTTTGTAAAAAATGAACAATTTGTGACTGGTTCTTCTTTCACATCAGTTGTATACTGGTGTAATTCAATTGTCTTTAATGATTTCAATGAAGTTACTCCTGATTTAGACAAATGTAAGTGAGAATCAGACCCTTTGTCACTAAAACTGAACCTGAACTAAATAGTATATAGGCATAACATATTAGCTCCCATTTGCTTAGTTGATCTTTAATCATTGAGTTTACCTCGTGGGTTATAACAATGGGCAGGAAAATATATAAAGAATGAGACTGAGTAAATGCTCTTTGTTTACTAGATCACACTTTGGCTTCTCTGACATGGGTGTGCTTTGGGGCACAGGATATCGGAAGGCTTTTCCTTCAGCTATGTCCATCTGTGCAGAGGACAGTAAGGGACCCACACTTTGTGCTCCCTAAACACAGGGTGGCAGAACAGAAGAAATGTATTAGTGTTGCCAGTGATATATACACCATAAAGGTACATGGAGGGCAGTGATGCATCTGCGCCATCTTGCATTACAGGGCCAGTGCAAGAAGGCGCACATGCTGCAGCTGTTTAATGGGTGTAGCAGTTGTTGCTCTTGCATGCCCGCCCTCATTGTCCATGATGGACTGCTATCTGACCTTGTTCTTAGCCAGCAGAATGTCTCCAGGTACGACTGTCTGTGTCTACCCTCTCCACAACCACACCGCCCATAAATAAAGCAGTAGCTTGCACAGCCACAGTATCACTTACAGCAGCGGCTTGCACTCTTTACTTAGCCCTTCTCCATGCAATGATGTATTCACCTGCCACACAAAATGACAGCAAAAATTGATAAACCTTTCACATTAATTATTAGCTAAATAGCTGTTTGAGGTTGCACATTTATAAATTATTATTTTGCTACCTAATTGCATCAGGCTATGAAAAATACACATTGGCAAACTTCGACTCCCTTTATCAGGCTAAAGAAGCCTTAAAACTAATGCTCGTGTGACTTTGCTTTGTCGAAGGGTTATTTTTCTTGTAAGTTATCTTCAGTTCCAGTGTGCAAGTCTCCTGTTTCTTTACAAAGTGAAGTGTGTACGTGCATTACCCTCACAGTGATATTGTAAAGCACATTTTCCAAAAAGAAAACAGAAATAGAAAAACAGGCTTTTTTTCTTTTTTTAATAAAAAGTATTAGGAGCTGGTAGGGAAAACTTTCTGTTTTTTTAAGTCCTAGCCCAGAGACAGATTTTTTTTCTCTGCACAAATAGAAAATTGAATTATTCTATTTGAGTGCTCTCTCTTTTTCCTTCTCTTTCCTCCTCCTCTTCTCAACTTTCTACAAGCACCAGAGAAATCATTAAAAATACATGTTAATGTGACACTGCACCCTGTATTCTTCATAGGGATATTAGTATGATATTATTATATCATAATTATGATGTATTTTATGAAAGATAATGCATGTTAGGTGTCATTGGAAAGGTTATGGCTTGCTGAATATGATTATCCTATTGTATGCATTTATCCTTTTTGTATCCAAAGTTATGAATATTGACTATGTATCTATTTCACACGTAGCTATTCCTGGGTAACGCCCACTAGGCAAAATGCTCTCAGTCCCCAATGGCTGACTGGGAAGGGCCCGGTCAGATTAATGAGCCATTAGGAAGAAACAATAGACATTAGGAAAAGCTTATCTCCCACCTGGTGAGCCTTTCTGTGAACACTCCAAACAGCCCATGGGGGATGGCTGCTGTGATTCTACAGGGACATGTGACCAGGTCACCTGGTGTTGGACTCCATCTTGGGATGTCATTTTTTTCCAGTATTTTTCCACTGACTGGCGTGGGAACCAAGCTTTGAAACAAAGGGTTCCTGCCATATGCAAAAGCTATATAAGGCAGGGGAGTGACATTATCTTGGTTCTTCACTGACTCCCCACCCAAGAAGACTCCTGGAAACATCTGAGGAACAAAGACTGAACTGGAGGAAGTGCTGGACTCAGGTTAAAGGGATTTTTAGCCTGTGAATGGAACACCTGGGGATTCCAAGCTGTAAGCAAGTGCAGCTTGCCCCCTTAAGAATCTGCAGCTTGCTTGTATCATCACTTAGGGTGAGAATCTGCTATACATATCCCATGTGTTTTTTGTTTATTTGCTAGGTAATCTGCTCTGATCTGCTTGCTATCACTTATAATCATTTCAAATCTATCTTTTGTAGTTAATAAACTTATTTTTGCTCTATCTAAAACAGTGTGCGGGAATCATAACTCAGGGCAAAAGGCTGTTGCATATTCCTCTCCACATTGAGGGAGGGGGTGGATTTTATGAGCTTATGCTGCACAGTTCCTTGTGCAGCGCAAGACGGCATAATTTGGGGTTTATACTCCAGAGGGGATGCATGCCTGAGGAGCTGGGAGATGCCCTAGCTGAAGCCTTCCCATGCAGGGGCTGGTCAAAGAGTCTGCCTGCATGTAACTGCAGCTGGGTGTGTCCCTTCCTGTATGTATGCTGGTGAAAGTGCATGCTGAAGCCTGGAGGGCTTGGCAGCTTGTTACAGCAGTACAGTGTAAGAGAGAGCCCAGGCTGGCAGGTCGGGGGCTCAGTGGTACCCCAGTTCCAGGTGGCACCCTGGGGGGAACTCGTCACAATGGGAATCTAAAAAAAATAGTTGTGTAAAGCTAAAAGAAAGGTTTAATAAAAATGTTATTGCTTTTTTTCTTTTTTTGCCTTCCAGAATGGATGCACATTCAGTAACAGAATTTGGGAACAGACTACAAATCCTATCCAAACAGCAGGGAAGGTAATGATGTAGAGTCCAATGTTTATGATGCCCCTCAGTTAGAGAGCAGGGGAAATGCTAATTCTATAGCAGAGAGAATTACATCGCAGGAAACTATCAGATAGTGATAGACCTGCAGCAGAATGTGATATATGCATACCCTTGCTGGCAATAAATATTTAAAGATTTTATTTAAAAGAAAAGAAATAAGAAGCAGGGTCTAAGTTACCACCATTTATTTTTAAGAAGCTTAAATTATGTATGGTTAAGTTGAAAACAAAAACATTGAAGGATTTTTTGTTCGTTTGTTGTTTAAGTTGTACTATCTGACAATATCCCTTAGTCCTCCAGGTTTCTGTAAACTGAGGTATATATATCCAAATTGCTATTGAGAAAATATCCAAATCCAAGATGAGAGCAACAGATGGGTCAATGCATTGTGTAAATCAGTGTAGCTTTATTGACTTCAACAGCTATATATGAGCTTACACCTACTGTGAATCTGGCCCTATAATTTTAAGAATGTGAGGTTCAGAGCACAGCTATGAGCTATGAAAAGCTTAATTTGTATTGGGATGCAGCCTACTTAACAATCACCACCACTACAAATGGAAATTAACCCTCCAAACAATAATGTTTGTTTATACACTATAGGTAGGTAGAACCCATCCATCTTAAGAGGAAGAATGGTCCAGTGGTCAGGCCACTAGCCTAGTGCTTGGACGTCCTGGGCTCAAGTCCCTGCTTTGCTACAGACTTCCTGGGTGACTTTGGGCAAGTTGCTCAGTCTCTCTGTGCCTCAGTTTCCTATTTGTAAAAGAAGGATAATATTATTTCCCTGCTTTGCAGGGGTAGTTAAGATAAATACATTAAAGATCATGAAATGGTCAGACACTACAGTGATGTGGCCCATGGCGTAACCTAAGATAGATAAAACCAAAGCCATGGCTTTGAAGAATATCAAGTTTGGGAAGGCTGAGACAGAGAGAGGTAAAGTGGTTTGCCCAAAGATCAGGCAACAAGACAGTCAGAGCTGAACAAGAATGCCACTCTCTTCAGTACTAGTCCCACACCCTAACCACTGGATCATTCTGCCTGAAGACATTAAATCTAGCATCATCTGATATCTCCCATATCACACATAAGTTCTGATCCTTTTTATTTAAAGGGCATTTTACACTTTGTATACAAAGAGTAATCATGAAACTCAATGCTACCTACTGCCAGTATGATTCTTTTGACCATTCTTTGCATTGTCATCCACCGCTGTTACTTGTTTAAAAACTTCACATTTTTGCACACATATTTTAAATGAGCCTTAATCAGCCTAAGTGACAAGATTGAGAAGCTTTTGATCAAACATTCAGTGTTTGAGTTGCAAAGATGATATTAGAGTCCTTCCTTCAAAGCCTTCCTCTGATATATAAACAGTTACCACACAGAAATAAGCAATTAAAATGAAGGTGGATACTTTGAATAGTGGGAGGGGGAAAATCAAAACACCATCTGAATTTTACTGTTGTCTTGTACAATGAATACTAAGAGGCTGCTGGTTTGCTTGCCTTATTTTTTGATGTGAAATGTCTTTTTTCTTAAAGAGCCGGTATGTTATCCTCAGCTTTGTCCAGATAGCTAAGTACTCCACTGAAAACCTACTTTACTTTTCTTATGTGCAGTGATGATTATATGAATAAATCTAGTTGTGAGTTTAATAAGCATTGGCAGGGAAAAGGCTGAAAGGAAAGTGAGGGATGGAGCAAGGGGGAAAAAATACCCAAATTAACGTACAACATCTTCAGTAGCATCTGAATCTGGAAAAGGAAAGTTTGTGAGTTAATTTTACAAGGAAGTAACTTTCCCTTAGGGTAAACAGCTACAGATGGGACATTACAAAAAACATACTGGGAAATCAACAGAACATTTTAGGTGTTTTATCAAAACTCTAATAAGATGACTTTTCATTTTAGCTGTAGCATGTAACCCAGCTTTGCTTTGATTTAGTCAAAGTAAGTCAGATCTTTCAGGAATAGATACCACGGAATTGTGATTATCAGAGCAAAGTCAGAGCCAACATGTCCATCCCTAATTATTATTTTAGGTGGCTGTTATTAAGAGGAAGACTTGACCTATTCATAATACCCTTATTTCTGGAATATTAATATTCAGCTCCCAACTGAATATCGCTTGGTTGCAACTAAAGACTAAAAAAAATCACTGCATTTAATAAGTGCATGGCAATGACATGTAATTCTCAGAGAAGAAATAATACCCAGAAAAAGCTCTTTGAGAGTACACAATGGTTATAATACATTTTTATACATATAGGTTAATCTTATTTATTGTTTCCTGGTTGGACTTATAATAAGGTGATATTACTGAAGGAAAATTACATGGTGTTACTGCCAGTCTGCAATTAGACACAATCATATTTACAGGTGTTTGGAAATAGAAACTATAATTTACCAATAGCAATTTTGAGGGCTCTTTGCATAGAAATGTTTCTCATAGCTACTGTACACAATCTTTGTCAAGTGAGACCTGGATGAAAAATACATATTAAGTTAGAGAAATAAATAAAATAAATGGCATATTCTGTGTGTCTGCAGCCCATTTGATACCTAATGGGACTTGTTTTTGAATCCTGTGCTTGCAACAGTCTCCTTGAACTTCGTTGTCACGTGTTTTTCATTTTGAACTTTTGAGAGTGGGAAAACCATTAACTTTCTAAAAGGCTTCTGAGTAGAGGCAACTGATATTCAAAATGGCCTGAGATTTGATTTCGAGAAATATCCTAAAGTTTTCAAAATCTGTCAGATTTTAGATTTATTCTGAGATCTGGAAATTGGGCTGTAATTTTGGTATGAATGGATTTTCTAACACAATTTCCAGTATTTTCTTCTCTCAGTTATTATCATTGTATCTGAATGCCTTCTGGATTTTGATATTTTTATCCTCACAACATATCTGTAAGGTAGGGAAGCACTGTTACCCTTACTGTACAGATAGGAAACCGTGGAATAGAGACTTCTTAACTTGCCCAAGGTCACACAGGAAGTCCACAGTGGAGCTGGGAAATGAACCTGGTTTTCCTTATTCAACAGCTAGCAGCCTAACCACTGACCATCCTCCCTCCTTCAAAGTAAGCCCCCTGTATTGTGGTAGAGGACTTTTCTCCTGCCCCTCCCCCTCAACACAGGTGGACACAGCTCTATGGAGGAGGATCCCAGACCATCTGCAAGTCTTTGGCACATGTAAGTGAGAATTTTTCCCAATATATAATTCCAAAATGCTCACAGCTTTTACCTGTGCTCTTTACAATCTGCATGCTCATCTGTTTTAAACTTTAAAGATAAACACTTTTTAAGCTCATGTCTCTTTCTCCATTCCTCCTATGGTCCTGATGCTTTGGAAGAGAATTGAATGAGGTGAAGTAAGGGTTGGATTTGGCAAAGCCAACCAATATTTTGTCATATACCAGGCAGATATTTAACTGATACTTTGGTGGAACTCATGGATACAGTGTATTTTGTTTTCCTAATTGCAGTCATTTTCACAAGTAAAATATGTAACTTCTCTATCCTAATCAGCAAATCACATTGCCAACAATAAAAAATGACATTAGTATATTGGCCTAATCAATGTCCAGTCTAGGATACAAGCAAGAATTCTTTTTACAAGCACACATGCACACTCATAAAACATAATTCATTGCTCCCTCCAAATCTATTATACCTTGTAAGGCCTAATTTTCATTTACACTGAAACCACTTTGCACTGTTCTGGCAGGGTAAAGTGGCCTTAAAGTAGTTGTAAATTACATACAGCATAAGGTGCCTTAGTGTAAATGAGAATAAAGTCCATGTTGTGCTACTAGAACTTTATTGTTAGTGGTCAAAATGAACATTGTAAATATATTTTACTAAACGAACATTTATGGAAATTAATATTTATTATAAAATTATTTAAAATGTTACTTAGATGGAGATTTTTTTCATGCTGGTTAGGACCCCATCTTGTCCTTACAAAACATAATATAGACACAGACCTAAGAAGTTATGAGCCCCTCATGAAATCAATGGGGCTTCTGATATCTTACGGACATTGAGCCCTAAGTATCATGCCTGATATGCATGTTCTTATACCCCTGGCTTCCTTATAATCCTACATCATGCCCTTATTCTTATATTTAACAGTTCATATACACCTCTGCTGAACAATTCATAAGTGATCAATACACAGATCCAAATTTTATGCTTTCATTTACACCATGCACCTAATTTCAATGGGGCAGCATGGGTGTAAATGATAGCAAAGTTTTACCTGGGAGCTTAACGTACCAGTGGATTACACCGTTCTCTGTAAGGCTATTCCTGTTATGTTTGCTATGCCCACACCATGAAAAGATAGAGAAGGCTGCTAGGGTTTGGAATCTTTGTTCCAAACAGAATAACAACAAAATCATCATGTTACAGTCTTCTGACTCTCAGACACTCATTTGATCCAAATCAGAGCTTCTGCCGTGTGCTTGCAAAAACATTGTTTGTTGTATTACTAGCTGTCATTTTATATTGGCAAAACAAAGTAACAAGAATTTCCTATCAATATGATAAGATGGAAAAACCACAAAATTATAAAAGAATTCACATATCCTAATCTGATGTAGATTCTGTCCCTGACTTTTTGTCTGCCCTTCACCACCCCGTGCCTCAATTACTTAATGCATAAATATGAGGATGATATTGCTTACCTTCCTTTCCTCTTTAAGATCTATAGAGAGAAAGTTTTGTATATGTGCAAAGTCTGATTGTCATGTGAAAATACTAAAATGCATCCCCATTTATTTTTGTCATTTTTCATCCTGCAAAAACTTGACAAATACTTGACATCCTGCATGTTACTTTGAAAAATACCTCTGTGCTTCCACAACTGAAGCTATAAACCCTGATAGATTCCTGGTCCCTATCACTTCAGGTTGGATGAGTGTTGGAAACAATAAGAATGTATTGTAACAGCAATCAATAGTTTGCTGCAGAACTTTATAACCAATCCCACTGGCTGATGGTGTACATTCATGAGTAACAAATACTTTCTCTCCACTGTATGCTATTAGGTATACTTGCTCTCAAAGTGGCAGAAAATAAGTGATACACAGACCTTTATATCAAAAAGGTTGGCAAAGAGCACTTATATAGCATCTGTATGAGACACAAAATGCTTCTTGTAGCTCACTTAGCTTGTTTATTATTCTGCATACAAACTGACAGTGGCTTTGCAAGTTTCTGTAAACAGAACAATGAAACAAAGTATGAGTTTGAACTGTGCCACCCTTAAAAAATAAAAGAGTTTGAAAAGAAAATAAATTAGGGTTACTGCAGAGTATGATAACTATATTGAAGCAACAAGACTAGGCTTAAAGAATTACAATATGACATGAAAAACCTGAATTGCGGTTTAAAGAATCTGGTAAATATAATTTTAAGATGTTAATCTTTTAAATCTACTTTAGCATGACTTTTTTCCCCCGGACAAGCAAAATTGTGATTGCATTAATCGAGTCTCAATCAGGCATTATGTTCTTCCTGTTTAAAAGGTCTAAACTGTACCATCCAAAGCATAGTTATTAGCTTTGCAATAAGACAATGTCGAAGAAATTCAGCTCACCTCCATAAAATGAGAAATAGAGTTCAAAGATCAGAAATGTAATGGCAGGCCTTTCAAAGGATGCATATACCAGGCTGTATATACTGGTAGCTTACTAGAAGCTCTGTTTCCCCTCCTTTCCTCAGTCTCTCTTTGATCTCAAGCTAAACATCAGAACCCAGCTTTTAAAAAGACTTGAAGTGCCTTTCATTTTCCTTCAGCTGCCTCAGGAGCAACAAACTCCCGCATCTTACATGAAAGAATGTATTTCTCCCTAAAAATAACTTTAGTTTCAAATGCCCCCTGCAAAGAGGTTGAAATAATTCATCCACAGTTCTGTGAAGACAAAAGAAGGTAATTGCCTGGGTAAGCCATTACCTACAACAGGGAAAGAAGGCAGAGGAGTCATTACTGATCTAGCAGAGGCAATAATAGGGCATTTCCTGCTTGTCACTTTTCAGGAAAAGAGTGCAGTTTATATGTGGTACCCTTTGGGCAACTCACACGTGGATTATTAACACTAGCCACACTGGCTAACTTTTTACTGGATATTCTCTAGCGATTCTGATCTCTGAGATAATTTTCTTCTTCCTTTCTGTAAATGCTGGGAGCGCTAGCAGACTTTGCTCATCTGAACAATTAATTTTCTTTGCTCCTCAGCTAATATCACACTTTGTCAAGGTCCTGTGCACAGTGCAGAAGGGAAGCTTCTGCTTTCAATATGGTTAATTTCAGTAAAAGGCTTCTGGAGACTAGGACATATTGCCAGTGCACACAGAGACACTCTCTCACTCTCAAAACTGTACTGATAACTAGTAACTAATAAATAGTGGCGAACAAACCTCAGAATTGGTGTGCAGATAAATAAAATATCCAAGGCCTGTGTAGTGAGTCGGCGTGGCCCCCCTCCGCCTCTGGCAGGGTGGCACAGCCCCCATCCCTAGAGTGGGCGGGGCTACCGGGTCCGGGGCCCGCCCCTCCAAGGTCACGGCCCCGACCCGGAAGTATAAAAGCCCAGCACCAAAGCTCAGTAGGGCCCAGCCTGCCGGAGAGAGCAGACGCTCCGGCCCGAGCTCCCGGCTGGGAGTCAGCGGCCGGCCGCGAACCGCCTGCTAACGGCCCGCGCCGCTCGAGCCTTCCTCTAGCCAGGTACCCCGAGGAGGACTGGCCCAGCCTCCCCCGGACCCGTCACGCCGAAGAGGACTGGCCCAGCCTGCCGCGACCCAGCTATCCCGAGGGAGACTGGCCCAGCTGGCCCCAGACCAGCGGCCCCGAGGAGGAGTCAAGCCTGCCCCGGGCCAGCTATCCGGAGGAAGAACTGCCGGACCAGCCCTCAAGCCCCGCTCCCGAGGAGCCGATGCTACTAGACTGGCCCGAACCCAGCACTGGCACCGAGGTAAGCCCCGAGGGGGACGAAGGAAGTAGCCCGGGGGTAGCCGACCCCGGTCAGGCTGCAGAGGCCTACGAGCCCATGTCAGTATGTGTCGGTCAGGATACCCCACTGACCAGCAGCGATAGTAATCGCTGCTAGGGCCCCGGGCTGGGACGCAGTGGAGTGGGTGGGCCTGCGTCCCCCCCTGCCACCCCCACTCACGGGTGGCAGGCTTCCCCCTCACCCAACGCTCAGGTAGGAACCTGAACCCCCTTTAACTGCTTGTCAGCTCAACCCCTGCCCCAAAGGGCTTGAG
>NW_020664409.1:24399677-24399960 GCF_002925995.2 Terrapene triunguis
TGTTTGCCCAGCCCCTGCTCCAGAGGGCCTGGGCTCCTGTACTGCTGTGTTTACCCAGCCCCTGCTCCAGAGGGCCTGGGCCCCTGTACCGCTGTGTTTGCCCAGCCCCCGCTCCAGAGGGACTGGGCTCCTATTCTGCTGTTTGCCCAGCCCCTGCTCCAGAGGGCCTGGGCTCCTGGACTGTTGTGTTTACCCAGCCCCTGCTCCAGAGAACCTGATTCCGGAGCAACGGCTATTGAGCACGTCTGCAGTGAGTCGGCGTGGCTCCCCTCCCGCCTCGGAC
>NW_020664409.1:24399970-24428603 GCF_002925995.2 Terrapene triunguis
CAGTGAGTCGGCGTGGCTCCCCTCCCGCCTCGGACGGTAGAGCCCCGACTCACACTACTACAGCCTGGTATAAATTGGAATAGCTCCATTGATTACAAGGATGGAGGATCTGATAGATGTTTTTATAAAACTTTTAAAAATCTCATCAGAATAGGCTTTCTCATGAGAGCTCCCACTTCTGGCTAGATAAACCATGAGGGCTTCCTCTCATGATATTTAAATTTTATATGATATAGAGGTGGCTTGAGTTGTATTAACAACAGAGTTGCTGCCCTATAAAGCAGTGCGATCCACAGAACAACGGAGCTTTAAATTATAGTTTTCATTGTCTCATAATTGAACTATGAGTAATATAATCTTGCTCAATTTAAGGCCACCAAATTGCAAAGCACTACTCAGGTGAGTAAAGCTATTCTCAGATGTTGAAATGGTTGCATGGTCAGACTCTTAGACCCCTTGTTTGTTAGCAATGTAGCAGCTGGGTAGGACTATTAATTATGCATATGAAATATTTTCAGTTATGTGATGTGCCCAGATATTGTGGTGATGGATGCCATGAATATGAACAAGGACAAAATATAGTGATGCTTCTAACTCTAGGTCCAGTGACACATACTGCAAACTTTCTCTCAGGTGAGTATTTTGTCACTTATGCATCTATTCCTAGCCAGAAATTAGATGTACCATTCTGAGGATTTCAGAATTTCTAGAAAGGTTTGTTTCAAGTTTGTTTCTGAAGAGAGTCAAGATATTTGTAGGAGAGGAGTTCTAAAGACAATTTGAGCTAGATTCACAAAAGGGACTTAGACGCAGTGTTGCAATGCCTAACTTTAGGCATCCTGCTGTTGGACCAATCTAGAGGAACGTCCCCGTACCCGCATCTATCATTGGGGTTGTTGTTAGCCCCTTAAAAAAAAGGTAAACCAAGAAGGAGGATGGAGGATCAATGGACCACTACCATGTCTTGCAACTCTGAGGACCCTCGCAATGACAGGACAGCTCCGGACTCTGTCCAGGTAGGTGGAACCCACAGGTAAGGAGTGGACCTCAGGATCAGGCGATGACAGCTCTGCCCCAGCGATGACTTGGCTTGTACACCCCCACAACGTCATGGGTGTGTGTTTGTCTTCAGTGAAAGAGTGGCAGCTGGTGACATACTCTCTGAATGCAAATGAGAATTACCCTCCCGCAACCAGATGAATGAGCGTCATGTTCAGCGTACTCCTCTGAGGCAATCTAGAGAGCTGAGGTGTCTGCTGTGCTTTCCAACAGTTGCAGCAGCAGCACCTCCAGACTCTGCCACTCAGAAGGGCAGCCCCTTCCTTCTGACGTGCTAGCCCTTATATACCTTGCTCTTACTGGGCAGATTACAGGTCTTGGTTTCTTGCCTTTCAGTAGAAAGGACGGGAAACTACACCTGAGGAAGGGGAAGAAGGGCAGCCAAGATGGATTCCTAGTTGTTGTTGTTTGGGCATTTCAAGATGGTGCACCTATGATGTTAAGCACCAAAATTTTTCCACTACATTGCTGTCTAATGGAATCCTTAGCCACAAGTTAGATGCCCAGGCTCCTGATACAATACCTGGGGAGAGTTAGGCACCAACAATGAAATCCACAAAAGCCAGCAAGCTGAGCGGGAAGCCACCCAGGCTAGCTACCTAAGCTAGCCTATGGGAAATGCTGAGAATGGGGATGTGGCCTAAACTGGAGTCTCCCACATCCAAGGGGAGTGCCCAAACCACTGGACTATAGAGTGAGTGTCATTCTTTCTTTTGCCCAATGACTATTTAATTTAATGACAAAATGGAACTCTTTCAACAGCAGAGATTGAGAGAACTCCATCCCAGACTAGGGGACATTTGAACTAGGGTCTCCCATAGCCTGAGTGAGCTTTCTAACCACTGGGATCTTAGGTATAATGGGGACGGGGGCACCACCAACACCTATGTTCTGTTCTGCGCCTGACCTGTGGTGGTCTCTCTGTACACTTACTGGATTGAGCCCCACAGGCAAGATAGGTAGTAGAATGCCTAGTCTGAGGAGTCTACCAGGGTTTAGGCATGAACTAGACATCCAGGTATCAGGACTGAGGTGGCTATGTGCACTTTCTCAGTGGTAAAGGAATTTATATGTGGAAACTTAGGAGCCTACAGGATTAGGCAGCAAGTGAGTTGTATTTTGGAGCTTTTAAGTTTTGGACATAGACACATGAAATGACAGTTAGGCACTTAAATCCCTTTGTGGATCTAGCCCTTTATTTCTCATCTGTGTTTGTATTAGGTTGTGGGATGTTGGTTTTTTTTAACCTTTTCCCCATAAGATATATACTTCACATAAATAAGCAATGTTGTCAGAGGGTACAACAGTGGACTCTGAGTCAAGAGATCTGGCCCTGGGCTTTTTCTGTGTGACCTTGGGCTACTCATTTTGACCCCGATCCTGCAATGAGCTCCGCACAAGCAGACCCCTGTGCTTTCACAGCATTCTTTTGAAGTGAGTGGAAATCCACATGGATGCAGGGGTCTGCGCCCATTGAGTTCATTGCTGAACCAGGGCCTTAACTGCTCTATGCTTCAATGTCTCCATTTTGTAAAATTGAGATAATTATACTAAGTAGAGTGTTTTGAGAGCCTGGGATGACAGGTGATATATAAATGCTAACTGATATCATTATTCTGTGTTCTATAAAGATTTTCCTAGTTTTCTTTGCAACACTATAGATAGAGGATAGTGATGAAACTAATATACAAATATAATTCAGCATAACTAGGTTATTATTAACATATATAACTTCCACCTACAACAAAATTTAATACCATTCTCACTTATTTTTGCATTTATGATGAGAAATTTTGGTCATGCAGTTCTAAAAATACCAGCTCTGCATCATGAAAAAGTATAATTTTTGTATATTTCAAATTTACAGAGAGACACTCTAAAATAAGTATTTCCAAAGCACATTTGTTACAATCATTGTGTAGTATTTATTTCTCTAATTCTCTCTTTTAATGTCTGACCATTAAAAACCAGTTATTCTTAAACACAAGCATTCTTTCATACATTGCAATTAATCCAACATCATATTCCAGCAGAGATTATGAAGTATCTTCATTCATTATATATGATATGTTAGGCGTGTTTATGAGGAGTATGACCTGTTACGGACATGTTTACTGTGGCAAATCTTCCTGATTAAGACAATGCTTTAATAATCACTTTGTAAATATTAATAAACTCATTAGTGTGCTTCAGCAATTTATTTTTTCACATCTTAACCCCCATTCCCCTTCCCCCTTCCTGCTTTAATCTATAAGAAAGAAGATATTTGAAATGTCAGTGTAGATGTATTAATGCATCACTCACCAGTGCTCAAAAGAAATTCTTCGTCCAGGAGAGTCCTAGGGACAGATTGGGGCCTGGGCAAAGCAGGCATATTATTATTGTAGTCAAATGAGTTGTGCTGATTTACATCAGAAGTGAATTTGTTCCTTCAAGTCCCATTCTCTGGATTTTCAAGAAGAAAGAACTACTCGTGCAAAATAGTTCTTCAATTAAGGCCAAATCTTGGTACTATGAAAAAGTCCATTTCCTCAGACTGTGTGCTGGGGATCTCTGTGAGGGGTAAAAAAGAGGGGAAGCAATCCTTCTCACCATAGGCCTCAGAATGGCAAAAAAAAAAGTTGCTTTGCAGCTACTAATCTAGATTTTAGGCTGCAAGAGCCTCAGCGCACAGCATGCTCTACTGCTTCTAGGTAGAATGGCTGGTTGATGAGTATATTCACAGATTGATTGTCTGCTCCCACATCAATATGCTTGAGTGCTGGGCTGGACTTTTCAAAAGGATCAAACAGCCCCTGCACTGGGTCGCCAGCCCCTTTCACCTTTCAGTAGAACTGCCCTTGAAGGCTAATAGAATCTGATAAGAGTACTCTGGGAAAGAATATTGTTCACCAGCACGATCTGATGTTGATGGTTTGGAAGGACTGGATAATGATGGCTTGTCTTCAACACTTGGTAAGTGGCCATTAGGCACCCTCTCCTCCAGCTTTTCCTCACAGGTCACCATGATGTATGGATGATTTGTGACAAGAAGACCGTTAAATCACCAGTGGCAGTAGTCTCATGTCTGAGCTGGAATTGATATGCAAACTAGATACGATCAACTCAGGATTGAATAAGGACTGGGAATGGCTGAGCCATTACAAACATTGAATCTATCTCCCCTTGTAAGTATTCTCACACTTCTTATCAAACTGTCTGTACTGAGCTGTCTTGATTATCACTTCAAAAGTTTTTTTCTCTTAATTGGCCTCTCAGAGTTGGTAAGACAACTCCCACCTGTTCATGCTCTCTGTATGTGTGTATATATATCTCCTCAATATATGTTTCACTCTATATGCATCCAAAGAAGTGGGTTGTAGCCCACGAAAGCTTATGCTCTAATAAATTTGTTAGTCTCTAAGGTGCCACAAGTACTCCTGTTTTTTTTAAATCAGAATGATTGCATCATAAATAGTTTTTATAATCTTATGCCCTGTCTGCTTACATGGAAGCTTTTTTGCCTCCAGGGTAGCATCCACTAAGTTTCAGTAAGTGATTTTGCTCTGAGTAATGGGCAAGTTGGTTAGTTCTGTCTTTACTTGGTGGCTAATAAAGGAAATTTCATGTTACTTTGCAGAGGAGATCAAGTGGATTCTGTCTGGAGTGTTAGTTTCTGTGGGTACAGAGCAGTTTCTTAAAGGTGCAAGGGCTGAGTCTTTTCTGGTTGAGATCAATCAGGCCAATAACATTTGTTGCACTACTAGAGAGACAGGGAACTGTTCATGCCACAACCTGACTGGTGAACAATTAGGGATTGTTTTTTTGTTTGTTGTGTTTTTGTTGGAAGAGATTGTCAACCAATGCCTTTCGTGCAGGGGGAGCAGGGCCTTTAGTGTTGTTCAAGTCCCCTGGGCCTAGCTACCCTCTAGATCAAAGGTGTGTCAGGGTGGTATGGCTCTGCAAGGGAGATGCCCCCACCTGAGATTAATCAGCTGCCTCCCAGCTGGTGAGATAAAAGGCCAACAAGGCTGACAGTTGCTGCACAGCAGGGAGGTTCCTGTAGGTGATCCTCTGTTAGGGAAAATGGCTTATTGTAAGAGCTAGTTAAAAGATCTGGCTGGGGATACCTGCTATGTAGGCAGAAGCCATCTGAGGCAGAGGGCACTGGAAAGGGGCAGATGGAAGGATCTTGTTTGCCTGTTTTGGTTGATATTGAACTGTGTTGGTGTTTGAACTATGAATGTATCTCTGAGGAAAGGAAGGACATACTGATACAGATGGAAGCTTCATACAGATGGCTGGTGAATTGGTCTTCTGGGTTATGAGTGGAGCAAGTGAGGCAGAGGTTTGAGGAAACCCTGTTACAGTGGGATTACCACGTCTGCTGGGAAAGGAAGCAGCAATAAAAGCCAAGCTACTTTTTCAATATAAAGGCATAACTAAAGATAACACAAACTTGTTGGTGGGCTTGAGTGACAAGATAAAAAAGTTAGAGGCAGTGCCTCAGATAGTGGAAAGGGATGGGAAAACAGTCCAAGCAGGGCAGGAAGCAGCTATGGGAGAAAAGTAAAGCAGACTAATGAAAGCAGAGTGGCTAATTTTTCCACTGTATAGGCCTGCAGTTGGAGCCACCTCCAGGTGATGAGCAGAGATCCCTGCAAAATGACTGATTGGAGCCTAGCAATGAGGGGTGATATGACTGTTTTTGCTTCTTTAAGCTGTTTCATATTGGCAGGGGAGGACTCTTATTGTGACTGGGGGCCCAAATGCAACATACTACAAACTTGCTAAGCAACTGATTACCGGGAGTGTGGAGAGACTGAGGCGGTGGCTGTACCTGATGAGAGACTTGGGTAAGCCTTGGGTAAGTGGACTAGCTAGAGCCTTCCTTGGGGAGGGCAGGAGGAAGGGTTACAAAGGAAGCTGTGGTACAGCCATTTCTCAGAAATGTTGTTTGCTGACAGTCTAACCAGCTATTGTCTTACTATTGGAGCTCTTATTGAGAAGGCTATGGCAAGGCAACTCTCTCACAGAATTTTGCATGCACAAGAAAATAGTTGCTGGATAATGATGCAGTGAGGTTAGTTACTGTTTTGTCTCTAGTGTGTCAGCGTTATTTCCATTGATCTGGGGTAACGGAAGGTCTGCTTATTAATTAGTTTCTAAAAGCTTGTCCAGGGTGCCCAGAGTTTTGAGGTGTGCTCTTACTGTGGAATATTAGATCCTAATATCTAAATTAAAATAGATGCCTCTGAACATTTTGACGCTTGTTGGAATGGCTACAGAATGGGGTACTGCACAGACTGCAGTAATAGCTTTGACAGATGAGCTTGCCTGGTAATGGATAAAGATCAGATGTCAATGTGGATAGTATTATATCCGCTGCCTTTAATCATGAGATGGTAGTGACTCACCAGAGAATACTAATGGGAGTAGCTATGGCTCCTGCTCAGTGGGTTTCATTCCCATTTTTCTGAGGGTCCCCAGCTGGCAGCTTTCAGAAATTGCTCTTCTTTTTCCATGGTTCTATCATGTGGATTTCTGCCGTACTCTGTCTTGTTCCTCCTCTTGATCAATGTGTTGCAGACCATCAGAGTCGGTAAAGAAGTATGGACTGTGGCATAGTCAGTATGTCGTCCAGATCTCTCTTTCAACAGATTCAGACAGTGCTGTTAACTACTAGTGTAGTATTTGGGCAGACTGAAGTATGAGGAGGCCCAGTCCTCATAAAATAGAGTTGATGCTGGTAGCAACTAGAGAACATGGTGAGAATATCTGCTATCCTAAGTGAGGATATATGAGCACTCCTTGTCTCATTATCTGGGGGTATTCTCACATCCCAATTTGCTGTTAGTCGTATAGTATTATAGACTAAGACAGCTTTTTCCCCACTCTGTTTGGCCAGGATGTCCAGCTGTCTGCTTTGGATGATGAGGTAGCTACCATGCCTCAGTAGTTATCCTCAGAATGACAGCAGTGCACTCTGCATGGAACTGCACCTTAAATCATCCCAAAACAGGAGCCTAGTGCAGAACACAGCAACAACATTAAGTGGAGTTTCTCACCAATCTGATCTGTACTGCTTGGCTGTTAGCTACTGGGTGGAGTTTTAAGTTGACTGATCTTTAAACGGAGAACTTCCAAACCAATGTAAAGCTATCTGAAAGAGATGCACCCATCCCTCCCTTAATATAATGTTGTTGTTGTTTTGATCAGCAGAACCCCCTCTGTTTTAGGAGAGGCTGCTACCAGCAGTGCATTCTACATCTGAGGCCTCAAATGTTGGCATTCACTGCCCATCCTTTTTCCCCCCCAGTCCAAATTGCTCTAATCAGTTTACCTTCAGAGCTCATTGCAAAACCTCCCTCTTTCCTCTGGTGTTTGGGGAAGGAATGGAACAGTGAGGACAAGATTTGTTCACGGCAGGCTTGCATTTGTAGCTGGAGTGTGTTTTCTTTTCCTGTTCTTGAGGATACTGCCTGTCTGTAGAATCCATCTGCTTTTTAAAAATATTAATGGGAAGGAACTCAAATGTCCATTTTTTTTTTCTCCTCCCACTCCTAACCAACTCATCATGTCTGTTAGTGCAATTATATTTAATAGCTGGCAAAGGTCCTAGAGCCCTGGATAAGGCACTATTCTACTTCTGTAAATACTATCCAGCATATGCTATAATATCAACAGGCTGTGGCATTACAAACTTACATTTTTAGCTATCCAAATGTTACGTTGTGTATGTATAAATGTGTGTGATAGAAAAGTGCATATGTGAAACTGACCATTGTGAAAGATACAGTGGCTTCAAAAGTAGCGTTTTATGACATTAAGACAATTGGTAACTGAAATTTAGTCCATCTCTGTAATTTTGGAATTAACTGATTTAGATCACTTTCGTTATTTAATTCCTAATTTTCATCCTGTATACATCCACTGTTTTGTGCTGATAATGACAAATGCGTATGTAAACTCACAAACTAGTCAGACATCCTAGTGCAAATCCTATGAAAGATATGTCATTTAAGAAAAGAGATGGATTACTGGGAGAAATGAAAAGACAGACAGAACAAAGTGGTATCTAGTCACTCTTCAGACAACTCCCACTAGAAATACCTCTCAACTTCTGCCTTCAGGGCTACATCTACATTTTCAGATGGGAGTGTGATTCCTATCTTGAATAGGCATATTCATGCTAGTTTAACGAGAGCCTTACTGCAGGATACATAATCTGCTAAAGGCCCTCACATTTAGTAAATGGTCACTGTCCCTTCTTTCCAGGTGAGTATCTGTTTCCAATTCTCACTTGTCCTAACTACAAATGACAGCTTGAAAGAAGATGGGTAATTAAACTACTCTTTTTATTACATTCCACCATTATAAATACAAAAGGAACATGAGTTAATTACTGACCTGATGCAAGATCTCACAGTAAGTCCTGAAACTGCAAGTCATTATTTTAATTGGAAGTAATGGCTTATGGCCACAATAACTCACAGTAAGGTGCAATATTAATGTCAGACATCTAGTTACAAAATGTCTTATCTCCACTTGCTAACAATGGGCTTCACTCAGCTAGTGCATGTTGGCATAGCTTCACTGAAGTCTGGGAAGTTGTACAGACTTCCACCAGATAATCTGGGCCAGTACGTTAGATCAACTAATCTCTTATGTTGGTATTCCTTAGTGGTAAGTAACACAATCACACTTTGCAGTATGAGGTATGTAGTACATATAAGTACCTGTAAGTAACCAATATTTGGTCTCAATTGAACTTTATGTTCTAAGGCTATATGAAAATAATTATCTCCTATACTTATGTCCATGCATCTGAAGAAGTGGGTTTTTTCCCCACGAAAGCTTATGCCCAAATAAATCTGTTAGTCTTTAAGGTGCCACCAGACTCCTCATTGTTTTTGTGGATACAGACTAGCACGGCTACCCCTTGATACTATCTCCTATACATTTCCTTTAGACACAGTCAGTAAATGTGAGTTCATTTGGTGGTTTCCGACTTCAAAAAAATCTATTTTTGGCTACCCTGCTTTACTATAAACTGTCTTAGCAAAACCTAACACATACACCAGTGACCACTATTCCTGTTATATAGGGTAACCTAGTTGGCATGAGGGCTTAAACATCTAGGAATCTAAGTTTAACTGGCACCTTCAAAACAACCTTGTTTCTCCTTTCTCCTGGTGCAGAGGTTTACTTTGTCCAGACTGTCCCCTGACTAACAAGCCTGAACAGATCACAAGTCAGATCTCAATGTCCTTGATAAGGTCAATGTTGAGCAACATAACACTGCCACATTTCCTTGACTCACACCTACAGAGTTCAGAACCACCTACTTGAATACCACCTTATCCTTGGGATCAAGGACCTTTATAAGACATAAACCTACATCTCCCACTTAGTAGCACAGAACTATACAACTAGGGTCTTCAGGCTGGATGGATTGACATTTACAAGTGTTTAAGAAATGCTATTGTAATTTTTGTAACTATAGTATTAACTTTTAGATGCTCTGATGATCAGATTGGGGTAAACTTTTGTAGGTGCACAGGAGGAAGAAATAGGATTCCCCCGAATGCCTTTGTCCTATTCTCATTCTTTTTACTTTGTAGTTATATGTGCAACACTCAAACTAGATCAGGACCTTCATGTGTATCTAACTACTTGAATTCAAGAGAATTGTGCTAATTGTTTTCACAACTGATGGCATTTGTGACTGACATTTCTTGATTGTACAGTGGGAGATCCATAGAACATGATCCCTCCAAACAGTATCAGAATATGGCTCTTTGACCACCCAGTGAACTGCAAAAGGTTCATTCACACTATAGTTTACAGTAACTTCCATGGATTCTTATTGACACATAATGAAAGGCATATTTCACATCACAATATAAAACGTGTAGGCTCCTATTTAAATAGTAGTATGAACTGGCTCTTTCACACCTTAGCATAAATCCCAGACACTTTTACTGGCATCTCAACATATCTCCTACAGGCTTCTATTGACACCATAAAGTAAATGGCCTGTCACATCATAATCTTCAAACTTCTCTGCATATGCAGTGGCTGATGTCAGGTTAATCATTGTAATTAATTCCACTTCAGCTTTTTATTTAAAAATGACAAGATGGCTACCCTTCAAACCTATCTGGCATACTTTATTCATCTGACGCATGTCACTTTCTTAAGTGGGCTTCCAATTTAAAACCTTTCTAGGTTTTTCACTCTTGAAAGAATCTTTCATTATGGAAATTGTCCAAGAGCAAAAGCCTAAATCCAAATTGCAAGCATGTCTTCATGCAATCTTGAAAACAAATCTGCACTTCATGGATTCGGGGTGAAGGGGCAGAATCTCTGTACTAGAATGACACTACCACTGCCACCCCCAGTTCCTGAATCAAAACACACCTGAACTTTGAGAGTTCACATATGAACTCTTTGGTTCAGACTCCTTTCTTGAGGAAATGAACAGGGTGATGTATTGGAATATTTTCCAATACATTACCCAGTGGAAATTTCCAAACTGTATTTAGTAAGCAGGTGAGATACTATACAAGCTTCCTCATCCCAAAACTATTCCAAGGTATTGTTTGTTTTCCAAGAAACTGTGTGACAAACTTTGGTCTTTTTAAAAGTACCAATTGAAGTCAAATCACTATTGTAAAATGGTAGGTATGGCACTTGAAATCAGAGGATGCAGTGGGAAGAACCTTAGAGAGTACTGAGTTTCCTTTTGGATTAGTATCCAAAAGCTGTTCTTGTTGGAGCTATCTAATCCTTTGGAATGTGCAAAATTGGGTTGGAAATATAATCAGAACAGGTTTTTGGATACTGTTCTTGGGCTGCTTGGAAACAGAAAGAGCTATAAGAATGGCCTCTCTTGCAATATATTGCAAGTTTCTGCTTGTGGTCCTGACCAAAATCCACCTCCATAATAATAGTAATACACCTCTACCTCGATAGAACGCGACCCGATATAACACGAATTCGGATAGAACGCGGTAAAGCAGTGCTCTGGGGGGGCGGGGCTGCGCACTCTGGTGGATCAAAGCACATTCAATATAACGCGGTTTCACCTATAACATGGTAAGATTTTTTTTTGGCTCCCAAGGACAGCGTTATATCGAGGTAGAGGTGTAATAATAATAATAATTAATAAAAAGATATCCCAAGTATTACCCACATTCCTAGACTCTTAAATGTGGGACAATTCCCCAAGCATAGGGGAAGAAATTTGGTATACCAACTTCAAGAGGGCATGAGAAGTGTTTCTAAGGTAAATTTTTCAGGAGAAATTACAATGCATCTTGTAAATATTTCTCCAGTGTGTTTGTGTAACTCCTACTTGCACAAACTTTCACATTGGTCCAGGAGAGTGCATTATTACTAAACAAAAAAATCTTCACAAATTATGATACTTCACAAAATAAAGAGAGGTGTTGGGGTAAGCTACTGACTATGCTACAATGAATGCAGTAGCAGCCTGTTATACTTATTCACCTATCTAGAGATCATTGTTGGGTGACAGCTTTGCTAATAGGGCATTTCTAGGTAGAGGCATGGTCTACTCTAACAGAGCTATTATGAAAACAAATGATTTTCTTTATCCCCTTTCCACTGAAATAAGGGTTATGAAGGTGTATTATGTGATAGTCTTCAATGGTACATACAGTCCCCTTCTTGATTTGTCTTGAAGACAAACCACTATGAAAATTTCCATTTTAAAAATAATGAAGATCATGCTCAGCTTATATCTAAGATAGGCTGTGTTAACCATTTTCATGAGAAAGGCAATAACCAATAATAAGAAAAGCTCTTTTCTCCTCATTTGTTATGACTGAGCAGATTAAGGTGGACTAATCTTTCTTTTAAAAAAAAAAAAAAAAAAAAAAAAAGTTTGAGCTCCTCAAGGCTCTCTGAGTCTTAGAAAAATTTTTCCTTCTCCCCTGATGGAGGAGCTACAGAAGCTAATATCTCAAAGCCTGAACCATGATCACTAAGAGCCAAGCTCCATCATCACCAGATTTAGTTCTGGTAATATTTATTTACAATTTTTACTAATGCTGCACTTCTAATGAAAACTTTCCAATTAGAGCTGCAATCAGAAAAAGCAAAGGTTTACTACTCCAATGCCCACATAGATTTTTTCCACACTCTGAAAGGCATATAGTCAGAGGAGAAATCTGGTCAGACTAGCCAGAGACAAGTGACTTGCCTACAACAGATGGCATGACTGGGCTTTCTGTAAAGATCCCTCAATGATTAGGCATTAGCACAACATGGGCTAGGCAGTGCCAGCATTCAAAACTTTTAGTACTGTCCTCAAGACATTCTTGGATGGGGATGTTGCTGCAAATGTCTCCCTAGGTTATCAAATGCACATTTCTCGTCTTTCATCACAAGAAGAGTGTAAAGAGAGAAAGTTGAATCCCTCTGCATTTTACCAATTCATCCCATGAGGACTACGGAGACCACCTGTTTGGCCCCATATTTGCCCCTGGCTAATGTCAGTTAATACTTTCCTTTTTTGCCTTAACTTAAATGCAAGCTGTTCTTGTGCCAAAAGTAGAATGTAATTAATACATTTATTGCAGGATGTGACATGGGCTCAAAGAGGTGTAAATGACACTGCAACTGCACCCACCCCAGTATTCAGTTATTTTGTTGGGATATTCTATTTCTTTGCCATATGAAAAGGACCAACCCTTTACCAAAACCACACTCACATATGTATAGTTCTAATCTGATGGATCTCAAATAAAGCTACTCCAACTAGATTTAAGCTCGGAATGGACATCTGACCGAAGGGATTAGCTCAGTGTGTCACCTTTAACACAAGGGATTTTTAATGTGCCTTAAAATGAAAAACAAAATCTCACACAGCAGTTCTGGAGCCAGTCTCTTGGGACAAGCAGCAGGGAGAAATCTCTGCATGGCTGACAGAAGTTTTTCAAATGCAGCTGCTTTTGCTTGAGCTGTGAACAGGGAGCTACAGCTGTGAATCTTTTTCTGCTTTTTCTATCAATCCTTGTTCAAGGGGCAAGATCTTCTGAATAAAATAGACTAGCAATACAATTTTGTATTAATGGAACTACTAATTTCTGTCCCACTAGAGAAATAACCGATGCCTACAGTTACTTGGAAACTATGTAAAAAGCAATGAAGAGTCCTGTGGCACCTTAGACTAACAGACATATTGGAGCATAAGCTTTCGCGGGTGGAGCTTTCGACTGACACAGTGGGTATTCACCCACGAAAGCTTATGCTCCAATACGTCTGTTAGTCTATAAGGTGCCACAGGACTCTTTGTTGCTTTTTACAGATCCAGACTAACATGGCTACCCCTCTGATACTTGGAAACTATGGCTATGCCTTTTGGGGGGGCCCAGTAGACAGCCCTTTAAAACAATAATAGCTCTTAAAAAGCCTATTCAGTTACTCAATATTAAGAGCCCTTTAAGAGTTTATAGGTGCCCCCTTTAGAGTTAGCAAAAACTCCTCCTCCTTCATTCTTTCTTATGGCCAGATTTTCAGAAATGGCCTCTGTTTTTGCAGATACAAATAATAGTTATACACCTCACTAATGTTTTCCATTCCAAATTTAAATTTTTTTAAACGGACAGTCCCATATTTAAGCCCTCCTGCAATTGTACCACCTTTTTCTTAAAAACAGGCAACTTGTCCCATATTTTCTGTCTCCTCCCCTAACCACTAATAGCTGGAACCACTATTTATCAAGAGGGCAAAATGTGGAATTTTGGGGGGGAGGGGGCATCAAAATGGAGCTCAGTTGGTGCCTAGCTGAAAATTGTATGTCTTAAAGCATCTTGGCCCACTGAAGAAAATGCCATTGAAAATAATTGTAGGAGAAATTAACATGCAATATAGTTTTGCAAGCTTTATTTGTAACAGATGAAAAGGAAAAATGGAGAGGATTTGGGCATAGACTATTGAGCTTTTTATTAGTTTCCACCTCTTTAAATACAACCCCCTGTACTGTAGGTCAGCAATAACTGGCTGCTCAGGTGCTTTTGTGTAATGAGTTAGTAGTTTCTATCCAGCTTCTTAAAGTTTTAGTATCTCTGGAAAACCTCACCAATTACCACACGCGTGTCAACCTGGCTACTAATCAACTGAAGAAGCCAGTGACTGAAGGAGCATGGCAACTGAACTATCCCTTTGCAAACTAAGGCAATTCCCAGCTCAAAATAGCCATGGCCATTATTTCATTGTTCTTGCTACTGGGGTGGAAGCCAGAGTTTACCTCAGTGAGCCAAAATATCAACACTGCATCCTGCATTGCTGCGCTAGGATTTTAACATGATAGCTAGGAAGCATTAAAAACACCTTCTTAAAGAGTGAAGACAGAGCCAATGTCTGTGAATCACATTCCTTGCTCAGATGTGAAGATAGGTCTTCCATTGAATTCAGTGGGAGTGTAGCTGTATGAAAAGGCAAAAATTGGCCCCATTCTTAAGTTTTCATATTGATTCACAATCAAAAAATAATGCACAAATGTGTTATGTTGTAGGGGATTTGCTGTAATAATCTATTTAACACATTCATTATCAATAGGGTGACCATATTTTCCTATGCTGAATACAGAACACCTGGTAAAATTACTTGTATTCAAGCGAGTTCAATGGCAATCAATCAGAACTATGCAGTTCAAACATTCAAATGAATATCAAGTTGACTGAGCCCCTGTTAAAAAGAAATACTGTGTAGTGGGATTCTTTTTATTTACCTTCTATCTTTAAGGCTTTAGGAGTCACACAGGGAGGGGTGACACACACATCTCTAGCCCCCCCACACACACACACACACGGAGAGGTGACACACATGCACTCCTATATGCTGCTCTCAGATGGAGAGGAGTGTGACTGACCTACCTTACCCTCCCATCCCAGTGCTATCTGCCCTCCATGCCAGGCTGGGCTCCTGAGACGGACCTGCCTCTCCTGGTACCTGGTGCCGTGTCTTCCCAAATCAACACGGGGGGCACACAGGATTGCATGCCTCCCCTCCCCAGATTTCTGCCAGGGTTCACACCAGAATGTGGCCAGCAGCAGCCTTTTGGCACTTTGCAGGATGGAAGGGATAGGAGCTGCTTCCAGCTGTGGTGGTGGGAGGGATTCATCTCTTCTCATTCCCCCCTACCCCCACCCTGTGTGGCTGGAAGCAGCTTGTCCCTTCCTGCCCACAGAGCGTGGAAAGGCAGCTAACACCTCCAGGCTGCTGCTGGCCACCAACATAACCCAGCCACCTCTGGCTACAGCGTGGGCAGGAAGGGATTAAGCCCTAAGGACACATTGTGCACCAGGCCCAGGGAATCTAACTGCAGGGGCTTCAGCGAACCCAGCCAGCGAAGTGCCTCAGCAGGGGAGGGTGCCTAGGGAATGGAGCAGCCCCACGCTCCCTGGGGGCAGGACCCAGGGTAGGGGGGAGTGAAGCTCTGATCTGGGGGCTGCTGTGGAGCCTGCAGGTTTGAGGCATGAACAGGCTTGAAATCACTTCCCCCCAACTTCAGAGCTTAGCCAAGGGGCGGAGAGGCTTCCCCGTGCCAGTGCTGTGCAGGGCTTTGGCACATGCAGGGATTGGCTCCTCCTGGCCAGCGCCCCAAGCCGGAGAGTCTCGGGCTTTCCCAGGGCACCAGCGCAGCCAGGGGCAGTGGGGGAAGGAAGGAGCCTGCCAGCCAGGCTATTGGTGAGCTGAGCGCTCCAACCAGGGGCTGGTTCTCCACACAGCGCTGGGAGTGGGACGTGCCCTGCAAGGGGGGATATGGCAGAGCAGCGGGGCTGGAGGGGTGAAGGGGCAAAGCAGGGAGAGGACAGCAAGAGGGGGAGCATGTAAAGGGCCAGTGGGTGGGCAGCAGAGACAACATGTAATTGGCCACCGCCAGGCACCTGCTCACACTCACCCCAGCCACCTCAGCTTGCAGCATGCAGCCAGTGCCAGCCGGAAACAGGATGGCGGGGCTGGGCTGCACTGATGGACCAGCAAGGAGAGCAGGCAGCCCTGCACGCTGCATCTTCACCCCGCCACCAGCTTTGCACACCTACCCCCATCATCGGCCACGGGACAACCCCCACTCACTGCTGGTGAGCGGGCGGCTGGTGAGCTGGGATCCGGCCAGCAGCAGGACCCGCCAGTACTGATGTGGGGGATGAAGGGGAGGAGACAGAAAATACGGGACAAGTTGCCCGTTTTTAAGAAAAAGGTGGGACAATTGCAGGAGGGCTTAAATATGGGACTGTCCGTTTAAAAACGGGACGTTTGGTCACCCTAATTATCAATAAAATCATGTCACACCAGAGAGACAGCAACTCTATCTTATCTCACAAGATGTCTTCAGGGGGGTTTTCTGAGTAATAATACCCAGAGGATTCTAGCAGAGAACCAGGTAAACATCACACAAACATTGGAGTATCATGGGAACGAGACTTGTCAGGCAGAATACCTCTGAAGCACAGAGGACTAGCTCTGCTTCTTGCCTCCTCTGGGGAAATCCATGACCCTTCTACTCAAACTGAAAAGATTCTTGTGGCCCAGCATAGTGGGAGCTGCCTGTGAAGTTAAGCTAAACTCGTGGAGCTCTTGGTCCTCCAATCCCTCAAGAGGCTCAGGATGAGTTGTGTGGGGCACTTCTGGATTAACTTCATTAAAATATTTAAGCCTGTTTGTTTGAAGATGCATGTGCCTCTGTGTTCCTTGCTTCTGCCAGCCCCACAATACTAGAGCTTGTTGGAAATCTTACAATGAAGCAGTTTTGTCAGAAAATGCTGGTTCATGGGCCCTAAAATTTCTAGTGAAAATGAGTAAGGTTTGAACTTCTGGCAAATAACAGGGAAGGTTCTAGTGGAATTCTGTCTGCCAGGCAGGTTCTGGGTTTTCAGGGTCCATGGTTCTGGGGTAAACCTGTTCTGGCTGAGTTTCCTGACTCTCTGGCAGCAGTCTGGAGGTCCTGGGAGACTAGCTGAAGCCAAGGGTCTCAGGACTTCTTAGCTCCATGACAAAGACTGAAACCCAAAGCCTAACTGGGGCTTGGCTCCTGACCATGCAGAGGAAACCCTGAAAGCCCTGGTTCAAGCTTGGGTAGAGCCAGGAACCTGGAGGTCCTGGGAAAGGCTTATGGGTGCATGTCTGTGACAGCCCTACCATATAAAATACCCCATTCAGGGACCCCCAAGGCTTTGAGATTCCCAGACCACCTCACTGCCCTCTTGGACACAAGAAGCCCAAATAGCCAACTGGCCCAGAAGTATGGAAGCCCTGCAGTGCCCAGCCCTGAGGCAGTCTATGTGGTAGAGCTGCCCTGCAGCTGTAGCTCCTGAAGCCCCAGCAGTGTCTGACTCAAACTGACATTCTTGTTAATTTTTCTGCTGCAAAATCAAGAATGTCACTTTCTATCATCAGCTGCTGGGTGGCAAGCATATTTCATTTCAGAAATACAAGCTGTTAGTGTTTCCAAAACAAATTTGTGGGGGACATTTCTGGTTCATGAGGAATTTTGAAAAATTTGGTTTCATTCCAAATGAGAATGAACCCAAAATTTGGAATGCCAAAATTGCTCACAAACCCAGAATCCCAGGTTTTGGGCAGATCTACAGAAAAGTAAAGGGCTACTTCCACTGTAGCTTCAGCTCCCTAACTGCTTGATTCAAAGCCCGTTGATGCAAATAGACTTCAGATCAGGCCCTAAGGGCACTAAGTAGCAGGGCAGTTTTGGTGCACTTGAAAGGTGGATAGTCAGCCAGTGAGCAGGCAGTGAGACCAGGAGTTCTGCCAGCTTTCAACACTACAGCATAAACTGGCAGTAGCAAGTGGACTAGAAGAAGAGGAAATCTGGAGTAGCGGGATTTTGGGTACCTCTTGCTGCATGACACCAATTTGGTTTATAATTAAATCTTCCATTTTCTCTGAGAAATTCTAAGCTGAATGAAACATCTTCACTTTCTCAGAAATCTTGAAGGTATATACTGAATGTCCTCTTCAAAAGGTCATAATGCCACACCTCTTCCAGACTTCTTGTAACATCTACTATTTTCTTTCCATTTCTGCAGTGCTGATGTTATATAGCCTGTTAGAATGCTAATGTTAACTTGGAGTTCTAAATTGTCCACTGATCTGGCAATTTCACAAAATTCTATAAATAGTTACATTTTCACATGAACTTAAAACAGGGATGACAGTGGACGATTCCTAGATACAAGCATCTTGATTTTAAAAACTATGAGATTTGTGAGAAAAGCTTTTCTTTTAACATTTTGTCTTTTTTAAAAAAAACCTACCTACTGGAATTGGGAAGTCTAAGCAATTTAAACTACATAGTTCATTCACTTGAACCATTTAATTACATCTGTAGGATTCTATGATTGTACTTTACAAGAACTTGCTGAGGCAGAAAATTCCAGACCACATCATATTAACCCTACACTGCCAACACTGACACAATTTGGCTCCATCATACTAAATGAGGTTCCAGAAGCCCTGCAAAATATTACATCCACCCCTTGCTAATCAGATCCTTGTCTCCTCTAGACAGTGAAAGTCAGTGAGGAAGAAGCTTTGCCCCATGCTAACAGAAATTCTAATGCTTCCTTCAGAGAAGCAAACCTGTCTATTTTCAGAAATATGATAGATTGCTTAATCTTTTAAAAAAGCCAACTTGCACGGCACAACATTTCTATTGCCTTGTTTCCATCCTCATTCTTAGTAAAACAGTTGAAAAAGTTGTGACAATGAACCACATGTGTTAGCTGCTAATATTCTGGATGTTTCACCATCAGGCTTCAGACCAGGCATAGAGCAAACAAGTCCTCATAGCACTAAAAGATTATATCCTTATGACAATAGATAGAAGCCACACCTCAATACAGACTGTTCCCAACCACTCTGCAGCTCTTGAACCAATCAACCAGTGTCTTCCTAACCCTACCTACACAAAATGTAGTTTGAGGATTACATGACACACTGCTAGATGAAGTACAGTACTACAGTGGCTTCAATATTTCTTCTTCAGCAGGAAATAAGTAATAGGTCCTATTTATTCCTTAGAAGCCCTCTCCTCAAAGCCCTCTCCTTTCTCTTTCACTTCAATACCTCCATGAGACCATTTGGAGAGGTGATGCTTCACAGGCTCTGATGCCTATCTGTACATCATCTTCACAGATGCAAAGCACTGTGCCTAAATAAAGGCTAGTGGTTTGTATCAACCCATCGGAATCATCTATTGAATAGCTAAATATATGATATATCTGTATTTGGTGATTAGATATGGGGGCAATTTGCCAAGTTCTGATCTGAATCTAAATTTATCCAAGGTTCAGAAGTGTTCAAATTACTGGTTCTAGTTTGGTCCCTTATAAATATAGGCCCAAGGCACAAATCTGTTTCCAAACATACCTGCAGTTTCAGGGGGTTCCCACCCAATGCTGTGGATCAGGCTTATCTCTAATTCATATAACAGAAGTCTTAACAAGGAACAGGAACTGAATGTTGTGAGATGCTGACAATATTGCTGTATGGATCCACATCAGAGTGAGTTGGCAAAGTGTCCTCTTTGCTGTGTAGTGTACAGATAGCAGTGAGCAGTATCTCCATTTGCACTGGTACCCTGTATGTCATTTGGAACAGCCAAAAACTATTAGACAAGTAAATTCATTAGAAAAAGAACATAGAACAGAAATAAGAAATGCACAGAAATACCTCTTTAATTTAAAATACTAATCAACTTAAAGCATTTCCGTGCTGAACATAAACGGTGAAATCGTTCAAAATCACAGAGAACTCAATCAGTGTTTATTTGCACAATTATCATATTAGTATAACTCTCTGAACTACAGCCACAATACATACAGCTTGGAGAAATGTAGATGAATTCATGTGGGGGCCGTTTCTGTGTTGTTTTTAAGCTTATTGTGTTTGCAGAATCTAAGGGGTAGGGGAAACTCCCAATACTGATGCACATTTAAAATGTCCTTAGTTGATAAAATCTACTGCTCTGGGCTATAAACGCTGGCTTCAGGATAATAAAGAAGATTAGCTATTGAAATGCGGGAAGCAGTAGAAATGTTTCCTCATGGTAAACTGCATTTTACTGAAATGACTGTATTGATAGGATTTTTGATATTGAAGGAAAACAACATAATTTATTTATTCTCAGATGATAAACCTAATTAAAAAGTCGAATGCTCTTATTTTATCAATTTCCTCCTCTTATCCCACCCCCATTAAAAATATAACTTCATGCTTGGACTATGGATAAAATAAACAGATTTAATATAATGTTAAAGAAGATAATGGTTTGTTGGCCTGAGGGTAAGATGGAATGAATTCTAAGTAATAAAAAGAAACTTTTTTCTGATATTTTTTATTATTATTTTCCTTGCTATATATCACTATAACAATAAAAACATTATGTGCTCTAGTTCCCGGTCCTGTGGGGCTGAAATTCAGAATGGAAGTTGTTTTAACCTAATCACTTTTAGAAAGGTTCTCCGCTGGAAAAAAATCTTTACTTTTGATGCGTGTTATTCAAGACCATCAACTGTAGTAGTAGTCCAGCAAAATCCCTGCTTCTGATTTGCAAAATTTCCTTTTCCACTTCAGCATGGCAAGATTATCAACATCAATCAGACTATAGAATGGAGTTTAGAAAAAGCAGGTTTCATTTGCTCAAGTTAAAAGATCCATTTCACTTGAAATCAATAAATCAAGGTAATTCAAGAATATCATGAATAAAATAATGAAAGAAATCAAACAGCCATGTCACAAAATGTAAACATGTCATCAGTTCAAATACTGTTCTTATAATATTTCATGACAAAGCATACTTGGTTATTTTCCATTACAAGGAACTGCCGCTGCTGATAAGCCTCTGTCTAATTTAAATATAATAGTTGCTTTGCCTTCATAGCATTTAACTTATTCAAAAAATATGAAGTTAATGTCCTACTGTATTTATCCAAGACGTGTTATCACAAGCAGTGAAGCTTTACAGATTTTAACACTAGGATGGTTAATACAATTGTGACCAAGTGTGGGACTGTAGAATTGGGGACTCCTTTTGCAGGTGGCTTATTTGTAGAAGGGGGAAATGAGTTCCTTATATTGCTTCAGCAATGATGGACTGGTACACCATTCTGATGTGGTTGAGTGATAGAAAACTCATGCATAATTCCTAAAGGGTATGACTTTAGGTATTTAGGCACCTATCTCCCCTTGGGATCAATGGGAGTTAAGCACTTCTGAGGCTCTGTGCCTTAACCTTTCGTGCCATCTGTTATAAAATCTACCTAACAGGACTGTTATGCAAATTACTATATGTGAAGCATCTTGAGATTTTCTTATGAGAGATGTGTTATCACAACACCTAAAATGGGGGAATAATAAATACTTTAAAAATAATGCCGTAGTAGCTGAAGTTGACTGTGCTTCTAGGAGACCTAAAAGTGGCCCAAACCAGGAAGTAAAACTGATAGATTAAATTTTGGTCATGTTTGCAGTGTGAGCTGTGAGATCTGTGATAAAATTTGTCTGTGGCGTCCTCCTGTTTTTTTCCCCTCTGTGCTTGCTGCCTCTGTGTCTGACGAAGTGTTAGATAGAGCTGGTCAAAACATGCTAAAAACAAGGTCCCCTCCCCCTATTTCACAGGATTCAAAACAGAACATACTCATTTAGTCAAACGCTTCTTGTGGGTTTTTTGCTTGTTGCCACTGAGTGCAATAAGATGAATTATGTGCAATTTTTTTATTATTTTGCTATTCTTCAGAATGTAGACATATTTTGCCCAGTTGGTGGCAAAAGGAAAAATAAGAAAACTGTAATGTGTGAATAAAACCCCTAGACTTTATTAATCTATTTTTATTCAACGGGAGAAAAAAAACTGAAATTTCAAAAATGTATAACCTAAAATTTTAGGTTTTAATGAAAAAACAGAAGTTCAAAAGCTTTTCACAAGTTTTTGTTGTTGTTGTTTCAATAAAAGGCAACATCACTGTAGTAAAAAGGATACTGATGCTTGTTTACCTGAGTTTATAAGCACTTTAAGAACTGAAGATGAAAGGTGTGTTAGGGGGTGATACTTTCAAAAGCATGTGGTTAGGTACTTAAACCATTAAGCATCCTTGAAACCCCCACCCATTGTTCTTTATAAAAGGAAAATAATATCATTGGCCTATTTCTCAAGTCCTTATTAAGGTAAATCTTCCATTAGTTTTAATGGGAGCTTTTTGTATGGCTTCCAGATTGGACTCTGCAACAGAGCTTAAAATAAACTTTAATTCCACCACTGTCCTAATCCTGTTTTCGTCCCAAAACAGAGATGTGTTATGATTTGTACTCACAGCAAAGCAAGAACACTAGTATATCAGAAGTTTCTTTCCCTCACTGCAGGAGAGAATGGGAAGGCAGCAAAACCTGCTGCATGATTGGTAAAGGAGCAGTTGTCCTCAGTCTCCAGTCCAAAGGCCTAGGAAAGAGCCAGGCATGAGCCAAAAGAAAAGCCAGGTAGCTGGGTAGAGGAAGTGGTGTCACTTTGGCTATAAAGAGAGATGTAGCCAAGTCCTGAGAGGGAAACTAAAAGATTGTGGTCAAAACATGTGGAACAAAACATGGCTGGGAACAGACAGGCAAGGAGAGTTTAGTCTAGTCTGGTACCTTCTTCAATATCTAGGGCTTAATGCAGTTGCTCTCAGAAGAGGGAGGACTTTGAGGCACTTTAACCAGGGTGATGTTATTAGAGGACTCACACACTCCTTCAAAGGGACCTGTGACCTAGGGGAAGAGAAATTGGGTGAGGAATAGTTTGACTTCTGTTGTTTTGACCTTTAGTTTCCTGTGAAGGGAGGAGATTTGGAAGTTAAACTGGAGAGCTAAGCAAATTTATCAAGGAAAATGAGAAAATCGACACATTGCCATGACAACGAGGTAAGGCCCAGCAATAGTCCCACAGATTGAAATTAACCCTTGTGTGCAGGGCTCTATGAAATTGCTGTTAATCAGCCTCTGGCAGTGTGGTGAATGTTACATAGCAATTTAAAGAGGAACTTCTAGGAATAGCTATGAAGAGGCATGGGAGACAGGCAGCAGAGATTAAAAGACTTTGAGTGCAAACTCTGAACATGCTGTAGGTTTGGTTGTTTTTGGGGGGAGGGGGTTAAATGCAACTATAAGCAGAAAATAACATTTTCTCACTCTGTAAAGTAACACCTCTTTGTCAATGGACTAGTTGATAAATCAGTGAAAATAAAATAAAATGTAAATTGAGCTTTCCATCTGGCCACTGTGACACCCAGTAATTCAAGCCAAATAACTTGTTGTTGTTGAAGAAATCTTTCTACCAAGCATAAGCATACACCAAAACTTCTCTTTTCACTGTAGCTCAGTTTAAAAGAGAAGCCAATGAGAAGTTTCATGAAATAAGGCTTAAAATGACCTCTTACCATCATTAGATATCCTCCATGAAGGATTCTCTGCATCTTGAGGTCTTTAAACCACGATTTGAGGACTTCAGTAACTCAGACATAGGTTAGGGGTTTGTTACAGGAGTGGGAGATTCTGTGGCCTGCATTGTACAGGAGGTCAGACTAGATGATCATAATGGTCCCTTCTGACCTTAAAGTCTATGAAGGAAATGCTGATAGGGTTCTCCTGACCTGTCGAAGTTGTCTCTGATGGCACACTAAACAAAAAGCCAATGAGGTAACACAATGACCTCATGTTCAGCAATTATCTTTGTCATCCATTATTATTATTAATTTGTATTAGTCTATTCAGCAGCATCTTGCATTCCCTCCTTTCTCCTTCTGTAAGAAACTACAGTTTCACAGAATTTGGCAAATTCCACATGAGCTTTGCTGTATATGTAAGTGTCATTCTTACCTCAAAAGTCGGTGAAATTTTTCTTTGAGCATATTTTGATGGACAAGGCAATCCATTTTGTTGTCTAGCCCTTATATCAAAGTGACAGAAGATTCAGTAGTTTAACACCTAAAGACATTTTCATTACTTGTATGAGATTTAGATAACACTTCTATTAACAATACTTAATATCAGTACTTCCAAACATACTTCTAAAATGAAGCTTATTTCAGGTTTCATTTTTTAAATAAAAATAATAAACATTCACATGTCACATTTTATTCTTCTGAAACAAAAGATCACTTTTTGAAAACAGCACTTCAGGTATATAAACAAAGCAGTTAATGATGCAGCAATAATTATTTTCAGCAATGGCTATTAAACTGCACATACTACTTTCTTTGTTAGATAAAGTGGCTTTACATCTGAGCAAGAAACGCTCTGAGGGTAAAATCTCTGTTTAGTGCTGAAATAAGTATATTGTTGTCTTTTAATGTAGAAATAGTTTTTATTAGGTGAAACTGCAGAAATGGTCTGTGAAATGCTTCCTATCTCACACAGTGAGAGATTAGGGACATATTGCAACTAAAAAAAAAATTGAACACAATTTAAAGTAGAATATACCTTTTGGAAAAGTCATAGAAAAATTAATAGGGATGAAACCACTAGGGCACACTAGAAATGGATACTAGAGCAATGACCCTGCATACAGAATTTAATAAGAGAATGTTATCCTTTTTATAGAAGTCTGAAAATTCTGTAGGACTCATTCTGTTCTCATTCACCACCATCAATCCGTCATAACTTTATTAACTTCCGGGGGCTTGCTCTGGTGTAACTGAAAGCAGCAGAAGGTCTACAGAGTAACCTTTCTCTACTATGTTCTGTAAGAGTCTTTAATAAGGGTTGTGTATACAAAACCAAGCCCTGGGGTAAAGAGCAATAGTGACCATGGGGAATTGATTACTTTAGTTGCATAGAAGAATGACTTCAATTCATGAAGAGTAACTATAAAAGAGGCATAACTTTACAACTGACTTTACACTATTGGGGACAGCAGCCAGGGTGTCATGGAATAGCCAGCAAGACTGTAGAGTAATAATCCAACATTACTATTAGGCTAAAGAAGCCAATTTTTTCCTACCTTTTTTCTTTAAGAAAAATAAACAAATATGTTTGGACATTATCAGCTTTATTACAGTCTGTTCCATTCTGCATAAAAGCCCCCTGAAACAGAGCTGCCAAAATTACAGGGTTGGGGCTAGGGGCACTTATACAGTTACCACAGATGCTGGTGTTGTACTTGGTCATTTTTGGCAAGATTTATTTATACCCAGTGTAAATACTGCACCAGGTATTGAACTGATGTAAGTCAGTGTAGATCTGACACAATCATTGTTTAGAATGTGAAATAATTAAGTGCTCCACTGCTCCCTTTGGACAAGTGTCCAAATCACAAGACCACCCTCACTGTTGGTATTAATAGTCATTCTGGGTGTCAGTCTCAGCAAAAGGATGAACTAGATAGAACATAAAAACTGAACTACCGTCTCCCCTAGAATTCAGAGGAGAAGCTTATTGATACACCTGGGAGGCTGGTATAATAGACCAGAGGAGGCTAAGTCTCCCCAAACCGCTGCCGACCGCTGCCTTTGAAAACGCAGATGCCTGGGCTGTGGCCCCTGTGACAGGTTCGATCACAGACAGACACAGGGACTGTCACCTGATGTGCTGAGACTACCTATGACCCCGTTTTCTCTGCCAGTTTGGGCCTCCAGAACCCTGCCTTGTTGAGCCAGACATGCCAGTCTGCTCCAACACAGACCCAGGGTCTGAACTACGCACCCCAAAGCTGCAGACTTAACTGAAAACAGCTTAAGAAGTGCTCCTGTCTCCAGCACCCAAACACCCAGCTCCCAATGGGATCCAAATCCCAAAGGAATCTGTTTTACTCTGTATAAAGCTTATACAGCGTAAACTCATAAATTGTCCGCCCTCTATAAAACTGATAGAGAGATATGCACAGCTGTTTGCTCCCCTAAGTATTAATTACTTACTCTGAGTTAATTAATAAGCAAAAGTGATTTTATTAAGTATAAAAAGTAGGATTTAAGTGGTTTCAAGTAATAACAGACAGAACAAAGTAAGTTACCAAGCAAAATAAAACAAAACACACAAGTCTAAGCCTAATACATTAAGAATCTGATTACAGATAAAATCTCACCCTCAGAGATGTTTCAATAAGCTTCTTTCACAGACTGGACTCCTTCCTAGTCTGGGCCCAATCCTTTTCCCTGGTATAGTTCTTGTTAGCTCCAGCTCAGATGGTAACTAGGGGATTTCTTACGACTGGAACCTCCTTTGTTCTGTTCTACCCTTTTATATAGCTTTGGCACAAGGTGGGAATCTTTTATCTCTCTTGGTCCCCATCCCTCCTTCTAAATGGAAAAGCACCAGGTTTAAGATGGATTCCAGTACCAGGTGACATGGTCACATGTACTGTGAGACCCCAAGCCTTCATTCTTCCTGGCCTGACACACAGGAAGGCTTGCAAGTAAACAGAGCCATTTACAACCAACTCTTCTAGTTGATGGGACCCAGCAAGATTCCAAACCATCATTAATGGCCCACACTTTGCATAATTACAATAGGATCTCAGAGTTATATTTCATATTTCTAGTTTCAGATACAAGAATGATACATTTCTACAAATAGGATGACCACACTCAGTAGATTATAAGCTTTGTAATGATACCTTACAAGAGACCTTTTGCATGAAGCATATTCCAGTTACATTATATTCACACTTATTAGCACATTTTTATAAAATCATATGGAGTGCAACATCACAGCCTCGCCTGTGCTCCACCCCGAGGCCCCACTCCTGCTCTTTCCCAGTGACCCCGCCATGCGGCTCGTCTTCCTGCCTCTGCACCACCTCTTCCCCCCCGACCCGCTGCATCGCTCCTCTCCTCCAACCTCCCCTCCCCCAAGGCCCCCACTGCCCACCTCCGTGGCGGAGGACAGAAGCAAGCGGAGGCTGGGGGGAGGGCCAAGTGGGAGCGGGACCTGGGATGGAGCAGGAGGCATGGCTGTGGTCCAGGCACCAGGAGAAATTCCAGCACTCATGCGAGATTTCCCAAATGACGGAGGCTGTGCCTCTGGGGTTGCCAAGTCCCCCCCATCCCTCCCCCCATCTCCCGGAGGCTCCTGAAGATTGGCCGCTAGAAGTCCAGCAGCGCAGTGGGGCTAAGGCAGGTTCCCTGCCTGCCTTGGCCCCGCACTGCTCCAGGAACCAGCCAGCATGTCCCTCCCTGTGGCCCCTAGGCGGGGAGGGGCAGGGAGTCGCCACACACTGCCCCTGCCCTGAGCGATGACTCTGCGGCTCCCACTGGCCAATGGGAGCTGTGGGGGCAGTGCCTTCAGGAGGGGCTGTGTGCAGACCCACCTGGCCTCCCATCTAGGAGCCGCAGGGATGGGATGGCTGTTTCCAATAATGGCCACGGGGCCAGAGCAGGCAGGGAGTTGCCCGAGATAAGGCCGCCCAGCCGAAGCCTGCACGCCAACTCCATCCAGCACCCCAACCCCCTATCCTAGCCCTGAGCTGCACCCAAACTCCCTCCGAGCCCGCATACTTCACCCCAACCCCCTGCCTCAGCCCTGAGCCCCCTCCCAGAGTCTGCACCTGCACCCCATCCTGCACCCCAAACTCCTGCCCCAGCCCTGAACCCCCTGCCACACCCAAACTCCCTCCCAGAGCCCATACCCCCTCCTGCACCCTAACCTCCTGCTCCAGGCTCAGCCCAGAGCCCCCTCCCACACTCCAAAGCCCTTGGCCCCAGCCCAGAGCCTGCACCCCCTCCTACACCCCAACCTTCTGCCCTATCCTGGTTAGGGTTACTATATTTCCACAATCAAAAAAGAGGACACTGGGGGGGAGCCCCGCCCTAGCCCCACCCCTGCCCCCATCCACTCCCTCCCACTTCACACCCCCTGACTGCCCCCCCTCAGAACCACCAACCCCCCCTGCTTCTTGTCCCCTGACTGCCCCCTCCTGAGAACCCCCCACCCTAACTGCCCCCCTAGGACCCTACCTGTCCCCTGACTGCCTCGACCCTTATCCACTTGCATGGGTGGCAGGTTTGTAGAAATTTTGGTGGTGCCCATAACCCGCCCCCCCCCCCCACCTGCCTAAGGCTCTAGGAGAGGGGTTGGGTGGGGCGAGGAGGTCTGGGGTGCATGTCCTGGTCTGGGGATTAGGGTGCAGGAGAGGTGCAGGGTGCAGGCTCTGGGATAAAGTTTGGGTGCTCGGTGCAGGCTTCAGTCTGGGGCCGGGGGGTGGGTGTGCAGGAGGGGGTGAGGGGTGCAGGCTCTGAGATGGAGTTTGGGGGTGGGAGGCGGTGCAAAGGGAGGGGGTGCAGGCTTTGGGAGGGTGTTTGAGGGCAGGAGGGGGGGTGTGGGAAGGGGGAGGGGGTTTGGGAGGGAGTTTGGGGATAGGAGGGGGTGCAGGGGTGAAGTCTGTGGGTCTGAGGATGAGGGGTTCATGATGCAGGAGGGGGCTCAGGATGGAGCAGAGGATTAGGATGCAGGGGGATGAGGGTTGGGTCTGAGGATGAGGGGTTCATGATGCAGGAGGGGGCTCTTGGATGGAGCAGAGGATTAGGGTGCAGGGGGATGAGGGTTGGGGCTGAGGATGAGGGGTTCATGATGCAGGAGG
>NW_020664409.1:24428703-24508156 GCF_002925995.2 Terrapene triunguis
GAGGGGTTCATGATGCAGGAGGGGGCTCAGGATGGAGCAGAGGATTAGGATGCAGGGGGATGAGGGTTGGGTCTGAGGATGAGGGGTTCATGATGCAGGAGGGGGCTCATGGATGGAGCAGAGGATTAGGGTGCATGGGGATGAGGGTTGGGGCTGAGGATGAGGGGTTCATGATGCAGGAGGGGGCTCAGGGCTGGGGCAGAGGATTAGGGTGTGGGGGGATGAGGGCTGGGGCTGGGGAAGAGGGGTTCATGATGCAGGAGGGGGCTCAGGGCTGGGGCAGAGGATTAGGGTGTGTGGGGATGAGGGCTGGGGCTGGGGATGAGGGGTTTGGGGCATTGGAGAGGCTCAGGGCTAGGGTGGAAGGGCAGGGTAAGGGCAGCCTGCCTTGCCATTAGTGGAAGGGGGGCACTAGGACCCTGGGGCAGCAGACAGCAGTTGCTGCCGGCGTAGGAATGTGCTACTCTGGCAGCACAAGCAGACACAGGAGAGGCGGGGGGACCCCGGGGGGGGGGGACGCGCGGAGGGGGGGTGGCAGGTGGAGGCCGGGGACCCATCCAACCCTCCCCCTGCCCCCCGACTGCCCCCCGGGACTCCCCTTACCATGCCCATGCCGGTCAGATGCTGGCTCCACGTGTAGGCAAAACACGCTGCCGGTGGGGCTGTTTGTGTCATTACACTGGACTGCAGGCAGCATGGGAGGAGCCGGGGAGGGGCTCTGGCCCCTGGAGGCCAATGGGAGCGGCTCAATCAGGCCCAGCCGCCCAATCAGCCACGCCGCACTCTGCATGGAAGGGAAGGAGGGAGGGAAGGGGAAAAAATCCTAGACCTTTTAACCTTGTTACCAATTCCTCCCGGACAGCTATTTAAAGACGCAAAATGTCCGGGGAAATACGGACGAATGGTAACCCTAATCCTGGTGAAAGTGAGTGAGGGTGGAGGAGAGCGAGCGATGGAGGGAGGGGGGATGGAGTGAGTGGGGGTGGGGCCTCAGAGAAGGGGTGGGGAAGGGGTGAGGTGGGGGGTGGGGCAGAGGTGTTTGGGTTTGTGTGATTAGATAGTTGGCAACCCTATGGACCACCCATATTGATAGGATGGTATTGGCAATCTTGCACTGCCTTTCCCTGGGCAGTACTTGCTTTGTGCAGAGAAGGCTTCATTTTTGAGAAATGTGACTCCAATGGCTCAACATTTGTTCTGAATATTTATCTTTGAAACAAAAACTGGATACAGAAAGATACATCATAAGTTGCTGTAGGAGATCTATGGGATTTCATTTTATGATGGAAATGGACTGTAAAGACGCAAACTAGCTCTCCTAACTGAAGGCAAACTCTGTGTTATTACATACAGGAACCCAGGAAGTGTTTAAAATAAAACATGGACTAGGGATTGGAATTAACTCATTTTGCTAATTATGGTGGTGCTGTGAATTATTCTTTGAGCTATCAAAGCACATTGCAGGTAACATGTATGTGGACAATTAGGAATGTTTCAGTAGCGGTACCACCTACTTACACTGAAATGGTAGGTTCTATTCAAGGGCACCTCCCCACTGACATTTTATAAAATGAATTAACAGTGTTTTTCAAGATTAAGAATTCCTTTTCTTTAAAAAAACAAACACCTTCCTACGATGGGTAATTATGAGGTACAACACAAAAACAGACAGCCACCTTTTAATTTTTTAGTAGTTTATTGGCTTACAACTAAGTAGGTTATGTAGTACAACGTAGAAAGAAACTAATATGTCCTTGGAATCCTTTGAGCATTTTGTTGTAGGAGTGCAAGATAAAATAATACTGCTGTGAAGCCCCAAGCACACTATATCACAAGTCTGACATCGCTTAAATAATGTATTACACAAACATAGTTTTGGACTATGAGGATCAATGGGGGCATTTTATTAAGTGAGAAAAGAAGATTTATAGCTGAATCACTAGGAAAAGAAGAGTTACAGTGAATCATATGTTTTCTAACTTAGGAGATGTCCCAAACAATATGTTTTCTTAGGTTTGTCAACATGTATAATCAATTTATTTTGTTAGACTACTTACACATTAGATAATCAAAAATCACTCTATAAATTCAGTTGGATACCTTTGGTCAAAATCAGAAAATTACTGGAGTAAGTAGAAGCACTACCAGGTAGTATTTTTGTTTTATGTTCCACTATGGCTATACAAGTAATGCTTCTGTAAGAACCAAGGATCTGGGCACTCAGAAATCTGTGGTGAGCATGATATAAATTGTGATTGTAGGACAAGTCACTTAGTCATCATAGAAAAGGGCAAGCTTCAAACCTTTGAGGTGCAGCTTGATTTGGTGTCAGATTCAGACCTGATAAAAGCAGCTGCAACATCATGTCTAATCTTGTGCCCATGGGCTTACCCAAGTTATCTGAACCACTTGAGGCTGTAACCAATGATGAAAATCTCATGAGAAAACGTTTTCTTCATGAGCCTTCTGGAATTTTGTGCTGCCTATTGTGTTGGAAATACTCCAGAACCAGCTTCTCCCATGGTATTTTGTTACCTCTACTTCAGACATCAACTAGATCCTGGAAGTGCATAAATATGTGAAAATGAAAAACATTCTTTGAGGAAAAGCTAACACAATGCAATATCTATGCTGCTGGATAGGTTGTTAGTAGCAGGGATCAAACCTGAGACCTCTTGATTTTAATACATGAGCTGCTACTGCCTGATCTGAAAGGCATGTTGCTAGTAACCAACCCTGTAGCAAGCTCATCAATTTGCAGCTGGTCTAGCAACCATTAGAGGGGACAGAGTACCACAATAAGTACAAAAACTTTCTTGAACATCTAACATTTGGTTGGGGTTCTTCTAAAATATTGCTTTGATTGTTACTTTATTTGACCTACTCTGCCCATCTCTAACTGCAGCCAGACTGACCATAGATATCAAAAGCCCATCACTCTTCTGCTAAAACTGGCTGTGACTTAAGAGGACCACTTCTACTCAGATCACAAAGCTCAAAAAGCTATTTTTCTCAGCTTTGGCCCTCTTTGGTGAAATATCAATTCCTTTATTCTTGCTAGCCCTCTCAAGATTCAGTCCTCCAGCGGTTACACTAGGCCCCTACTTATTCATTCTTTCACTATAATATGGCTTGAAAGTAGCCAGAAGCTTTATAATTCCCTTATTAATCCATCTACCCTCCCAGCTGAAAGATAATATCCTATATCCTAAAGTAGTTCCAATATGTTTTCCTGAAGTCTTCAACAAACAAACTCTATTCTAATGTTGTCTAAGCTGCTACATGTTAAGAGCCTACTCCTGTAAACATGTATTCACAGAATAACTTTAATCATGTGAATAGTCCCACTGAATTTAGAAGCACAAAACATTTTTTCCCTTTATGTATTTCCAACACCATTTTGACTTCTAACAGAAATTATTGATTTTTTTATTTTGGACAGTTTAGTGAAAATCCAATATTAATATACTTTTAAAGTTTGGAAGAAGTCGGCTTTCTTCCCCTCCTGTAGATGCCACAGTTTTTTTCAAATGCATTTTTAGAGAGAGGAAAGAATTAATTTGACAAGAGTCAGATTCTGTTAATGGAATGGGGTAGGGCTATATTAAAAAAAACCCTTTAAAATGGTTTTGGTTTAGATTACTACATGCTTTTGCTGTGTACTACTTTGACGGCTCTAAAGAAACCTACTTAATATTTTGAAATGTGTTAGCAAGTGGAGCTTAGCAGTCTTATTATTTACATTTATGAAACTCCTTTACACATGTATGCATACATATAGAAATACAATGTAGCTGTATCAAAATCAAGGGGCAGAACCTGAGCTGGTGTCATAGCTCTATGCTATGAAAATTTGCATCAGCTGAGGCTCTGTCCCCAAAAGGGAGAAGTTCCATCTCTGCAACCTGAATACACCTAGTCCACATATCAATTGGAGGTGCACTCACAGCTTCTCTGCTAGATGGTGGTAAGGGACAATACTAATGCCAGATAGTGTTTGGAGATTATCACTGGCAGGTAATATATTTTTTTATGGATTGGCTTGTTTTCAACCTTTTTTTGAAAATGGTTTGATGAAAAACTGACAGTATCTTAGCCAGTCAAGAAAAGTATTAGTAATGTGGGGCAGAATGATGTGAACCTGCATTACCTTATATGTTAATCATGTTCAGCACTATTTAACAGAAGAAATGTCATCTATACTTCATCCATGTATCACTATACTGTCATGCTGTAATATATTGTGTGATTAAAAAGTTGGATCTGAATAAATAAAATGGGTTTTGTTGGCTCTTTTAGAAGGTTGGCCAAACATACTCTTTATAAAATATTCACGCTTTGAAGATGTTGCAAACTCAAAACAGGTATCTTGTTGGTCCAGCAATATCATTCCACAAAAACACTGTAAAGTATTACTTAACACTTCATTAGTTTGCTTCATTAGCTTACTAGAAATCACTTAGCAACAGATACTCCCAAAACACACACTTGTCATTAAATAAAGAGAAATAGCTCTGAGCTCTGAGAAGGTCATCAAAAAATGTAATTAAAGTAAAATACATTATTATATTGAGCTCATTTGTAATTAAAAAACAGATTTATGAACAATGCGGTTATTCATCTCTAACATATTTATTTTCTTACCCTCTCGTCCCATTTTTGAAGGTACCAAACAAGATCTGGAAACAAAGAACCAATAGAGACTAAGCTGAGCTAATACATGGCAAATAGAAGTTAGAGTTGTTAATACGAAGAGCTAACAGAAAGATCTTCTGTTGGCATCGAACACACATACTACAAGCTAATAAGTATGATTCAGATAGATCATTAGGATGAAAAGGAACCTTTGTAGATCTGGTTTGGTTGGCATCCAAAAGTTTGGATAATTATTCAGTGCTCATTTCAACTATCCAAACTATTTACATATACAAAATAGGATGAAAATCTTACAAAAATCTTATTTTCTTGCTAGATTGTGGTAGCTGTGTCACCAGGCTGGCTGGAAATATGGCATGAATACCAGGGTGATAGATTCTTCCTAAAAGTGGAGGGGGCATGAGGCCCTGCTCCCTCCAAAGCCCAGCCCCTACCCCTCCTCTTTCCCCTGAGGCCATGCCCCCGGCCAAGCCGGAGCTTGCCGCCCAGGGTGGATGGAGGGTCTGTGGCTCCCCACAGCTGCCTACGCGGCTCTTACCCTGACCCGGCTCTGCTTCCGGCCTGGCCTGGGAGCAGGGCCATGGGGGACGAAGAGCTGCAGCTGGACCATGGTAAGAGCCACTGGGGAGCTGTGAGAAGCTGCAGACCCTCCACCTGCCCTGTGCGGGGGCCCTGGGAGACGGGGACATGGACTGGGGGCTGTTCTCGGGGGTCCCCCACCCCAAGCAGGTGGAGGTTTCGTGGCTCCCCAGAGCGTTCTGGGCTCCCCGGGCCACTCTTACTCAGGCCAGGCTCCAGCTTCCAGCCTGGCCAGGGCCTTGGGGGGAAAGAGGAGGGGCGGGGGGGGGGAGCGGCCCTGTGGCAAAAGGTGGAAGGGCCATGGCCCCTTGGCCCCTGCCCCCCCACACTCCACACCCCTGCATGAATATCCTTTTCTTACTGTCTTTTAGTACTTTTGCTTCTATGCTCCAAGTCACATAAGTGTGTAGTCCCGTTGACTTACCAGGGGAGCTATGCTGAATAAGTAGGTGAAAATGTTTCCCCTGAGCTGTTAGACAAACATTGGAAAAGTGTGAAATACTTTTTGGTTCCTTTTCAGCTTTGTTGTCTGAGGAAGGAGTTGTGTTTGGAGCCTGATAACCCTTGGTGTTTTACTTTATATAAATTGTTTTTGTTTCAATTTTGTTGTTACTTATTTATGTAAACTTGCCCGTGGGACTTCAGGCATGGGTTCCTTAAATGAAAATTAACTTATTATGATATTATTATTATTATTGTAAATATTAATCTTAATTATACTATATGCACAAGGGACAAAATTCTGCTGTCTTCTGTTAGTAAAAATTCTCACCAACTTCAATGGGAGTTTTGCCTGATTAAAGACTGGAGGATCTGACTTAATATGCATGTCATGCCCACTTCAGGAAAGCACTAAATCATGTTCATAAGTCCCATTGACGTCAGTAGGATTAAGGCATATTCTTAGCCCCTCCTGAATAGGGATGCTTTCCTGAATTGGGGCCATAATATGGTTTAGAATTTAAGTGACTGCTATAGCTGTGAAACCACATGCCTGACAGAATGGACATAACTATATGTAATAACTTCAGAGCTTCATCTTGTTCTTGTTTATCTGAAACTCTCATTCTAAAAATAAAACTGCCCAGCCATGCCTCATTTGTATCAGCCTATTGTCGAGTGAGTGTGACTTAGTAATTGGAAACTCTGATCCTTAATGATTTTTTTAATGCATCTCTATGCCTCGTGTAGCCTTTCTGAGTTCCTCAGCAGTATAGAAAACATTAAGTATAAACAGCAGACCTATTCTAAAGGAATTGGTTTGCAACATTGGTTTTGTAAAGGGCAAGAATTTTTGCTTATACAAGACAGTCTTGAATTAATGCAGCAGCCACATTAATTTAGACTTGACAAGCATTTTGCATTTTAGAATTGGTCATATAATACAGCTAGTGAAATCGATCATCTGGTTATTATAAAAAAATTCAGAGCAAGTAATATCTGATTTCACAACTTCCATAATGCAGAACAAGTGGTAACAAAGAGACTCAACCAAAGCTCTTGGAAAAAATTACTGTTGACTTCAATGGGCTTTGTATCAGATACAAAGTCTGCAATCTATAGTGCTGTGCCACTTATGTATGGATTCATGTTTCACCTTGCTTTTGATTACATAACACATTTTAAAAATAGGCATCCCCTGCCACTCTCAAAAATTAAATTACAGAGTAGTTTCCAAGGGAAGTGGTGGAAACTCGACTGTTCGAGTCATTTAAAGTAGGTGTAAACATGGAGAAAAAATAGATGTAGGAAACAATTTAGCACTGATGGGTGGTTCTCAATGTGGTCCATTAGAATCATGATCACATCTGTATTGATAAATTCTTATAACGCTAGCATTTGCTCCAATTCCCATAAAGACTTCTAGAGTGTCAAGATGCATAGAATTTCATTTTTAGAACCACTGATTGATTGCCATTTTCTTCCAGATAAAGTGTGTGTGTGTTGGGGGGGGGGGGGTAGCTGAGACAAGTAACTTCCATTTATTTGGGTAATCTGTCTTCCAGCTTTACTGGCAAGGATATTTCTTTGTAGTTTGGCCAGGCCTTCTAAACAGAATGTTTCCTAAACTTCAACTGGGATCAAAATATTCTAGCCACTCAGCGCTATGTGGATTTCCCACGTGTCTCTTTATACATGAGGATGGTGAACTATACAATAAGAACTGTAATAATGGGATAAATGGCTTTTGCCACTGATGCAGCTCATTTACCCAATGATATATGAAAGTTTTAAAAGAAAAAGAAGACCACACCTTGGTCTTGAATTTCTTAGGACAATGTAGGTTGAAAAATGTGGACTGTCTCTCATTCTCAACTGCAGAGTTTAATATATTAAGATCATGTAAACCTGTTCTGTGAATGAAAAATAAGAGTTTAATTTTTAAAGAGTTTGGCCCTTGCATAAATTAGGCCTGGTCTACATTTAAAAATGTGATTGACCTGTGAAAAATGTTGTCCCTGGAGCACCAGAGTTAGATCTACCTAATCCCCACTGTAGATGCACCTACCCACAGCCTCTTAGAGAAGTAGATTAACTACATTGATGAAAAACCCCTTCCATCGATTTTTTAGGAAGTATCTACACTGCAGCGACATAACTATAGCACCTATTGTGTAGACATAGCGTAACAGCAGCCTTGAGGGTATTCTAGCTGATGCCAGGTGGTAATGGCCCCCTAGAGACCATTTCATGCCAGAGTTGTTGGAGTAATGCAGCACTTTGGCCTCTTCCCCTGCCACCCTCAACAAGTACTCTACACCAAGGGCTCCATGGGTTACTGGGTCTACCCCTTATGGTAATTCCCCTACAGTTGCCCTATTAGAGGCTGAGGATATGATTCCTGAAGTCCAGTGTTTCATGACCTTTAAGAAGTCTTTACAATACTATTATTTTCTGTGTGGAAATTTAATGGATTATATTCATTAAAGCTTGCATAGATCATGCTACCTATTGCCAGCAAGGCTCCTTGCACTCCAGGAGGAATTTGGCTAGGGCGGGTCAAATGTTTTCCATTTAAACTATTTTTTAACAGAAAATTGTTTGACCAAATGATGTTACACAAAAAAAAGTGTCTGCTTTCCATGAAAAATACTGTTTTTTTTTTTCATCAGTCAAACTAAATACACAAAAATAAAAATTGAACTGAAAACCTGAAAAAATTATTCAGAAAGGCCACCATCATACCTCCTGGGAATTGTAGTTTGGGTGGTTCATGCTTCCATTCCTTCTATGAGCTGGATTCTCCAGACATCCTGCATCTCCCATGATGCACCATGGCAGTTGAGCATGAGGGGAAATACTTGGTGGATCATGGGAGATGATGTGCATCCAGGAACCCCGATTAATAGAAGAAAATGGGAAACAAGGCACCCAAACAACAACTTCCATGAGGCATTGTGGCAGCTTTTCAATTTTTTTGGTTTTCTGCTTTAAGCTGAGAAGTTGAAATTGTCCCAGAGAAAAAATAACTTTCTGCTCAGCTTTAAATTCAGGCCATCCCCATAGAAATGCAGGCAGTTTTTCCACGTTTTCCCTCCCTTAGGTCTTCTGCCTAAGAGGGTAGCTTTAATTTTTTTTAATTGATGGTGGGGGGAGGGCTATGGACACATGATGCATTTACACAGAGATGGATTTATACAAACATGGATTAAATCACATTGCCTACTCTGAATAGCCCACAATCTTTTCATCGTGTACCCTTTCTAAAAGCGCATTCTCATGTCTAAAGCTATATTTTGAGGTTTGATGCCCTTATAGTATCTACCTACGAAGATTCGGGGCCTTTTATGACTTCCTCCATGCTTTGAATCTAAAACCAAAACTGGATGACTGATATTTAAGGAAAACTAAAATTAAACTCCAAAACATAGTTTCATTGGCCCATTTTTGTATAAAATAAAAACTACACTAGAGATCTGATTTCATTTTAAGGAACACCTTTAAATAGCTTGAACTATGGGACTTTTGCTTTGATGTCAGTCAGTCATGCTCTAGTTTATGCCTTGTTGATATATATTCCATCATGGCTAAAACTGAAAACTGTGGAATTAGTAACAAGATTGGACAGTCTGAAGTGAAAATAATTGATGAAAAATGTCTGATAAATAAACTTGATGCCAGGCACTGTGCCTGCATGTGATTGATCTGAAGCTGCAAGTCTGGTAAGAAGCACAGAGATCATTTAATGAATGATGTGTGGAGGTTGTGAATAACTTAAATAGAAAATAATAATGCTTCAAACAGAGCTAAACAAAAAAGATTCTCCACTGAATTTGTGTTCTCATTACTGAGCACTGGTGCACCTGTTAGAATTCTTTCAGCAATGGATGACTTCTGGATGAGAACAAATGTGTCTAGCGATATGGTAATTGATAAAAGAGTGTTTAGAGTTACTCCTATACGACTGGGACCACCCTTTCTCTGCCTACAGTCGCTTGCCTCATTCACTGCACACCTTCCAACTTGTGCAACAAATGGGTCAAGGGTCCCCCAGACAACAGCCTCCTTTACTACACAACCCTGATTCACCCCCAGAGCAGGTTCATCTTGTGTATTCAATTAGGTAGAGATCCTGTGGAGAAAATAGTATAGAATCCTATGATTAAATACTTTAATTCAGCCCCCTTGTGCGTATGGATTATGCCAAAGTCTCACAGGCAACCTTAATTCTGGCATTTCCTAACTTTTGAGTGCTTGATTTTGCAACCTTAATGTTCTTTTAACGTATTTTCAGTTTTAGAAACACAAACTATTTTTTTTAAATTGTCCTTAATGTGTTTCCCAGTTAGAAAGAAAAGTACCAGATAATTTTGTGGTTTGTAATTTTCTTTTCAAGTCAGCATCATTCAGGCTACTTAGAAAATGTTTGAGAAATGTGTGATTACTTGCAGCTTGCTGTGTTTCTTGACCTTTCCTCTGTTCTTATATTCAGCATGCATCCTACATAATGAAACATCATGTTTCAGAATCAAAGAGTAGTTGTAACAACTCTTACCCTTAACGTATGATGTGCAGTATATACAGAGTGCTGGGACAGGAGACATGCTGAATGACAATTTCAAAATACCTTTTTTTAACTTGGCCATCATGCCCAAATTCACTCATGATGCAGTGCATTAAAAAAGTAACCATCAATCACTTTTTTAAAAAAAAAATCTGGGTATTTTTTTAATGAACAGAAATTATTAATAATGGCATTGAGAGAGATTTTTGACTGTTTATTCTTGAGATACTGGCATTTTCAAGACTAGTAGACAAATAGTGCTTATGTTCAGAGATGAGTGCAAACCAAAACTGCTCCAGAACTTCCCAGGACAGTGGACCCCAGAAGCCATGGGGTCTCCTGGGACATTCTGCCTATCATGCTGCTCTAGGACTACAGTGCCTAGAAGTCTAAGCTCCCAAACTGACTGACAGACAAGCTGCCGAGGAGCTCGGTGGGAGAGCTGGCAGGAAATCTACTCATGGAAACCTGCCTGAGCTCTGTTAATACTTTGGTGAAACTGAACCGTCTTCACAGAATGTTTCTCTTTTGTCAAATCGGCAAATTCCATCAAAACACTGTTTTTTCTGATTTTTTCCACCCATCTCTGATGGTAGTATTATGATAGCACCTTATTGGTCCCAAATAAGATTGCAGCCATATTGTGTTAGATGCTGTACAAACACATAGTAAGACACAATCCTTTGCCTGAAGAACTTACACTCTAAGGCCTCTCTCAGCCAGAGTGCTGCTGAGCTCTCTGGCCCTGATACAGCAAAGCACTTAAGCACATGAGTAGTTTCACTGAACTGGGACTTTCATGTTTAAAGTTAAGCACATATTTAAGTGCTTTGCTGGGTCAGGGCCAGAGTGGTCAGCACCTTGCAAAACTGAACCATATATAAAACAAGAATGTGTATGTACCATGTGCTGGATAATACCATTGAGAGGACTTCATGTTCTAAAACTGACCTGGCTTTTTATTAAGAGATTTATATACAAATATGCTGCAACTGCAGTTAGCATTCTAGCCGCATACAGACTAGCTTCCTGATGCCTCTTCCAAAATCTATTTCCTCCTGCAAGCTGTCCTTCTCCCACCAAGTTCCATGCAACAAAGAAGACACAGCGTGGGGAAAAAGAGGGAGTAGTATTACAGGTGGTCAAAAAGTGTGTGTGTGTGTGAGAGAGAGAGAGAGAGCACATGGGTATGTACTGGGTTGGGTGTCCCACAGAAAATTTTATTCTCCCCCTCTTCCCATGGAAATTTGAGAACTGAAATATTTCAGCCAAAACCCAAAGCGTTTCAGTTGACAACCAAATTTTTTTGATTTGTAAATGGTTCCATGATGCCTCAAGTTTCCATTCTCCTGTATATTCCAGGATCCCTGGTGAGACTACATATCATGGGAGATAGTCTCTGCTGGAGAGGTGTGGAGGTGTATCATGGGAATCCCTGTTTCTGGTGCATCATGGAAGATGTAATCCATCCTGGGAAGCTGGCCCACAGAGCTGAATGGGGACATGAGACAACTAAACTACAACTGCCCTATGGCACCATGAGAGCATTTCTGGATGAGTTTTGTTTTGTTTTGTTTTTGATTGGGTTTCTGGCTGAAATTTTTCAGTTTTTGAGCATTCAGGTTTTGATGAGAAATGAAAATTCTCTACCTAAAGACACTTTTTGTGAAAAAAAATTGTTTTGCCAAACTCCGTTTTCCCTAAAGTGTGCATAGAGATTGTGAGTTGCCCAATGTTACACACAAAATCTATGGTGAAGCCAAGAATTGAACCCATATCTCCCAAGTCCCAGTCCAGTGCCTAAACAATGTGTCTTTACATTACACAATTGTGTCCAAATAAACTAGAAGCATAGAGGACCTTGGAGATGTCAGTCCCATGCTTCATAATATTCAGGCTGCCAGCCCTGCCATGTTTCCTGCATTGGTCATGTAATGTATGTGGTTTGTGTGCACCATGCAGTTTTAATAGTCTTTGCTTCTGTTGGTAATATTTCTTCCAGCAGTTGCAATGGAGGTCAGCACAGTGATAAGCAGAATAATGGAAAATACGCACATAAGTGGACTAAAAAATTTTCAAAGATCCCTTAAGCATAAAAAATGTTCAACAGAGGAAAAGCAACATTTCTTCAGGGGATACATCCCTACTAAAGTAGGGATTGTCACTTCACAAGGTAAAGTTGATAAATATTGTTTGTCTGAAAATGTTTAAAAGTAAAACACAACTACTGCACCCCAGTCTCCCATCCAATCTTTCCTCTCTTGTGCCACTAGGAGTAGAGCCACCAGACTGCATCCGCCCTATAAAGTGGTCATGTTAGCAGCTGACCAGTTATGCTCACTCAGATTTTAGACTCTACCCTATTCGCACCAGACTACTCAAGTGATGGATTTTGTATGTGGATAGAATGCCAGTTAAGGGCAACACCTGAGTTAATTTAAAGTGAAGATAGGACTTCAAAGCATAAAAGTGTTGGATTCTGACCATAAATGGCCCGTGGAGAATTCTCTTTGTGGAGGGGCACTATCCTTTGAAGTAAACATGGTAGAGGTTGCTCCTGCATCAGCCAACTTCTCCACCTTGGTGTCGGGAGCCCTGAGCCAGTACTAAATATTGCCTAGCCTGGAGCTACAAGCAGGTATAATTTTAGGGAAGAGAAGTATGGGGACAATTCTGGGGAAGGTTGATTTCATATTTTTAATATTGGTGGGCATTAGAAGCTGCTCACGGGTTCTGAATCTTAGAATAAGCACTGAGTGAGAGATTGGTTAAGGAGCAGAGAGTAAAGATCAACAGAGCATAATACATTCATGCATCATGTGGTTCTGCAATTTGTCGCTTGGCTATCATCTTCACATATGGAGTGAGTAAGTGTGTGTATGTACACACACACACACATATGCATGCACAAACAAAATTACTTGTTTATATGAAACATTTACCTGCTTCAAGTCATTACTTTTAAAATGTTAACATTAACAGCAAAAATGCCACCCTTTATGTATAATGCTTCTTTCCGGGTACAAGAAAATTTCTTTAAATTGTGTCAACCTTAATTTATTTTGTTTTTCATAAATGGGATCAATGTTTGATGAAATTTACAGCCTGAATGGGAAATAGATATGCCATCACTATGTTTAGAGAGGTCTTTGGTTTTACCAGAATCCTGTGTGCGGTAACACCAGTGGGATGTCTGCCTGCTATCCATCATAGCTGAGAATGGGAGAGGCCCTGGTGGACCCTGGGGGTTGATAATAGAATATATAGCTTTTCAGCACCAGGTAACAGGTTAAAATCCAGTCCGTGTTACTAGTAACATGGGCCCTGATTCATAAGGCAACTTAGACATTGTGATACGTAACAACTGGCCACCTAGAAAATCACTGGAACAAAACTGTGATTAACAAAGCCTGAGTTACTCTCCTAGGTTCCCCGTACAATGAATGAGGAGAGATAGGCACCTTAGAATGCAATCCTCAAAAGTAAGCAGTTAGGTGGGGAGCTGCTAAACTAGCCAAAGGGAGATGCTGATAAGGGGACTGGACTAGATGATCTCTTGAGGTCCCTTCCAGTCCTATAATTCTATGATAAGAGAGGTGTGTCCTAAGCCCTTCCCCTCGCGTGAAGATAGGCACCTATCTGCTTGCAGTCCACAGCTGAGTACCCCTCTCCTGGAGTCAGGTGGATTAAGCACTTATGTGGTGGTTTTGTTTGTTTTTGTTTGTTTGTTTAGAATGAGTTGGTGCCTGTCTCACTCAGCACAAAGCAGGAGGGGAAGGTGCCCACTTCATAACTTTTAGCCCAATGGTTAGAACCCTCACCTGGGATGTGTGAGACATAGGTTTGATTCCCCTCTCTGCTTGAGGGGGAGAAAGGATTTGCCCTGTCAGAAGAGTGCTTTAACCACAGATCTGTAGGATATTCTGATGTGATTCTGAAACTGTTCCACTATGGATAAATAATTGGAGTCACTGGGAAAGAGAGAGTGTGAGAATGACTCTGTAGCCTGGTGGTTAGGGCCTGAGTGGATGAAGACCCAGGGTCCAGTTCCCCTGCTCCAATGACTCTTTAATTAGTTATCTCCAGTGGAACCGCTTCAGCAGGAGAGACTGAGGGAGCCCTGTATCGGAGTATTTCACAGCTCAGCGCTTAGCACACTCTATTGTTCATATCCTTTCTCTCCCTCAGGGAGAGAGGAACTGAATCTGGGTCTTCCACCTCCCCAACAACTCTTCTTACTACTGAGCTAAAAGTTATAAAGGTGCCACCGCTCCTCCACCTGAAAGATTTTGACTGGGATGTGAGCCAATAGTGGCCTCTGAGCTTAGAGGTGGGGCAGCAATGTGCGTGTCCATAGGTAGAAACTTTAGGTGCCTAGGGAGCTTTTACTGCAGAAACTTTGTCACCGAGTAAGTTTAGGTGCCTACAGGGTTAGGTATCAGCCGAGTGGGTTTTGCATATGACAGCGGAGCCTGAAACTGGGACTTTGGTCCAGGTCCACAAAGGTACTCAGGTGCCTAAGTCTTTATTGTTTGACAAATGTTCAATGATTTGAAATGATCTGGTGAATTCAGTCTTGAGTTTCGTAGATAAGTATCACAATTTAAACGTAGCCTAAAATGCAAAATTCTCATCTGGATCCAGATTTCAATTTAGTATTGATATTAAGGATTTTGGTTTATCCTATCCAGGAAATTTAGATCTATGTCTGGGTTCTGATTCTAAACTCCCTTTCCTTAGAAAGTTGTTGCAGTGTTTTGGTCTGAGTTCTTAATTTAGGCCCATCTGGCAGTCTGTCTGTAAAGGATAAAGACTGAACAGGTATGAAAACTGAACTAATTTCTTCTTCCTAGAAGCATTCCTTCCTGGTCAAGACTGATGCATATTGGCATGTCAGTGTGAGCTACTGTCTGATTAGGGGGAGGACCTCAGTCTCTGCTACCAACAAGCTAACACCTTTCACAAGCACTAACTTCAGTGTAAAGTATCAACATTTCAGATATTGGCAGAATAATGTAATAGCTCATGCTATGGAGAGATAGGGTAAAGCCCTAGTCCTAATGAAGTTAATGGAAAAGATTCCATTACTTCAGTATTTTGACCCATGGAGTATTTTGAATCATTAGGTATGTTGGTAGATGGATATGTTAATATACAAGATGCCCCAATTCCACTTTAAGATATGCACACACATTTCTCACTGGCTTAGGAATTGCATGGAAGTATATGAGGTCATTGTATGGGTGTAAGATGTAGGGCTAAGGTTACTTCCTGGTGCCCCTGAGTTTTCTTGGAAGGCTTCCCATTCGTGCACTGATCAGACCTATCCCAATTGAATTGTGAGATCTAACAAACTCCTAGACAGTAGAAGTACAGTATGTATTACACAATTTTTGTGTAAGATAATTCCAGCTTACTATTGGCCTGAGACATTGATGGTATGCAGCCTGGATAGAGCACTTCCTAACAGAGACGATCATGAACTCCAAATATTCAGGGAGTTTTCTCTTTTTGAAACAATGATTGTTAAATGGATATTTACCTAGTTGCTGCATGATGTGGTAAGAGTTAACTACAACTAATATATATTTTAAGAAGGTTAATAATTTAATACATAGGTCTTTCCCTTTAATTCATGTAAATAATCAGCAGTCAAATTTAAAAGTGCTTTCTTTTATATACATTGTTATGTACGATATGTCACTTTTGTTGCCAATTATTTTTGTTGCCAATTTGTTGCAAATTATTAGAACGCTTTCTTATTACAGTTATGTGGCTGCTTAATATGTCAATGAGAGAGCAACTTCATTTTCATGACTTGCTATCTGAAAGTAATATAAATATGAAACCTTGGACTGTTCCCTAGTCTAAAAGAGACAATAACAAAGGTAAGACAAATATAAGACATACATTTATAAAACAAATTTACAAAAGAATTGTACAATTGTGAAGTTTGCTCTTTATGTATGAGTTGTGCAGCATAGTGAGGTTGTCTACTGTGCATCTATTTTATTCATAGCCAGGCGGGGTCAGAATCCTGACCAAAGCTTAGAATGCAGTTTTTGGAAAAAATCTTAATACCACATTCTACCTTGTGTATACTTAAGAGAAAATGACTTTCAGACATAATCATGCTTAAAACTCTGCCTCTAGGCTTTTTAACAGTATATGGGCCTGGTTTCTTATTAATTAGAATAGATATTAATAAATCAGCCTGGGTGTTGCTATTCCACTAGGCTTGAATCATGATTGCTTCTTTAGCAGATCAATGTAGGTTAAATATGATAACTCAGGGCTGCTTGTGAGTAGGGTTAGGGATAAGGATAGCTGTAAGAGAAGAGGTCATACACAAAAAAAAGTGTAGAGAAACCAGATCAAACTCAATTCTCTCTGAACTGTTTCCTAACCAAGTTTGACCATTTGGTGTGGACTGGATTAAAAAGTATTGAGTTTAAAAAACCATTCCTGAAACTCTTTGGACTATAACTTCTGAATGCTCTTCATTGATGTGGTGTAAAAAACAATGGCTCTTCCAGTCACAATCTGTGATCTAACTATTATAACATTATTTTGTCTATAAAACCAACAATATCATTATTCTTAGAATTCATCAACTCTAATATTAAAACATTGAGTACTAATATTAAAACAATGATTGTGAAAGATATAGAGTTTGAATAAATACCACTTGACATTTTGTTAAGAAATTAACTTTTTTCTAATTCCAAATGTCTAAGATTTTTAAGTGTAATCATGTACAGTACATATAGTAGTGCAGATGGCTTCAAAATATCTAATTTTGAAAAAGTGAAAACATTTAACAAACTCTAGCTGTAAATTTGGTTTGAGGCATGAAAAAGTAAGATTGAAATTAAAGCCAAAAAATCAAAATATACTTTCCCTCTAGCTGGTTGTACTGTTCTTTGTGTTTTTGACATTACCTCTGCAGAGCCCCTATCATTTGGGCCCAATAGACTAAGTCCAATACAAAACCTGCAAGGAGTGGTAAAATGATATGTTTGTCCCAGGGCTGGAAAAAGCTGTGGGAACATCATGAAAATGGGATACTCTCATTGAGGAGAGTGAAAACTGATGCCCCCAGACTGAGCACAGAAGATAAAAAGGGAGTCAGGGTATGAGAAAATGCTGTGGTATTTCATGTCTTAAGTCCAACATACATTAGAAAAATGTGAATCAAAAGTAAAGATGCTTCAGGTAATTTTAAATGATACTTTTTAACAAAAGCTCACTCCAATATGATAGGTTTCAGAGTGGTAGCCGTGTCAGTCTGTATCAGCAAAAAGAACGAGGAGTCCTTGTGGCATCTTAGAGACTAACAAATTTATTTGGGCATAAGCTTTCATGGGCTAAAACCCACTTCATCGGATGCATGCAGTGGAAAATACAGTAGGAAGATAAGTATAAGATAAGATACAGTAGGAAGATAAGTATTTGCAATACTTTTAGTGCTCCGAACCATCTCATAGCGGGTGGACAATGGCACTGCACTGTTCGCTCCTCACATACTCCCATGAACTGCCTTTGATCATTATCATATCATGAAAACCAGTGGGTTTTCGTCCAATATGATAATGATCAAAGGCAGTTCATGGGAGTATGTGAGGAGCGAACAGTGCAGTGCCATTGTCCACCCGCTATGAGGTGGCTAGGAGCACTAAAAATATTGCAAATCCTTCCATTCGAAAAGCATCAGCTGCACATATCTATTACAGTATTAACAAAGAATGTCAGGGCTTTAAAACATAGACATAGTAATTTATTATTGCTCATGTATGCCCTTGACATACGAAGTGTAACACTTCATCTTCGCATACAAAACAAAACAGGTCTTAGGATTGCATTGAACAATTCTGTGATGGCAGGGAGATGGACTTGTTGACATAATAGACTGTTTCAAGCTCTAGGGTCTGTATTTTCAAAAATAAAAGTCTTTAGATGTGATCAGATCTGCAGAGGGCTGGGCACACAGCATTTCCCATTGATTCAGAGTACAGAATAAGCATTCATCTCAATTTATGAAGGCTTCTAGAGAGAGATTTTAGGAGCCTAATTTTATTTTTGAAAATGTTGATTAGTTATTCTAAATCTCCAAGCAACCTTTGTGTGTTGCGGGGGACCCACAACATCCCAAATTCCACCTAACATTTAAGCTCGTTCCCACCCAATTTTTCTCTGTCCATAGAATGCCTGGAAGCAACTTCACAGCAAAGACAATATCTGTTCCCACCATTGTCTTCCTTTTGCTCTCCATAGTCAAATGACATTCTAGATTAGGACAATGATACATATTTTTTGTTCAGATTGATTATAGTAACAAATATGTAATATAGATAATACATTTAATGCATATGACACTTTGAAAACTGCTTGTGCGTTTTTTACCATTTTCCAAAATAACTTAAAAAGAGAGTACAAGGCAATATGTCAATATGCCCTGTAACTCTACATTTTGAATACTTGGGATTCCCAGTCTCTTTTTCAACCTGGGATGTATGTTCCTCATTTACATTGAAAAAATTCACGTTAATATCCTGCTTGGTTGAAGAACTAAGGAATGGTATACTTGCTTGGTATCACATTGCAGAGGTTTATGTGTTGTATACCATTTCTCCTTCTCTCTAGTAATTCAGTCCCAGAGCAATTTATGAGGAGCAATGCCACAAAAACAATTGTTGTTACTTTATTTTTTCTAAGGCCAGCAGTTACGATTTCTGTTAAGTCTATGATGATAATAAATATGATGTATACTTTTTCTTTCTACAAGAGAGAGTATTTTGAAGCACTGCAATCTGTCTGATTTCCTTTTAGGTTTTTCACCTACTGGTGTAATTTTATTTCCTCAAAGAGAGGAAAATGCTATTTAACATGTAAACCTGTATCTAGGGATGCTAAGTGTTTATATGTAAAAAGCAGTCCAACTAATCATTCTAAACTTTGTCCGTACTTCCCCTTTATACAATTTTGCTCTATGCCTGAAGATTTTTTCTATAAAAATGCAGATATCGTCATGATAGGCACTTGTATGGTACCTATAACATTAAATATTTTTTTTCTAATTTCTTTCTATATTTGGTTGCCATCATATTTTGGATCATAGCCTTTTGCGTCCTTTGATGTTCACAAATGTGAAGACAGATTTGAGTTTCAATCAGTCTTACAGCTTTTTAATTTAGCTTATTATAAAGTCTATTTTTTTTTCCAGTGTAAATGACTCTAAGTTCTTCAGTTTTCTTTGAATCTTTACCCCTTCAAAACTGGCATTCTTTTGTTTGTTCTGAATGACATTGTCTCAAAAGCAATTATAACCTCCCAAAGAAAGCACAAATTCATGATCATCTATATTTCTACTCAAGTTCTCAGGGGACCTCAAAACTCTACAATATGGTGGCAGGGTACATTCTCTGTTTTATATATGGCAGTGTGTTAAGCCATTTTTGGTCTGTTCTCAAACAGAAGTCTTTCCCTAGCATCTCTACAAGGTGTTACAGAAGCATTAAAACTGTGATTTTGGAGATCTAATTTTTGAACTTGTCAACCTTTAGAAAATAATTTCAGTGTGTTTGGAGGAAAAAACAGCATGATCTGCAAGAAATGGCTTTCAGTCCATGAATTTTTTTAAAATAGCTTAAAGACCTCCTAATGTTGATGTTTTGTGAACTGCAAGACAGGCTATTTTCAACCAGCTCTTTGTTTTTAGCTGGCAAAGGCACATAGGATATTGAAAACTAATAGCAGCCTTTCCAGCAGTATGTACTGTGCATGGCAATGCTACTTTACATTTTCTACATGTAGATTGGGTATCATCAGTGGCTTTTAACCAATGGTGAAGTACATATAGAAGCAGCAGGAATCACAAGCACAGAAAAAACTGTTTTGTATATGCCTAAAAATAAAAGCTTTTTCTGTTAATCAAACTGCTATACACATGTAGCCTTTTTTCACTTTAGCCATACTAATTTCTTACTTGCATTGCTTTCTTTTTGAATATGATCCTCCAACAGCAACATATTTGACTTTTCAAAGTGCTCTCTTTGGCCTGGTCTACACTACGAGTTTAGGTCGACTTTAGCCGCGTTAAATCGACTTAAGCCTGGACACGTTTACACTACGAAGCCCTTTCTGTCGACTTAAAGGGCCCTTTAAACCGGTTTCCTAACACCACCTCGACAAGGGGATTAGCGATAAAATCGACCTTAGGGGGTCGGAATTGGGTTAGTGTGGACGGAATTCGACATTACTGGCCTCCGGGAGCTATCCCACAGTGCTTCATTGTGACCGCTCTGGACAGCACTCTCATCTCAGATGCACTGGCCAGGTAGACAGGAAAAGCCCCGCGAACGTTTGAATTTCATTTCCTGTTTGCTCAGCGTGGAGAGCACAGGTGACCATGCAGAGCCCATCAGCACAGGTAACCATGATGGAGTCCCAGTCCCAGTCCCAGGATCGCAGAAGAGCTCCAGCCTGGACCGAACGGGAGGTACAGGATCTGATCGCCATCTGGGGAGATGAAGCAGTGCTCGCCGAACTCCGAAACAGTAAAAGAAACGGCAAAACATTAGAAAAGATCTCCAAGGCCATGAAGGACAGAGGCCATAACAGGGACGCGCGGCAGTGCCGCGTGAAAATTAAGGAGCTAAGGCAAGCCTACCACAAAGTCAGAGACGCAAACGGAAGGTCCGGGGCAGAGCTGCAAACATGCCGCTACTACGCGGAGCTGCATGCCATTCTAGGGGGTGCAGCCACCACTAGCCCAAGCGTGTTCTATGAGTCCCTCTCTGCAAACGGGGAAGCGGGTTCGGCGGACGAGGAAGATGAGGATGGAGAGAACATAGATAGCTCACAGCAGCAAGGAAGCGGAGAAACCAGTTACCCCAACAGCCAGGATATGTTTGTCACCCTGGACCTGGAAACAGTAACCCCCGAACTGACCCAAGACCCTGAGGGCACACAGGGGACCTCTGGTGAGTGTACCTTTGTAAATATTACACATGGTTTAAAAACAAGCGTGTTTAATGATTAATGATTAATTTGCCCTGGCAATCGCGGCCAGTACAGCTACTGGAAAAGTCTGTTAACGTGTATGGGGATGGAGCGGAAATCCTCCAGGGACATCTCCAGAAAGCTCTCCTTCATGTAATCCCAAAGCCTTTGCAAAAGGTTTCTGGGGAGGGCTGCCTTATCCCGTCCGCCATGGTAGGACACTTTACCACGCCAGGCCAGTAGCACGTAGTCTGGAATCATTGCATAACAAAGCATGGCAGCGTATGGTCCCGGTGTTTGCTGGCATGCAGACAACATCCATTCCTTATCGCTCTTTGTTATCCTCAGGAGAGTGATATCATTCACGGTCACCTGGTTAAAATGGGGCAATTTTATTAAGGGGACATTCAGAGGTGCCCCTTCCTGGTCTGCTGAACAGAAATATTCCCCGCTGTTAACCACGTGGTGGGGGGGAGGGGTGAAGTGACCATCCCAGAGAATTGGGTGTGAGGGGGAGGGGAGTTAGTTGGGTTTGTGCTGCATGTTAAACCTGAAATCGCAGCCCCTCCTTTTACATTGCAAACCCATTTTAAATGGCACGGGTGCTTGGTATGGGAAATGAGGGCAGAACTGTTTGAAACCATCCCCACATGTTAAGAAGGTTAAAAAAGCCCAAAGACTATATGTCTTACCATGGCTGCCTGCAAGCTGAAATCTGTGTCCTGGCACTGCGTGAGTGATCTCTCACACCAAACCAGGAGACTCTCAATATAAGAGGAAAAATGCGACCTTGTAACGAAAGCACATGTGCTGTGTGATGTTGTGAACAGCAAAATCTAACGTGAAAGAGTCTACCCATTGTTCTCTAAAATGTATCTTTTTTAACAACCTCTCCCTTCTCCACCAGCTGCAAATCTTACTCCTTCGCAGAGGCTAGTGAATATTCGAAGAAGGAAGCGAAGGATGCGTGACGAAATGTTTACTGAACTTCAGACTGCCTCCCACGCTGACAGAGCACAGCTGAATGCGTGGAGGCAGTCAATGACTGATTTTAAAAAAGCCCAATATGAGCGAGAGGAGAGGTGGCGTGCTGAAGATGAGAAGTTGCGTGCTGAAACGCGGGCTGAAGAGGAGAGGTGGCGTCAACTTGTAATCAGAAAGCAAGAGTCGATGCTCCGGCTGCTGGAGCATCAAAGTGATATGCTCCTGCGTATGGTTGAGCTGCAGGAAAGGCAGCAGGAGCAGAGACCGCCGCTACAGCCCCTCTGTAACCAGCAGCCATCCTCCCCAAGTCCCATTGCCTCCTCACCCAGACGCCCAAGAACACGGTGGGGGGGCCTTCGGCCACCCACTCACTCCACCCTAGATGATTTCCATAGCAATAAGTTTTAAAGTTTTAAATTGGAGTGTGTCCTTTTCCTTCCCTCCTCCCCCACCCATCCCGGGCTACCTTTCCAATTATCCCCCTAGTTGTGTGCTGAATTAATAAAGAATGCATGAATGTGAAGCAACAATGACTTTATTGCCTCTGCAAGTGGTGCTCGAAGGGAGGAGGGTAGTAGGGGAGGGTGGGGTGGTTGGTTTGCAGGGAAGTAGAGTTAACAGGGTGGTGGGGGAGGGGCAGAGGGTTCATCAAGGAGCAACAAACAGAAGTTTCACTCCGTAGCCTGGCCAGTCACAAAACTGGTTTTCAACGCTTCTCTGATGCGCACCGCGCCCTGCTGTGCTCCTCTAACCGCCCTGGTGTCTGGCTGCGCGTAATCAGCGGCCAGGCGATTTGCCTCAACCTCCCACCCCGCCATAAATGTCTCCCCCTTACTTTCACATATATTGTGGAGCGCACAGCAAGTAGCAATAACAATGGGGAGATTCTTTTCGTTAAGGTCTGAGCGAGTCAGTAAGCTGCGCCAGCGCGCTTTTAAACGGCCAAATGCACATTCCACCACCATTCGGCACTTGCTCAGCCTGTAGTTGAACAGGTCCTGACTGCTGTCCAGGCTGCCTGTGTATGGCTTCATGAGCCATGGCATTAAGGGGTAGGCTGGGTCCCCAAGGATCACGATAGGCATTTCAACATCCCCAACAGTTATTTTCTGGTCTGGGAAGAAAGTCCCTTCCTCCAGCTTTTGAAACAGAAGAGACTGCCTGAAGACGCGAGCATCATGTACTCTTCCCGGCCAGCCCACGTTGATGTCGGTGAAACGTCCCTTGTGATCCACCAGGGCTTGCAGCAGCATTGAAAAGTACCCCTTGCGGTTTATGTAGTCGGTGGCTTGGTGCGCCGGTGCCAAGATAGGGATATGGGTTCCGTCTATCGCCCCACCACAGTTTGGGAATCCCATTGCAGCAAAGCCATCCACTATGGTCTGCACGTTTCCCAGAGTCACTACCCTTGATATCACCAGGTCTCTCATTGCCCTGGCAACTTGGATCACAGCAGCCCCCACAGTAGATTTGCCCACTCCAAATTGATTCCCGACTGACCTATAGCTGTCTGGCGTTGCAAGCTTCCACAGGGCTATCGCCACTCGCTTCTCCACTGTGAGGGCTGCTCTCATCCTGGTATTCTGGCGCTTCAGGGCAGGGGAAAGCAAGTCACAAAGTTCCATGAAAGTGCCCTTACGCATGCGAAAGTTTCGCAGCCACTGGGCATCGTCCCAGACCTGCAACACGATGCGGTCCCACCACTCTGTGCTTGTTTCCCGGGCCCAGAATCGGCGGTCCACGGCATGAACCTGCCCCAGTAACACCAGGATTTCCACATTGCTGGGGCCTGTGCCTTGTGAGAGGTCCATGTCAATTTCCTCATCACTATCGTCGCCGCGCTGCAATCGCCTCCTCCTCAGCTGGTCCTGGTTTGGCTTTGGCATGTCCAGGAGGCTCTGCATATACTCCAGGACAATGCGCGTGGTGTTCATAGTGCTCATAATTGCCGCGGTGATCTGAGCGGGCTCCATGATCCCAGTGCTGGCTATGGCGTCTGGTCTGAAAAAAGGCGCGAAAGTAGTATCTGACGGACCAGGGGAAGAAGGGAGGGAGGGAGAGAGGGAGGGAGGGAGGGGCGAGTGACGACATGGCATACAGATACAGGGAATTAAAATCAAGAAAGGTGGCTTTGCATCAGGGAGAAACACAAACAACTGTCACACAGAATGCCCCCCCCCCCCAAAGATTGAACTCAAAAGCCTGGGTTTAGCAGGAGGAAGGGGGGGAAGCAAATGAATACAGAATAAATCTATTTTTTACATCTTAAGACGACGGTGCAGCATGACTGATAGCCCTTGGCATTTTCTGGGTGCTTGGCAGCAAATACTGGGCGCTTGGCAGTTAGCCTTCAGGTCTATTGCACGATCTGATACCCAGTATGACAACGATGGATACCAGTCGTAATATACTATCTACTGCCCAAAAGGCAAGGGGTTGCTGCTGTGTAGCAATGTTGCCCCATCCTGCGCATAATACGTCTGATAACCATCATCATCAAGGCAAGGGGGCTGGTGCAATGCAGCCCCACGGCTGCCAGCCCCATGTCTGCCAGCACCCAGATAGCCCTCGGCCTCTTCTGGGTGCTTAGCAGACAATATTGGGCACTTGGCAGAAAATAGCATACTACGACTGATAACCATCATTGTCTGCCCGGGTGCCCATGATCGACAGCCACTGCAGTACGATGACGACGGTTACCAGTCGTAATATACCATCTTCTACCAAAAGGCAAGGGGCTGGTGCAATGCAGCCCTACGGCTGCCAGCCCCACAGCTGCCAGCACCCAGATCGCCAATGAAGGCTACCAGTCATGCTGCACCGTCTACCGCCAAAAGGCAGTAAGCTGCTGCTGCTGTTTAGCAATGCAGTCCCACGTTTGCCGGCACCCGGAAGAGATATGGTGACGGTGAGCTGAGCTGAGCGGGCTCAATGCTTGGCGTGGTATGTTGTCTGCACAGGTAACCCAGGTAAAAAGGCGCGAATCTATTGTCTGCCGTTGCTGTGACGGCGGGGGAGGGGCCTGACGCAATGTACCCAGAACCCCTCGCGGCACTGCTTTGCATCATCCGGGCATTGCGATCTCAACCCATAATTCCAATGGGCGCCGGAGGCTCCGGGAACTGTGGGATAGGTACCATAGTGCAATGCGCCGGAAGTCGACGCTAGCCTCGGTACTGTGGACGCGGTCCGCCGACTTCATGCACTTAGAGCATTTTAGGTGGGGACACACACAATCGGCTGCATACAACCGGTTTCTATAAAACCGGCTTCTATAAATCCGACCTAATTCTGTAGTGTAGACATAGCCTTTGTCTAAATCTTCTGTTAATCTCAGCTAAACACATCGACAGATCTTCAGATGCTGTAAATCAGTGTAGTTCCATTGAAGTGGATGGAGCTACACCGATTTACACCAGCTGAGGTTCTGATCCAGTATTATCTGTTCCAATATTTTCACTGCACTATAAAGTACTCTTCATCCTTTTTCACTTTTGCAATGTAATTTTTGCAAGTTCCCCCTATAATATTCTGCTCATATTTTTCAGTATATTTTGTATTCCTTCGTAGTCTGCCCTTTTAAAGTCCAATATTTTTGTGCTACTATTTTATGAATAGTCTCCTGAGTGCCTAAAATTTGATGCTATTACTCTATAATCACAAGAATTAAATATTCACCAACTTTTAACTCCTTTAACATGTATATTTTATTTTCTTGGGGATAGATCCGAAGTCATCGCTGGCCTTCTTGACTGCTCAGCAAATTTAGAAGGAAATAGCTCTATTTTGCCTCCAGAAATAACCTTCCATAGTCATTTCATGATTCTTATTCTAGTCTATGTCAGGGTAATTGAAGTCTGTATGATTAATGATCTGCCTTTTTACAAGCCTCTTATGCATCTAAACACTTCCTAACCTGTCTTTTTTGCACTGCTTTGGCTGTTTGTATACATTTCTTTATAATATAATTTGTAATGTAGTTTCTGTCATTCACTTCCATCCAAACTACCGGTACTTCTGTTGTGGTAAGCCACTCTGCATACAGAATATAATTCCTTTTGTTTTAAAGATATATGTTTCTCTTCTAACATTGCTTCGCCCACCTTTCACTCTGGTGTTTTTGGATCCTATTCAGATTCCCGAGCCAAGTCTTGGCTAATCTATAGTAATTAAGTTATTTTTGCCTGAACACATATGGTTGCAGTTCTACTGTTTTCTGTCTCCAAATACCCTGCTAAATTTGTATAAAAACAATTGAACTTACAGTTAGAGCAGGGCAAAAGTTTTCAGCTGTAACTTTTCACCAAAAAAATTTAGATTCAGTTTGACTGAAATATTTCACGAACTATGTCAATTTCATAGAATTGTTTCAGTAAACACATACACACAGAGAGAGAGAGAGAGAAAACAAAAAAATCCCACACAACTATAAAAAGAAATTTGAGATGTCAAAACGGTTCAATTCAACATTTTTAAAATTAAACATTTTGGTTTTTTTTTCAAGATAGATTCACAAGGGTACTTAGGCACCATTCACAAAACAAAGGAGAAGAAGGTATGTTCCCTTATACCCCAGAGCCCAGTGTTTAGGGCACTCACCTGAGTGGTAGGCCCAGGTTTGAATCCTTGCTGTGGAACAGGGAGGATTCCATGTTGCAGGTGAGTGCCAGGCTATGAGGTATGTGAGGTGTTTTTCTCCCCCCTTGAAGCTATGCCAGTTTTTTTAATAATTTAAATATTCATTGGGCCAAACTGAATGAGAATGACTCTCTGGGCTGCAGGAAGGGACACCTGGGTTCCAGTCCCTGCTCAAGAATGGGTATCAAACATAGGTGTCCCACATCCCAGATGAGTGCCCTAACCACTGGGCTATTGGGTATAAAAGGCACCACTACTTCTTCAGTTTTGTGAATGATGTCCAAGTCCCCTTGCAAATCTAACACTCCGTTTAAAAAAATTCCTTTGCTTTTTTTTTAAAAATGCCCCAAATCTAAACAAAATGTTTTATTTCAGGACGAAGAAGTTATTTTGTTTGATCCAAACTGATTTATTTTTTATTTGCCAAAAATTCTGAAATGTTGGGTTTGGATTGACCTGAAACTTTTTTTACAGAAGTATTAGCAAACTGGAATATCGGTTAGTTATTTGCAGAGCTCTATTTAGAATACCTTTCTTAGTCCATTTCTTTATGAATTGGCCTTTCCTTTACCATTCATTATTATTCTCATTATTTCTTTCTAGTGCAGCAATCATGTACATTATCACATTCACTGTGATATTCTGATGTCCTCTGTATTCCTTCCATTCTGATTGTGACTTTCTAAGCCTCTCTCTCACTAGTCCTGCAATGATAACTTTGCATCAATGAGTTCTGTGAGGACGCAAAGGGCCCACCAGCATGAAGCTTATGGCAATATTACAGCATAAGTATATAGGGCCAAATACTCAACTCTAATGTAAAGTTTTCATTGTCCAACCACCTTTGGGGGGTGGAAAAATGCCTCTAGTTTAGTATTTTACAGCATGAATTCTAACTTTTGTGGATAAATTAGAGCTATTGTCAAATACTTCCTTTTATGGGGTCTGAGTTTTATTTTACTCTTTTTATAATTTAGAATACCATTTTACAAACCAACCCTGCATCAGAGTTGATGGGAGTCTTACATGATCTGGGCCAGTAGGGTAAACAAAAGCTTAAAATTCAAATTTTATTTTTGGGGAGGTGAAAGAGAGGTGTTTTTCCACTTGGCAACTTTGGCAGAACTTCCAGGGCTTCCCTTCTCTTTATTTTTTATGGGGCAAAACCCCCAGATGGCTCTGTTTCATTTCTTTTTCTTGTTTCATTGCCCGTGATGTCTTCCAAAGTGATCAGAAAACTTTGGGAAGAAGGCTGTTATTCTATATGTAAAAAATATTGTGATGTGATGCATAAATTGTTGTGATGGGCAGGTGATGGAGAAGGGTAATTGGTGGCTGGATGTTTAAAACAAATATTTAGACTCCATGGGAAATCATGAAAGTTTAGGCCTGAATTACATGACAGAGCTCTTCAAATAATCAATCACTTGCTTACAAAATTCTGCTATTTCATCACAGTGCCCTGTCTTTAACTTGTAATTAACCTCAGAGTATCATCATTCTCATCCCCTTTTCTTCAATGTCTGTAGAAGATATCAGCAAAATCATCTTTCAAACCACTAGTCTTTTTCCTGTGTCATGTATAAGTCCTTCTAAAGGCACAAACTCTTGCCTTCTATTTTAAATAAATCTATATACCCTTTCCTTGAATGCTTTTAACCTTAGCCCTAAAAAAATAAATCACTGTCCTATTGCCTGTGTCCTTTCAGCAGAACGTACTGTCTATTAAGATGAACTATTCATTTATCGCTGAATTGGCCATATTCACCAGTCTATGAATTTGTAATTTACCCTGTTTACCGCAGTCCTGGAAGGTGTACCACTTTAAATATTCACCAGGGACTTTGTAATTTAGTTGTGTCATGCTATATTGTGTAATGAAATGTAAGCTCATAAAGCATGTAAGTAACAAAGTGTCAGCTCTCGGCCCAAATGGAAAGGTAATACAAAATGCAACTTCTACACATCATTCCAGGTAAAATAGCATAGCAACCCTTTGAAGAACCAACAAAATCTGCCTTGGCAAAATTCTTCCTACTCTTTCAGTTAAACATGAATGAGAGGAGCAGCCACCTACCCATACAACAGCCACCAACTCCTATTTATCATGCTTTCTAATTCATATTTTTTAAACATGCCCTCTAGCTACCTGAATCCACTGTACTGCATATTTTTCTGTGTCTCACTCTTCATGGCTCCCTATTTTATTGCCTCATCCACTGCAGTTGTCCTCTTTCTGTCCTCCTCTACTGCAGTCTTGACCATGAATATTTTTTACTCTCTTCTTTTTCTGTTGGCTCACCCTTGGTATCTAGAACTAGCTAACCTGAAGGACAAATTCCGCCCCCGGATGCATGTACACAATGCCAACTGATTTCCAAGGGCAAAATTCTAATCCTTTCACATACATTTATACCCACTGGTTTTCTACATGACTGATTCCCCCATGCAACAATTTAGAATGTCTCCATTGTTCTTAAATGTACAGATGCTGCGTTATAGACACCAAACTAATTTTAAAACACTGCTTCACAGGAAAGATCCAAAAAGATTAATAGAGAAAAAGATCAATCACATAATCTGTAAGATAAACACTCTTACAACTCAACACAGGAAAGCAGAGTAAAGTGTAAGTACGGTTGAAAGATCACCATACACACTGAACAGGAAGAGTGCATACATTCTGAGGGAAGTTAGGCATAAAACATGGTCTTACAAGTAGACATTCCAAATAAAACCAGAGCGGGCGGCATAGCCTGTTACAGCTTAAACGAAGAGTAAAGAGAGAGAAAATAGACCAACTTTTTATTAGCAAGATTTATGGGGGGGAAATACGGAGCTTTCCTTGGACAATACTTCCTCTTTTCCATCTCTGTCTCCTAATCAGCTCTTAAAGTAGAGCGGAGTGGATACACAAATATTGTCCAAATATTCACTCACATTTAAAAATGAATTTGTTTCCACAGTGCTCATTCTTTTTGCATTCTGTGAAAGTCTTTGATCAAGTTTCACTCTCGTGAATGCTCACCGATCTTGCACACTCAAGTATCAAGTGGTATATATTGTTAAGTAGTATCCATTCCTTACACATCAGGGAACAGACTTTCCAAACCACCTCACTTAGAACAGGAAAAGTCAGACAAGAATCTGACTGCACCTTCACAATTAGGCCTCTCATGCAACTGGTGAGAGGAAATTAAATTCAAACTCTACACTCAGCCAATAAATCTTACATTAACCTAATTTTTTTTGGAAATGATGCCTTGAGGAACACTCACGTGACGCAGACAGGAAAAGTTTTAGAATGTTCTAATGTTCGCTAATCCTGCTTCTCTATGCAGTCCTCTTGATCATGACACTTTTATGCTCTTCCAGTCAGGTAACAAAATGAATACCTGAGTTAGCTGACAAATCACAGCTAACCAATAGAGCTCCAAATTTGAAGATTAGATATGGAATATTAACAACAAACTCCTCATATAATCATACAGGGTTTAAAAAAAAAACTCAAAAATCCATGTAAACTCAAGGATCTGCTCCCAAACAATTTATGAGCAGAAAGAGGCTAAACTTATTGCTTATTTGCTATGAATAATTCACTCAGCTCTTGGTACAAGGAATACGGATCTCCAATAATTTCCACATCTTTTCCAAGAACCATAGATTATATCACCATCACCCCCAGCAGCTGAATAGTTCCTAGCTTGGGCAGCTTTTAAACCTGCTCATTGTTTTCTAGTCTGCATTGACCTGAAGACAGGGGAAAAAATCTAGTTAATAAGAAGCATTCCCAGACCTTTTAGAGGACTGGGAGAGAAGGTAGCATTGTGTTCAATGTGCAATAGGATTGGACACATTAACCCACTATTTAGTAGCACTAATTCTCTCTCTGCTCTGGCTACCAGAGAGCGCTTCTGCTCTCCAAGACCTCTTACTGAACTGACTGATGAAATTAGTGACTCAGTAGATCATCCAGCCAACAGCCATTATATTTAAGCTATTATTTAGGCTGATTTCAAACAGTTCATTTGGCAACCCTGTATCAGTGCCAAGGAAAGAACTATGGCAGTCGAAGTAGCAGGCAGCACCACCTACCACCACCTACTTGAGCTAGTAATACTTTCAAAATAAAGAATGAAAAAGAGAATAAAAGTGAGAGATCTGGAATCAGATTCAGTCCTAAGGTAAGATGATGAAGCCACATAAGTCAATGGAGCTGTATACCATTTACATCAGGGCTGATTGTGACCATCTTGGATTTGTGTTTTCATCTATTCTTGAGAATTTAGCTAGTCATTTACTGTGAACAATTTATCTACTGAATTTAGCCTTTTCTTGTTTGTGAATTGGCTGTGAACAGACTGATTTTCATGTCATATTTTGAAACTGCTTGAGCGATACTTTGAACAATCCATGTGCTGAAATGTTTGCACAAACTGTTTGCTATGAGCATGAATTGAAGCGATTCCAGTTGTGTGATTGTTCACCTAAAGCACATGGTTATCTTCCTGCAGGGCCGCCCAGAGGGGGGGCAAGTGGGGCAATTTGCCCCAGGCCCCGGGCCCCGCAGGGGACCCCACAAGAATGTCGGAGACTCCCCCCCGACTCCGCCTCTGCCTTCTTCCATCCCCTGGCGCCTCAGCGTGCCGCGTCCAGGAGCGGCCCCGGACAGCACTGCAGCGGCGTGGCTCGGGCGGGGCCTGAGGTCCTCCCGATCAGAGCTGCGTGGTAAGGGGGTGGGGTGCTAGCTCCGGCGGGTCGAGTGGAAGGAGCTCCTGGACGCAGCTCGCTGAGGCTCTGGGAGAGGGGGGAGGCGGCATGGTAAGCCCCTCTGAGCTGGGCAACCCCCAACCCCCAGCTCCGAGCCCAGCCCCTCTGAGCTGGGCACCCCCCGACCCAGAGCCCAGCTCCCCACCCAGCTCTGGGCAACAGTAGCGCCACCCCCAGTCAGCGACAGCCCATTGGCACCAACCATCACCATCACCCAGTGACAGCCCATTATGTAATTGCAAATGTATACATGCCATTAAAGCATTTAATGTTTTTAAATAATGTATTTTGTGTATTTTCAAATTATTAAAAATTAATTTTTGAATGTATTTCACTGGTTATTTTTTACATTTCCAAATACATGTTACTATAGTATTGCAACTTTTCTTTATGGACGGGGCCCCCGAAATTGCTTTGCCCCAGGCCCCCTGAATCCTCTGGGCAGCCCTGTCTTCCTGTTCCCTGCCTGGGTGACCTAACCTTTATAAACAGCAATGCTTGAAGAAGACTGGAACTCTAATTCTATCACGGAAAAATGAAAGGGGAAGGAACATTTCAAGGAGAGAAAGCAAGAGAGAAAGAAAGGTAGCAGGAGCTAAACATGCCAGAAGAATTTTAGGATATCCAAATCCCTTCCTGTCTTGAACAAGAAATAACTTTCTCTTTGGCTATGTAATTGTTGCTGTCCACATATTGTAATGAGGGAGCAATGGGAAGCATATAGGGCATTGGTTACCGCAAGCTCTCCTGGAACAGCAGCAATTCCAGGAGCTTCTAATCAAGATGCTTGCTAGTCCTACTCAAACTGCAGCACCAGTTGTCGGACCCAACCCTGAAATATTCAAGTTGGGCCCTGAGATCAAACCAGAAGCATGTCCTCATTCTGCTTCAACAGGTTGCTAACGCAGGTCAGCGGGTTAAAGACATAAGGAACATGCATCTTATTGACAGACAACACAGTTGACACCTACTTTGTCCTAGATAACAGGTAATTCTGGGATTATAACTGTTTTTAAAATCCGATAGTGGATCACCTATGGATCTCTCTTGAGAGTTACTGATGTAAATTCCGGATGGAACACTTTGTATCTCAAACACAATGTTATGTCTTGGACTGGGAATGACTTTATTTTAGACCAACTACAATAAGGGCTAGTGGATTCCATCATTTTGGAACTGTGGGGATGAACAGAGACAAGCAGGCCATTCTGGACAAATTGAGGAGCCTCTACTGCCAGTGGTGAAAGGTTTCAAAGGGTGAGAGACCAAAGGGAGAAAAAAACATTCCTGTAGACTCTCAGATTCCACTGAGGGAAAACTTGTGGAACTGGATTCTGCTACGATATGCCCCCTGTTAAGATGGGGAAGGACAGGATGTGAAGGGGCTCACGGAACACTATTAGTAAACATGCATAATGAAGAACAAGGAAGCACTATTGCAAGTCATTGTCAGAAATTCCCTCTGTCACTTTAAAATCTTTTGTGTTTTTTCCTGTTGCATTCAGTTGACCCTACATTAGTATTTATCTATGTCTTTATTATGGAATAGTTGCAATTACAGCTGCTCCATAAATAGTTTTTCAGCTGATTTTCCCTTATGCATGTTCCTTCTTACCCATTCAACTCATTCCGTTATCTGCAAATTAAACCAAACTCTCCTCTTAGAATAAAGTTTCTGGTTCAAATGCTTGTTCTTATGAATTTAAAATTATTTCTGAATATTTTTCAATATAATGTGACTAAAATTACTTTTTTCAGTGAACATTGGTACCAGTAAACCCAATTGCTTGTGTATTCACTGAAAATGAATGCAAAAGGGGCATGGACATATTTAAAATTATTAGTTTAGAGACAAATATATATTCACACAAAAGGAATTCAGGTCTCTCTCTTCATTTTAAGGGACTGGTGCAGAATTATGATATTTAAAGCCTAAAAAACCACAATGTTCTTGCAAGGAGCTAATAGTTGATAGACTGAAGTCTTGTAAGTTCATTGTAAATGAAGCTTCAAAAGCATGTTGTCAAAAATACTGTTTAAATTACAGTGCTGACAAATGTAATCTAAAATAAAGTCTGATTACCTGTGCCACTTCACTTCAAACTGTCACAGTACTATGTTCTGAAATCAATACTATTGACTTCAAGGTGATTCTCAGACATATAAGGGCTAGTTAAAAAAAAGTTGGAGGAAAAAACCCTCTTCAGTTTTCAAGCTGAATTTTATAATAGTGAGTTTATATTTTAAAAATGTGTCAATCTTTCAATTAATAAGTAACCACTACGAATACAGAGTATTGTTCATTAGTTGAAAGGAAGGGACCAAAAATAGTTTTATATCAAATAAAGATTTTTCTAAAACCTTTGTAGAATATGAGCAACATTAATGTTCTAGAATATTTCTCAGGGATATAAAATGATTGTATTGCACAAAACTTTGATGCATAACTCCTCTCAAAAAGCAACAGAGGGTCCTGTGGCACCTTTAAGACTAACAGAAGTATTGGGAGCATAAGCTTTCGTGGGTAAGAACCTCACTTCTTCAGATGCAAGTAATGGAAATCTCCGGAGGCAGGTATAAATCAGTGTGGAGATAACGAGGTTAGTTCAATCAGGGAGGGTGAGGTGCTCTGCTAGCAGTAGAGGTGTGAACACCAAGGGAGGAGAAACTCCTCTCAGTCTCTGATAGAGAAGGATCTGGATGAATACTTTCAATCCGTGAAATATATTGTTTGAATTGGGCTCATGACAAAGTATGAGCATGTTTTAATTTATCTAAGGCCAGGTCTCCACTACAAACTTATATCAGCATAACTACATCACTCAAGGGTGTGAAAAATCCACACCCCGAGCGACCTAGTTATGTTGAACTAACCCCCGGTGCAGACAGCGCTATGTTGGCAGGAGAGCTTCTCCCACTGACATAGCTACCACCTTTTGCGGAGGTGGATGAATTATGTCGATGGGAGAGCTGTCTCCCATCAGCATAGGAGCATCTTCACTTAAGCATTACAGCAGGACAGGATCCCTGGAGTACAACTTGGAATTGTGGGACTGCTGTGCCCCCTTAACTCCCCAGCCTTGCCTGTCTCTCACAATGCTTTGCTAGTGACAAGCAACAAACCCCTCCAGGTGCTGGTGTCACTCAATCATCAGCATGCAGAGACACACCCCGCTAAGTTGCATGAATGCTCTCTAAACCACTCATGAACTATACAGGGGGAGATATCAGCTAATCCCCCCAGCCTTCAAGCCTTGTGCCCCAGAAATGTACTTCTTATACTGCTCAAGATCTTCTCTTGAAGAATGCAAGCTCATTTATTAGTTTGCCATTTTGTCAAAGAATAGTGGACATACACCAGCCTCGATAATGTGAGCAGATTCCCAAAGCACTTTAAACAAACTCACTCGTAAGGATAAAACATTAAACTAACTTTATTAACTACAGAAAGGTAGATTTTTAAGTGATTATAAGTGGTAGTCATAAAAGTCAGAGATAGTTACCCAAGAAAATTAAAAGTAATCACACATTCTAACTCTTATACTTTCAGACTAAGCAAGATTTTAATCAAACGGCTTTTCTCATCACACTGGAAGTTGCAGGTAGGTTACAGTTCTTAAAATTTCCTTCTCAGCCTGGGTCTAGTCCCCTCATTTCAAAGTCTTTGTCTTCCCAGCATTCTTGTTGCTTTCAGCTTAGGTGGGAGAGAAGAGAGGTGATCTCCTGGTGCAATTGTCCCTTATTTCATACGTTCAGTTCATGTCCCAGGGAAGACACTGGCCCAGGCATGTCCTTGTGGGCCTTCTTGAGTCACAGACTTGAGCAATCTTCATTGTGCAGTGCTTGCGCAACTGTTTCTTACAGAATTGTAAATTTCTTGTTTACTATTCCCTTGCTGGTCTATGGCTTGTGATGGTCACTTAATGCCCTTTTGGGTATGGGTCACCACTTTGGTTGTCACTGGAGAGCTAGCAGTGTGCATCTTCCAAACTCACAACATATTTCAATAACAGCCATGTAGCAATATTTCATATCTTCATTCCCAATAATGATATATGTATTTTGCCAGAACAATGAGTTTTAGGAGATCATGACGTTTCATATGGCACCTTACAAGGCATGCTTTGTTTGAAATATCACAACCACATATAAATGATGAATATAGGGGTTACAGGCAGCTACTTTGGTTAAACAAGGTTATGATGCAATGTACCTCATTCTCATATATGTACTATTTTTTACCTCAGGGCTTGATTTCAAAGCTTTTACTGAGTAGCACAATAGAGTAAGATCCTTCCCCCACCTCTTTTGTGCCACTGGGTCCATTGTCCCCACCTGCATGGAATTGGAGGGAGCAGCACAGGTGACAGGAAGGAAGAGTTTAGAGGAGGCACCAGGAAGTGAGTGTGAATTGGTGCTGGTTAGGAATTTTCTGACTAAACAGTTTCACAGGAACATGATGATACCCAAAATGTTTTGCAAAAAGTTGTGGAAACCTCTGGTTTGATTAACTTTTGCTGAATCATGTGCAGGGTTCAGGCAGAAATCTGTCTGGTTTCCTGGCTGCTAGAGACCTCAGGACTTCTAGATTCCGAGGTCCAGGACAGTCCTGCTATGCAGACTTTAGCAGAGATGGCTGGGGAATGGGAGGTGCTCTGGCCCCATCCTCCTCTAGCCCACTCATTGGCCAGTGCTTAGCTGACCGGGCATACAAGGGGGGTGAAAGTTGCTCCAGAGCCAGGGGAGGTATTGTAACTGAGTCACGAGTCATTTCCTAGTCAGCTCCTCAGAGCTATGTGCAACCACTTACTCAAGGCAGACTGTAAATGTGCAACCACTTACTCAAGGCATACCGTAAATCAACTTAGTCTTAAACAATTTTTTAATTGGGATGTTACAAACTTTTGTTTGGGGTTTTTTCCTGAACCAATATTTATTGTGGCTAATGCAAGGAAAATTCAACACTCCTTTCAGACTTCAGTATCCCTCAGAAAGAGTCCACGGGCTAAAAGGGAAAGATACATTTAGGGGATCATTTACTCACAGTATCCACGTAAAGGTTAAGTTGTTGGTTGGACTGAAGTCTAAGAATCTTGAAAAGGTTAAAATTAAGACATTTTCTCATAAAATGGGCTGAAAAGATGTCTAAAACCAGTTCTACAACTAACATACATGTTAAAAGATTGAATCCTCACAGATAACTATGAAAACAATTCTATTTCTATATCAAGCCTCTGGGGTTTTTTCCCTCCTCATCAGATCTTGGCTATATATTCCCTACCTGTAGTTCTAATCATTTGTTAGAAACATGGCAATTAATTGCTGTGGAAATGATTATGTTGTCACAAACAGAGAATTAGAACTTCATGTGAGGAAAAATCATCAAGAGCAGATGAACACTTGAGAAATAAAGATCTAGGTCAAATGCAAATTCTTAGTAATGGGGAAAAAACCCTATGGCAGCAGAAAGAAATTTTTTTATTAGATATAAGTAGAATCTAGGAATGAGACTGTTTGCACTTTATTCCACAGTGGATACAATAATCTGTCTCGTGCACATTTCAGCATAACTGTCTGTATGCAATATTCATCTCTTTCTAGAGAGGCAATATAAAAAGACTCTTGTTTGCTCCCATTTGAATAAAACTATAACACTGTCAGCCATTTGAAGATAAATAGTCAATACTTACTGGAATGTTCAACAGCAGCCACTAAGCTATATCTAAAGCTAGAAAATGACATTTGAAGCCGTCTGAAGATATTGGCAATCAGAGATTTTAGGAATAGAAAATGACTAATTATTGGCCCTGGTGTTTTAAAATATCAATTTTCTTTTGCAAAACAGTGTGAGCTCCTTGAATTGATGGTCCTTTAGATGTTAAAATGGAGTTAACTTTCTTAATCATCATGTAATGCATTTTTCCAAAATAAAAAATACAATTTTTTCATTTTATAAAATTTTGTGAAAGAATTAATTCTCCTGGAAGTGTGAGACTAATAACACTGGTTAGAGCCAGGCATAGCACAGGAAGATATTATGATGTAAGGGCCTCTTTCCTGCCCTGATGATACACCATAATCCTTATCTGCAGCATATTCTGAACCTTCTTTGGACAAAGACTTTTAATCGTGCTGAATTGTGATAAAATAAAATCACAGTTTTGCAAAAACTTAAGCCTCCACATAACATTTAGGCACTTGGGTTGTCCCATTAAAGTCATTTCCATAACACATTATTACTAAGGATTTCAAAATGCTTTACAGACATAATTAATTTGTTAATTCCACATGTGTGAGGAAACTGAGGGATATATAGGATGCTCTCCCTCAATCCTACCCAGCTGAATCTGAGAGTAAAATGTGACATATAATAGCCAACATTAGACAAGAGTTTAGGACAAAAAGTAAAGAATTCTCTATCTAACTCAGCAGTTCTCAACCCACAACCTGCATGCGGCCCAATTAGTATGCGGCCCAATTCAAGCTGTGGCCCAGTTGTGTGCGAAAGGCCCAGTGGGGTCCAGACTGCCCGGCCTGGCGCAGCAGGGTCGGGGTCGCCGGCTGGCTCTACATGGTGGGGGTCCAGGGCTGCTGGCAGGCCTTGGGGTCCAGGGTTTGAATCAGCGCTGCCAGCCGGCCTGTCGGGGTCTGGGCTGCCGCCCAGCTGCCTTACCACCTGGCTCCACGCAACCGGGTCCAGGGTCAAGGCTGCTGCCCGGCGCTGCCCAGAGGGATCCAAGGTTCCTGCCACCAGGCCCCCCACCCAGGGCTCTGCTCCTGGCCCCACTTTGTGGAGGGGCCTCTGGGCTGGAAGCACTGGGCATAGGGGTCTGTGGAGGGGTTCGGGGTGAGGGGGCTGTGGTTCTCAACCTGTAGCCCAGGTAACATGTTGTAGGCCACATATGTGGCCCACAATGATAAATGGGTTGAGAACCACTGATCTAACTGAATCTTCAGAATACATTAGATTAAACAATGTAATTCTATACCTGATTTGGAATTTGACCCAGACATTGGGGTTAACAACTCCACTATTGCATATCACAATCTTTATTTTTCAGTCTCCTATCTAGCAGTCAATGGCTACTAACACTATATTGGGTTTCTGGTTCAGCACTGAACAAAAGGGAATTGGATTAGCTGCACTGAAGTTAGGGTGACCAGACAGCAGGTGTGAAAATTCAGGACAGGGCCTGGGGGGGTGGGGGGGAGGGGTAATAGGCGCCTGTATAAGACAAAGTCCAAAATGTCAGGACTGTCCCTATAAAAACAGGACATCTGGTCACCCTAACTGAAGTCAGCCAGCTAGGCAGACTTATACAAACTGAGTATTTGGCCTGCCATCATTTGCATCACCAACACCACTTCCAGCAGTACTTTGGGTTTCCTTAGAGGTTGCCAATCAAGTACTGTACCTGCCTACTGTAGCGTGTAAAATCAAGTGAGATAAGAGCACAAGATGGTATTGCTGCAGGCTATAAACAATTACATTTTTGTCATGCCTTTGAAAGTTTTCTCTGAACATAGCTTTGTCATATGCATCATCCACCAATTTTTATACTGGTTGAAAAAGATAAACTACAGATTATCAGAGTTGGTCTGTCATAATATGCAGTTCCATCAAAACCAAAACACCTCATGAAATCAAGTCAGTCATGGAATTCCATGTAGGAGGAAAAAACGGGAAGAGTTCCAACAATGTCAAAATGTTCCATTTTGTCATTTTCAGAATGAAACATTTTGATTTTTCACTTTGAAATGGCTTTGCATTTCATTTTTTTAATTTTGTGTTATATGTTATAATATACAATAAAAAGGCAACATCAAAACAAAATATTTCAAATGACTCAAAATGAGGAGGTTTTTTTATTGTTATTTTCCTTTGGAGAGAATTTGAAACTTTTGGTTTTCACTTTCTTTTGGTATAAAGCCAGATTTTGAAATCTTGAAATCCTTCACAAAACAGAACCTTTGTCCTCTCTGCACAGTTCTACTGACTATATAATAGCAGAAGCAAGAGACTATCTGCTTTATTATTCTTTAAACCTTTGTAAGTTAAAAGTGAATAAATAGTATATAAAGGTAGTAGGCCCAACATTTTAACCTCTTTTTATCATCTTATATCTCCTTGTAAATTCCACATAATATTAATTTTTAAAAGGGGGAAAAAGCTCAAATATCATATAAATAACAATACCAGCAACCCAGTAGAAACTACAGTGTTTGTTTGGAGGAAAAATATATTCAGTAAAGAAACAGATTTAAGTTTCCTCAGGTTTAATGCACAGAAAGAAAGAACTGGTTTTATAAATTATGAAAATTAACCTTAGTATACATTTCATATTTACTGGCTTCCAGTTGATGTGGACCACATCAGGAGATGAAGGAACTTGGCACTGTATTAGGGCCTTCTTTCTTTGGCATTTTCAGGTTAGCTCTTACTGTACATTTCACCATCTTTTGTCCACTTATTAAAATGAATTGAGACAAGCACCGTACTGATTTGTATACCACAAGCTGTCAATGGGGAGATGGGGAAACTTTCCTTGTTTCTTTGTGTCTTGAATAAATCTCTTTTCTGCCTTCTTACTTTGTGTGGAAGCTAATGACTGACAGATCGCAAAATATTCATGTTACATATCTCCATGCACGTTAAGGACAAATACTTTAACTCTAAGAATATTATTTTAAATTACTCTTGTTCTGGTGTTGTCTTAAAGTTTTCCTTGTGAGAGAATACAGCAGGCCTGATTCTCATTTTATTCATAGGCCCCTTTAGCCTGCCTGTATAAATGACAATAAGGCTCAATGTGTTTGTGTTTTGTCACTCTGTACTGAACTGAACACAGACTGGCTGCCAGTCTCATAAGGCTATGATACAATCTTTATACATATGAAGTTGTAGTACACAGAAACATGCAAGGGTGCTTTTTGCTGAAGTTTAAATATCCACCTGCACTACCAGATTGCTGCATCTCTAGTGTTTTGAGATTTTTCAGCTCTGACTAGCAGTAATTTATAGCAGCTCACTCTATAACCGCTTTCTTTCCTAGCTCCTTTCTGAAGAGTTCTCTTGCTTCTTTACCTCTATTCTTCTTGCCCATGGTAGCATCAAAGTTTTTTAAGATGATGAAGTGGACTGTTTGATCTTTTTGTAGTGTTTCTGTCTTGATACAGTACATTATCTCACGTACCACTAGATGATACCTGGAAAAATACCTGAAAATATAAAAATAATCATATGAAAAGGATTTCATTTTGCTTCAGCATTTTTAAGCAAACTTAAAGAGCCACTGACAGCTCCTGGAAACTTTGAGAAATGTTCTATTTAGAAATCATTCTTCTAATATATTGCTTTTTTTTGTATATTTCTCTCCTCTTGTTCTTTACCACTGAAGACATTTGCATGAGAACAGGATCTTTGTTTCCTAGCAGTTTATATGCTCCAGCTGCTTATTCTGGAGGATTGGGATTGTACTGCTTGGACAGGGATTTGTTTTGTTTGGTTTCTTTGTCTTTATGTATTTAAATCTCACTCAACACTTTAGAAGCTCACAATAATAAAGAGGGGTTGAATGTCTCATTCTTGTAAGGGGAGTGAAGGAATAGAACTCTTTCTTCATCACTTATTCCAAAGGAGAATTATAAATTGGACCAGAATATCTGGGTTCTTCATGTTTTGGATAGGAACTGGCTCCCTTTTTATATGTTTTGCTCTCAGGGTGTAAGTTTGGAACCTCGATCCTGCAAGTTGGTGACTCCTCACTCTGGCCCAATCCGTCAAACTCTAAGACTGTAAGTAAATAGGTTTTTGGATTGGGGCCAGAGTCCACAGCACCTTGCAGGATTGAGAGCATGGTGAGTTAATAATACAAAAGGACACCTCAGTCAGTCAAGGTAAAATGAGTCTGTTGCTCAAAGTGAAACCCAAAACTTCACACATGCCAAGACTTGAAATGTTTTCAAGATTTGAAAAAGCATGATTGCTTTTCCCCCTGCCATCTCTGTATTGGAACCAATGGGGCTAAGAAAACTTATGAAGGCTGTTTCCTTGTGTTTCTTCGATCCAGGCCAAAAACTGGAAATAGTAGAAGCATTTGTGAAATTGTGATATTGTAGGTTCCCAGTCCAAGGCGCCAATCCTGAAAGAAGCATTGCATGTTAGGGAGATCAGAGAAGTGAGTGTGGCTCAGCACAGGCAAAGGAATCTACCTACTTAGAGTTCCTAGCAGGGCTCAGGCTAAGGTGGTCCAAACCTTAGGGTGGCTACCCAAACTGAATTGAACCTCTGAACCTCATTAGTTCTCAGTCATATCCAGGATACAAGTATGAATTTAATAGCTAAAGGCCCTGTTCTGAAAAGGACCAGGTTCACTGTAGAAACAAACTAACAAAAAAAGGCAATAGAATGCTCTGGAATCTGACCACCAGTCTAATGTTCCCAAATACACATAATGATTAGATTTAATAAACTTGTTTTTATATGTGTACACTAATTGATTATTTCTTTCTACATACTGAGGATACGAAGCTGGGAGGGGTTGCAAATACTTTGGAGGATAGGATTAAAATTCAAAATGATCTGGACAAACTGGAGAAATGGTCTGAAGTAAATAGGATGAAATTCAGTAAGGACAAATGCAAAGTACTCCACTTAGGAAGCACCAAATCAGTTGCACACATACAAAATGGGAAATGACTGCCTAGGAAGGAGTAATGCGGAAAGGTATCTGGGGGTCATAGTGGATCACAAGCTAAATATCAGTCAACAGTGTAACACTGTTGCAAAAAAAGCAAACATCATTCTGGGATGTATTAGCGGGAGTATTGTAAGCAAGACACGAGAAGTAATTCTTCCGCTCTACTCCGCGCTGATTAGGCCTCAACTGGAGTATTGTGTCCAGTTCTCGGCGCCACATTTCAGAAAGGATGTGGACAAATTGGAGAGAATCCAGAGAAGAGCAACAAAAAGGATTAAAGGTCTAGAAAACATGACCTGTGAGGGAAGATTGAAAAAATTGGGTTTGTGTAGTCTGGAGAAGAGAAGACTGAGAGGGGACATGATAACAGTTTTCAAATATGTAAAAGGTTGTTACAAGGAGGAGGGAGAAAAATTGTTCTTTTTACCTCTGAGGATAGGACAAGAAGCAATGGGCTTAAATTGCAGCAAGGGCGGTTTAGGTTGGACATTAGGAAAAACTTCCTAACTGTCAGAGTGGTTAAGCACTGGAATAAATTGCCTAGGGAGGTTGTGGAATCATCATTGGGGATTTTTAAGAGCAGGTTGGACAAACACCGGTCAGGGATGTCTAGATAATACTTAATCCTGCCATGAGTGCAGGGGACTGGACTAGATGACCTCTCGAGTTCCCTTCCAGTTGTATGTTTCTATGGTTTTATGAATGAAGGGACTGGAAGCTGAGGACTTTGGGATCTAGTAATGACTTAGAGGTCTTTCAGATGCAGATCACTGGCTGAAATTCAACTTGGGTCAGTAGTAACCCTAATTGTCATATTCTAAAGTTGTCCAGTGGCCTATATGAAATTAGTTGATTGACATGTCTACAGATCACAAATGCAACTGCCATTAACAAAGCCTCTAAGAGAGACCAAAGATTGCATGGCCATGGAGAATGAACTGACAATTCATCCTCAAATCAAGATAAAGGCACATGGGGGAACTGTGCACTGCTACTTCTTCTGCTCTTCTTATGGTAATTATTACCATTTATTATTTGTTGTGTACTGTATTACAGTATCACCTAGAGGCCACACTCACAGACCATCCGGTTTATATACAGGTAACAAAAAGACAGTACCTGCATCAAAGAGTTTAGTCTTAAGCCCCAATCCTTTAAGATGCTCTGACCAGCTTACAGGATCGGGCCTGTATAATGTGACAATAGACAACAGGTGGGTAGAACAAACTGGATATATAGGATGCAAGTGAAATGACTGCTGGGATAACAATTAGTGGTGTCCAGTTGAAGACCACTACAACTGGAAAATGAAATCTGCTGCCTTTCCTGAATACTAATACATTTGTAGGTAAAAATGTAAAAGGTGGCATATATTATAGCTACCATTTTATTCTGTGTAATGACTCAGATGGGTTTTGTAAATTAATTTTCAGACTTCCCAGTTTAATTTTAATAAGCAGGCTGTTCACTATTGGAAGTAGTGAAATCTGAAAAAAAAATTACAAGCTCAGTCTGATGAATATATATGATCACATATAAGGATCTGTTTGACAAACCTTATTTATAGATTTACTGATTTATTTGTGAAAGCGATCTCATATTTACATAATCTTTCATTACAAAGGATCCCAGCATGATTTAGAAACTTAATAAATTGTTCACTGGGATTGTTTCATCCACTGAAATGCAGCTATAGTTGTGGCTGGGGTGAAACAAAGCAGCAGATGAACAGCACGGAGTTTACAATAAGGCTATGTCTACACTACGCAGCTTTTAGCAACACAGCTATGTCGCTAACAGGCACGCAGTGTTGCCACTGTTTGTCGGCAGGAGAGAGCTCCAGGTGTGCAGGAACAATTTGTACAGTAGGCGTGCTGAGAGCCATTAAACCAAACTATAAACCCTGTATATAATGGAAACCACTTCAAGCCAGGGGGTGCAACAGAACTCCCAGCACCCCTACTTCCAGCACCTATGGAGAGCTCTCCTTTTGACAAAAAACTTCTACCCACACTGAGCGGCGTTTGCTTTATTGGCAGGAGAGCGTTCCTGCTGACAAAGCGCTGTTCACACCAGTGCTTGTCATCGGCAAAATTTTATCTTTCGGGGGGCTGGTTTTTTAACACGGCTGAAAAACAAAAGTTTTATTGTTCAGTTGCCAGTGTAGACAAAAGCCTAAGATAGTAAGCTCCTCAGGGCAAGGCAGGGCCTGTGTCTTTTGTATGTTTGTACAACACATAACACAATGGAGCTTTGATCCTGATTGAGGCCTCAGGGCATTGTTGCAATATAAATATTTAATAACTTAGAAAATACCTTATATAATTGAAACTGCAGGGGGAATTTAAGTAGGTGGAATGCAATTACCCAAATTGGAATTTGGCAAGGATCTGAGAGTTACTACTCCTACTCTTAAAAAAAAGTGCCAAAAGATCTTTAATCAATATGAGTAGCCAGCACCTTTAGTTTTACATTTTACTTGAAAGATATAACATATGGTAGCACAGGGAGCCCTAAAATATTGCTAAGGCATTGGTGCAGCACTGATTTTGAAGAAAGAATAGCATCTACCAAATCACCAACGCCTTAGTGTGTTCTTTAGAGGCGTCCCATCAAAGTAATAGAATCCAGCCCTGTTTAACTTACAGGATCACAGTGCACAGTGGTATGGTGACAGGCATCTAACATTTATCCCTGTTTAAAATACGTTTTGCTTTTTATTAACAATATTGTCCAATTTAATAGATGTATGATCTGCACACAAATTCTGACTTCAGCTGTTAACGTATTTTCTGACCACTCAACGTTCTATTCCAAGATAGAGAATAAGACTCAGAGCTTCTGTGGCATATATTGGCTGTCCTTTTGGTTTATGCCCTCAATTTCAGTCTACCCTGCCACATGTTGTTCTCTCTGACCTACATTGTGTAGCCAGCTGTAGAGTTGTTCTTCAGTGGAGATGAAGAACAATTGATCACCATCCTCTTTGTAACAGCCCTTACCATATTTGAAGACTGTTATCAGATCCTCCCTCAGTCTTCTTAAGACTAAACATGCCCAGTTTTTTTAACCTTTCCTCATAGATCATGGTTACTGCACCTTTTATCATTTTTGTTATTCTCCTCTAGATTCTCTCTAATTTGTCCAGCTCTTTCCTGAAGTGTGGTGCCCAGAATTGGACACCACACTCCAGCTGAACCCTCACCGGTGCGAAGGACAATTACCTCCAGTGTCTTACACACAACACTCCTGTTTATACACACCAGAATTATATTACCCCTTTTTTGCAACTACGTCACATTGTCAACTAATGTTAAACTTGTGATCCACTTTTACCCGTAGGTCCTTTTCAGCAATACCATCTAGCCAAGTATTCCCCATTTTGTAGCTATGCATTTGATTTCTTTTTCTTCTGAAATGAAGTATTTTGCACTTACATTTATTGAATTATATATCTTGTTGAATTCAGAAAAATTCTCTAATTTGTCAAGCTCCTTTTGCATTCTAATCCTGTGCTCCAAAGTGCTTGCAACCCTTCCCAGTTTGATGTCATCTGCCAATTTTATGTGTACTCTCCACTCCATTATTCAAGTCATTAATAAAAGTATTGAATAGTACCAGACCCAGGACTGACCTCTGTGGACCCCACTAGATACATCCTCCCAGTTTGACAGTGAACCATTGTTTGCTACTCCTCTAGTATAGTCTTTCAACCAGTTGTACACCCATGTTACAGTAATTTCATCTAGACTGCATTTTCTTAGTTTCCTTATGAAAATGTCATGTGAGACACTATGAAAAGCAGTGGTTCTCAAACTTTTGTACTGGTGACCCCTTTCACATAGCAAGCCTCTGAGTGCGACCCCCCCACACACCCCCTTATGAATGAAAAACACTTTTTTATATATTTAAAACCATTAAAATGCTGGAGGCAAAGTGGGGTTTGGGGTGGAGGCTGAGAACTTGCGACCCCCCATGTAATAACCTTGCGACCCCCTGAGGGGTCCCGCCCCCCAGTTTGAGAACCTCCGATGAAAAGCCTTACTAAACTCAAGATATATCATGTATACTGCTTCCCCACCATCCATTAGGCCAGTAACCCAATAAAAGAAGGAAACTAGTTTGGTGTGGCATGATTTGTTCTTGATAAATCCATGCTGGTTATTCCTTATTACCCTATTAGCCTCTGTGTGCTTACAAATTGATTGTTTAATAACTTATTCCAGTATCTTTGCCTTTGCCATCCAGTATATTTGCCTTTCTCCAGTTCTCTGGGATCTCACCTGCCTTCCATGAGTTCTTGAAGATAATTGCTAACGGTTCAGAGATTGCTTCAGCTAGTTCCTTAAGTACCCTAGAATGAATTTCATCAGATCCCGCTAACTTGAATACATCTAACTTAGCTAAATATTCTTACATAGGAACATAAGAACGGCCATACTGGGTCAGACCAAAGGTCCATCTATCCCAGTATCCTGTCTTCTGACAGCGGCCAACGCCAGGTGCCCCAGAGGGAATGAACAGAACAGGTAATCACCAAGTGTTCTATACCCTGTCGCCCTTTCCCAGCTTCTGGCAAACAAAGGCTAGGGACACCATCCCTGCCCATTCTTGCTAATAGCCACTGATGGGCCTATCCTCCATGAACTTATCTAGTTCTTTTTTTAACCCTGTAATAGTCTTGGCCTTCACAACATCCTCTGGCAAGGAGTTCCACAGGTTGACTGTGCTTTGTCTGAAAAATACTTCCTTTTGTTTGTTTTAAACCTGCTGCCTATTAATTTCATTTGGTGTCCCCTAGTTCTTGTGTTATGAAAAGGAGTAAATAACACTTCCTTATTTACTTTCTCCATACCAGTCATGATTTTATAGACCTCTATCATATCCCCCCTTAGTTGTCTCTTTTCCAAGCTGAAAAGTCCCAGTCTTATTAATCTCTCCTCATATGGCAGCCGTTCCATATCTCTAATCATTTTTGTTGCCCTTTTCTGAATCTTTTCCAATTCTACTATATCTTTTTTGAGATGGGACGACTACATCTGCATGCAGTTTTCAAGATGTGGGCGTACCACGGATTTATATAGAGGCAATATGATATTTTATGTCTTATTATCTATTCCTTTCTTAATGATTCCCAACATTCTGTTTTCTTTTTTGACTGCCGCTGCACATTGCGTGGATGTTTTCAGATAACTATCCACAATGACTCCAAGATCTCTTTCTTGAGTGGTAACAGGTAATTTAGACCCCATCATTTTATATGTATAGTTGGGATTATGTTTTCCAATGTGCATTACTTTGCATTTATCAACATTGAATTTCATCTGCCATTTTGTTGCCCAGTCACCCAGTTTTGTGAGATCCAATTGTAGCTCTTCGCAGTCTGCTTGGGACTACTTAACTATCTTGAGTAGTTTTGTATCATCTGCAAATTTTGCCACCTCACTGTTTACCTCTTTTTCCAGATCATTTATGAATATGTTGAATATGGTGTCCCCAGTACAGACCCCTGGGGGACACCATTATTTACCTCTCTCATTCTGAAAACTGACCATTTACTCCTACCCTTTGTTACTATCCTTTAACCAGTTACCAATCCATGAGAGGACCTTCCCTCTTATCCCGTGACAGCTTACTTTGCTTAATAGCCTTTGGTGAGGGACCTTGTCAAAGGCTTTCTGAAAATCTAAGTACACTATATCCACTGGATTCCCCTTGTCCACATGCTTGTTGACCCCCCTCAAAGAATTCTAGTAGATTAGGAAGGCATGATTTCCCTTTAAAAACCATGTTGACTGTTCCCCAAGAAATTATGTTCATTTATGTGTCTGACAATTTTGTTCTTTACTATAGTTTCAACCAGTTTGCCCAGTACAGAAGTCAGGCTTAGAGGCCTGTAATTGTCGGGATCACCTCTGGAGCCCTTTTACGTCTGTTAGTCTATAAGGTGCCACAGGATTCTTTGCTGCTTTTAAAAACTGGCATCACATTAGCTATTCTCCAGTCATTTGGTATAGAAGCTGATTTAAATGATAGGTTACAAACTATAGTTGGTAGTTTTTTAACCTATTCTTTTCCTATTTTCGCTTGCATTCCTTATGCCTTGTTGTTAATATTGATTGTGTTGAGTATCTGGTCACCATTAACCTTGTTAGTAAAGACTGAAGCAAAATAGGCATTAAACCCCTCAACCTTCTTGATGTAATCAGTTATTATCTTTCCTTCTCTACTAGTTAGTGGACTTATGCTTTCCTTTATCTTTCTCTTGCTCCTGATGTATTTAAAGAACCTCTTCTTGCCTTTTATGTCCCTTGCTAAGTGTAACTCATTTTGTGCCTTAGCCTTTCTGATTTTCTCCCTACATGTTTGTACTCCTCATTAGCAATTCATTCATATTCCCACTTTTTGTAGGATTCCTTTTTTCATTTTCAGGTTATGAAAGAGCTCCTAAGGGAGCCATATTGGCATCTTATTATTCTTCCTATCTTTCCTTTTCATCGTGATAGTTTGCAATTGTCCTTTTAATACTATGCCCTTGAGAAACTGCCAGCAATCCTGAACTGCTTTTCCCCTTAGATTTTCCTCCCATGGACCTTACCTACCAGCTCTCTGAATTTGTTAGTCTGCTTTTTGTTTTTTTGAAGTTCATTGTCCTTACTCTGCTGCTCTCACTCCTTCCTTCCCATAGAATCATGAAATGTATATTTTATGATCAATTTCACCTTATTGCCTTTAACCTTCAAATTCACTACCAATTCTTCCCTGTTGGTCAGAATCAAGTCTAAAATTACTGTGCCCCTGGTTAGTTCCTCCACTTTCTGCAACAAAAAGTTGTCCCCAATACATTTCAAGAATTTCTTGGAAAACTTCTGTTTTGCCGTAATACTTTTCCAACAGATGTCTATGTAGCTAAAGTCCCCCATTACTACCAGGTCTTGTGTTTTGGACATTTTTGTTATTTGTTCTAGAAATAATTTATCCACCTCCTTTTCCTCATTTGATGGTCTGTAATAGACCCCTAGCATGACTTCACCGCTGCTTTTTTTTGTTACCCCTTTTATCTTTACCCAGAGACTTTCAACTGGTCTGCCTCTCATATCTTTCCAGACCTCATAACCCCTCCTCCCTTTTCTTATCATGCCTGTCCTTCCTGAACAAGCTATACCAATCCCTCTATTCCAACCCCTCGATACCAACATTCCAGTCATGAGACTTATCACAGAAACTTGGTGGGATGACAGTTAAGTCAACTTTTAGCTTATGGACTAATACTTCCAGTTCTTCCTGTTTATTTCCACATTCTTCACACTTATTCCTCTGAAGAGTTGCTGAATATCTTAAGCTTTCATTGGGAGTTCAGCACCTCAGAGGATCAGAGGCTTTTGACTTGTGCTGGTCAAAATCTCTCAAAATTCTCCACTTGTGAGGTAACTCCCTTCTCTTCATGTGTCAGTATATTTATGCCTGCATCGGTAATTTTCACTCCATGCATCTGAAGAAGTGGTTTTTTACCCACGAAAGCTTATGCCCAAATAAATCTGTTAGTCTTTAAGGTGCCACCAGACTCCTTGTTGTTTTTTTGACAGGTAAAAAAATGTATCATAAAACTGGAAATTTCAGGTTTGATTTTATTATACCCTAACCGTTTAGACCCTATGCCATATAAAAGGCTGCAATTTTCCACTTGCTTGATAAAAGAAATGTATTTGCTTTGAGATGTGTTCTTGTATTTTACATTTGCTGGCTCATAAGCCACCTGAAATTTCTGAAGATGAAAACATAAATTGAAGTACTGAACAAGGTCATTCTGCTGGCAGACCAACCTAATCCAAATTATGGGGATAAGTTATGACAGTACCAGCATTGTTTTTCAACTAAGGTATGTTTTGTAGTTCTTTTCTTAGTAATGTTTCATGTATTTTGTTTTACTGCAATAAAGAGAAATGGACAAAAATAAGAACCAACAAGAAGTGAATTTCAAGCCAAAACCCTGATGTAATGTTGCTGAGGTTTATATAGATAATTACCACACTTCAGATTCCACTACACTCTGGGCTTTGCTGATATCCCATGATGAATTTAGATCTGTGAGAATTGATATAATGTTGTAAAAATAATATTTGTAAACTTTTTTGTTCCAAACAACTGCTCAGTTTGATCCTATTTATGCCACTTAGCAGTTATTCCCATAGTTGTATGAACAGGTTTTTGTTCACAGAAATGTTTGGGGGAATAGCTAACAGTGTAGGGAGGGGTATGCTAGGGCATGCACCGGGGCAGGAAGGGGCACATTGCGGGAGGCCCTGGAGCTGCCCTTATTTGCCTGGCACCATTCTGCTCAAATTCAGGACTTGCAAAGGTACCTATGCCTGCTCCCCATTATGTTCCTGTGCCAACCTCAGTTTGGCTGGAATGGAGAATGGGGACATGGTGATGGTCCAGTGATTAGGGCACTAGTGTAGGACTTGGGAAATGTGGGTGCAAATTCCTGATCTACCACAAACTTCTTGTATGATCCTGGCCAAGTCACTTAGTACCTCTGTGTCTCAGGTCCCCATCTGTAAAATGGGCGTAATAGCATTCCCCTCCTTCACAAGTGTTGTCAAGATAAATACAATAAAGATGCTGAGGCATTCTGATAGCATGGTGATGATTGCCATATAAGTAACATAGACAGTTTTTTAAGAGGCTTGCAATAGCAGTGTAAAAAGAACATGTTGCAAAATGAGGATATGAAGACAAACTGGGAAAACACAGGCCTCTAAAGAGACAGACTCCTGCATCGCTGAGATGAAATCTCTCTAAAAGAAGAAAATTGATTTGAAATGATGATTTTGCTGAGCTTATTTCCTTCCTGGGAGACTGTTGTCAGTTGTGCAAGCCTCACACTGAGTATGTGATAGTGAAACCACTCCATGGTTCAGATTATAAATAATTAAAAGTAAGCCTCATAAAATGCAAAAATCAAGAACAATAATTGCTAATAAGCAGCCTCGGTGTTTGTTTGTACATAAATTGCCCTCAGTTGTAATATTCTAATTCTAAAACTTAATTAGGACTAGTTCCAAAAGTATTCATCAGTTCTGTAACTAAGGATACTAAGCCCTTCTCTTGCTTTCTTTCTTTCCTTTTTTATTAACATGCACAGGCTCCAATTTTGAAGAAAGGTATTGTAAATTAATTCAGCAATGTCACCAGGCATATAATTCCCAATGTTTAAGAAAGCATACTGCAGGCTCAAATCCAGGTGTTGTCATATTGTGTGGAACAAAGATAATGTGCAAATAACACAGAGGGCCTTTCATCCGAGAATCTTGAGGCACTTACAAAAGTAAGTATGTAGTAACATCATCACTGTTTTACAGATGGAGAACCTGAGCCTAGAGAGATGTGACTTTTCCACGCTCATATAGGGAGTTAGTGGCAGACATGTAGGATGGTGTTCCATCCAATGCATGGCGGGGCACCTGTCCATGGGACCAGAGGCAACGGCCACCAATTTATTTTAATTCCTTCAGATCTCTTAGATGACTCTTTCCTCCTCCTCTCTCAAGATCCAAGTATAGATTTGGAGGAGAAGATTGTTCAAGTTATTTCTGGAATAATAATGTCCTCCGCTATTTCAAACAATCCAAGAGCTTCCAGGGGTCTAAGCATTCCTGGACCCCTGCTGAAAGTTGTCCCCGTACCCCCCGCCGCCCCAATTGAAATGGTGCCGCTGCACAAAACTGAGCAAAGTGAGTGAGTGGGAGAGGACGGTGCACCCACTGAATTGGGAGGCTACATCTGTCCTGGGATGAGGCCCCTAATGCCCATTCTTGCAAGAAGGGGTGCAACCAGAATTTTCCTAAAGAGGGAGCCCTGTGCTGTCCTGCACCCGGCCCCACATACTCCCCAACCCCAGCCTCACACCCAGCCCCGAGCTCTCTACCGCTCCCCCATACCCAGTCCTGAACTCTCTCACCCTGCCCCACACCTGGGCTCTTACCCAGAGAGGCAGTCAAGCTGAAAAGCGCCATCCCCAGAGGCCAGTCAGTTCTGAGAGCGCTAGACCCTATGTCGTCCTATGTCTCTGCTTCCCCAGGAAGCCTCAGAAGCCAGGGTCCAACCCCCCACCTCCCTCTCATGTCCTCTGCTCTGCTTCCTGCTGCGGGTGCCCAGTGCCTGTGGGATCTGGAAGAACTGCAAAGGTATGAGCAGGGAGAAGGGCCCAAACAGGAGCATGGGGTTGCAACTCTACTCAAATTTATCCTGGCCACCCTTCTGTCATGCCAGCGGGGAAGGGGCCTTGCTGTTAGGCTGCCCAGCTCCAGTCAGGGGCTAAGGGAGGGTCTTGCCCCCACCCCCATTGCACCCCTACTTGCGAGACACAGAGCAGTCTCATTCCCACATGATGGGACCCTTTGCTGTGCAGGGGAAGCCATAGCTAGAAAATATTTTCATTTGCCCAATCGATGTGAAAAGCTGACACATTAGCTTTATGGGGAAAATGTATCCATTTGAGGCTGTGACCTTGCAAACAGTTATGCGCATGTGCTGGCTGCCTTCTTGGCTGACATACCAAGGACTGAATGGAGGTCCTGTAGAGTTAGAAGCATGAGCTGCTCCAGCTTGTGCTAAACAATTGAGGCTGTCTAATGGGTGCTATGCCAGACTCATATCCTCGGTAGAGCAGGCACAGAGTGGGAGCAGTAACAGGGGTCTGCTTATGCTTAATATGACTGATTTGAGCAGTCCAGCTACTCACCTCAGGGGTTCAGCACATGTATAAGTGTCTTCAGGGTGAGAGCTAAAGGAGGAAAGTTAAAAATGGCAATAAAACAGGAAAAGGGAACGCCTTGTACAGCTCTAAAAGAACTACAGGCTGGTTGTGACTGCTGCTTTCTCTAGTCCTCGAGGACTTGCCAAGCCTTTTAGCCTTAGAACGGGGACTCAAGAGAAAATTTAAACATGTTTTTTTTATTAGAGGGAGCCCTCGTTGTTGAGAGAGAGAGAAAAAGGCTGCTGCACCTGTAAAAATGACGAGCCTATGGAAAGAAAGAAAGAAAGAAAGAAAGAAAGAAAGAAAGAAAAGTCCCATGAGAGGGACGAACAGTGCACTTAGAAAAGGAACAGGATTGTTGCTCTAGAGAAGGTTGTTTATGGCTTCAGGAGGATAAGTGCAAGATGGAATAGATCAGTGTAGAATCAGGAAAAGTTAACAGAAAACTTTCTCTTTGTTTTCTTATTAAAAGGTAAGATGGAAAAAATGTGTGAAGAATAAGGTATAAAATACAATGGCAACCATATCAAACTTTCCCACCGATTTGTTTGATTCCTGCTGCTCAGCCAAAGAACAGACTCAAGGCTACTTCTTTTATTAACTGAAAGTGTGGTAGGCGCTGAACAGATGTATATGAAGACACGAGCCTTCTGCTCCACTGCCGTGCACCTTTTGCAGCCATTTACACATTTGCAAAGTGCATGCTAGATGCTAGGGAATCACAATGGGATCATTTCAAACACACTTTGGAATTGTTGGATGAAATTTACCCCATGTAAAGCCCATGAACCACTTTAATCCCATGTAAAGCCTCCAAATTCCTGGGATTAGACTAAAGGTCTATAATCCTATATTTAATTATTTAAACATCCTACTGTATGTCTACTCTTAGCATTTTTCTATTGAATGTGAACAAACGATGTTGGGATTTTCCAGAGAGCCTAAGGGAGTTGGACCCCTTCCTCTTTTGAAAATCCAAGCAGTAGGTGGCTGTGCCAACATGGTTTGTTTACTTTCAGTAAATAGTGATCTTTCATCCTTTGAAATTTTTCATATCTGATGTAATATTAGTTTCTGCATTTTGTGGGTTTCATTTTTATAAAAGACAATATCTAATGAACTGGCACCCAGTTTAAGGAGGTCTTTTAAGCAACAGCACAAATGTCCCACTGGACTTAGTGGAGGGAAAGATATTACATCAGATCAGCAATCTGCAGAAAAGGGGAAAGAGGAAGGGCAGGCTCAGCTCCCCTGGAGCCTTCCCCTGCCCCCCACGTGGTAGTATCATGCCTGGGTAGGCTGGGGTAGGGGAGAAAGTGAGGTTTCTCCATATGCCCCTGTCACTCATTTGGCTGGTCTGTGAGGAAAAAGAGAATTGATTAGCTCTTGCAGCCTACCCCCAACCACTGCTGTATATGAAGCCCTCACAGATATGCAAATCCATCCTTGTGGCTGTGTTCCATTCTGATGGTATGTCATGATAAATGAACATTAATATTTCTGGTCCAAAAAGATGGCTTCATTTTCCCAGTTAGCTTAATCAGAAATTTCACCCTACCTTGTTAAAACATATCATATCATGACAATTCAAATCAGTCCCTCTTTACAGAAGGAAATTATTATCCCCCTTACTTTACTCCCCCTTCCAAAGCATTAACATTTTCCTCTCTGTTTAAAAAAATATATTCTCATTGAATTCTCACAGGCTGCAGATAGTCCAGGTAACTCATCACCCTGCTTTCATACAAAAAATTATCTCAAGCTTAGTCTGCACTAGAAAAGGTTTGCCAGTATAATTTATACCAGTAAACCCTCCTGCTGTAGCTACATCTTATACTGTCAAAAGAGTGCTTTTTCCTGGCATAGCTTATACAAGCTAAATAAGTTATACCGGCAAACAAGAGCAGAATAAGCTGCATCTACACTAGGGCTTTTACCAGTAAAGACATCTGTAAAAATTAAATAAAAATCATATCTATAAATGACATTAGTATACCATGGAAAAGATTCTAATAGCCTGGCCTCAGTAAGCCATATTGTTTTATTTAACCAGCCACAAACAAACAAAATACCTGCAACAAAATATCTACTCAGTCAGTCAACTACATTTCCCAGAGGACCATGGAGTTTAGGGTCAAAGTTCACAATTCAGTCCCATGTATAAAAGGCCCCAGCTTCCTACTGTGCTCCATTACAAACAGGTCCAAACTACAAGGAGGATATTGACAGTTTGTAGCAGTTTTCTAGTGTTCTTTGCCTGCAGTGGTGTATAAGCAACTCTGCAATCTAACTTGTGAACAGTACAAGGTACCTTTAAGTAATACCTAAAACAATACATTGTACCCTTGCTCTCTGGTTTGCATATTACAGCATTAAGTAATCTCTTAATTACTTTTTTTCTGAGAAATCAAACTCATTTAAAATACTGAAGTCCTCTTAAAGAAAAAGCTTTAGGTCTTTTACCATGTTATTTAGTTACAATAATCCCAGTGACAAAGTAAAACATCAATGTTTCTAAATTATTTTAAAATATAATAGGAAGTCTGCTAGCTCTTAAAAAAAATCACTCCCATTCATTCCCCTTCCCCTCCTCCCAAACATATATACTGGTAGCAATCAGTTTCCTGTCATATGCAGACTACCTCCCATCCAGGTAGTTACTGAATTGCAATATTTTAAGGAAGAATTTGGACCAGAAATAAGTAATATCAAGCTAGTAGTTCTATTTCCTCATAATAAGGAAAACGCAGGGTCCTATAAAGCAAACCTTGGCTTAAGGAAGGGGCAATGTGTGATATCACTAAGAAGCCAAACCATGGCTAGTAAAGCTTAATAATTGTTGCTGAGTCAAGTGTAGTGGACCAAATGTATGTATGTTAGCTTAGTGAATTACTTTACCAGTTTTGATGGCTATATGAATTGTTCTACACTGGGCTATGTGGAAACTTTAAAACCCAGAAGTAAGGTTCTTCTGAAACTGATACGTGTAGGATAGGAAGAGATCAGATACCAAAACTAGGGTAAGTAGTGCTGGTCAGGGCGGGTGATTAGTATGATGTAGCTAATTTTGTGATGGAAAATTGGTATGAAAAGGGTTCCAGATGCACACAATTTTGTGGAGTGACTCAGTGGTGTTTGACAGTTTGTGGAAGCTGAAAGGCTTTGGCTGAAATAAAGAGTGAGATGTGTAGAGAAAATACTGAGGGTGTGGCAGCAAGGGAGAAATCAATAGTGATCAGGTTTATGACTGAAGAATATACCTCAGAATCACTGGCAACAGCTGTTTCCTGTGTCTGTAAACATTTTAGTGTTGATGGTGAGCCCTGTGAATTGTGCTAAATAGTCCGTGACACAAATAAACCTGTCTTCATGTGACACTAATCTCACCAACCTCATCAGACAATGTTTTTTATCCTAGTCTATGTCCCTCACTGACCAAACATATGTCTAGACACAGACTTAAAAAAAGTTATACAAGTTTGATAGTAAACTTGTATCAAGTTTCTTTATATCACCTTGATCAAAATCTCTTTAAAAAGGGAAAATTTTCTAGTATTTCCCACTCTATCCTTATCTGAGTATTTCCTCTTCCAAAATGAGCTTGGTAGTGTCTCTACTCCTAATACAGTAGAACCTCAGCGTTTCGGACACTTCAGGAATGGAGGTTGTTTGTAACTCTGAAGTCCATAACCTCTTGTTCAGTGATGGGGTCGCGGCTGCAGCTGTGGGATCAAGGCTCCAGGTGTGGGGGGGTCTGGGCTTCTAACCCACGGGGCACAAGGGCTCTGGGTGGGGGGCTCCAGACTTTTGCCCTTTGGGAGCACCAGGGCTCAGAGCTTTAGACCTGGGGGGAGTGCTGGGGCTCAGGGCTTCAGCTCCGTGGCGCCATTCCAGGTTTCAGCCTTGCAGAGGGCGCCAGGGCTCAGGGCTTCAGCCCCATGGCTCTGTCCCCAGTTTCAGCTCCACGGAGGGCACTGGGGCTCGGCTTCTCATGACTCCACTCCCGGTTTCAGCTGGGGGCAAGCCAGGGATCAGGGCTTTAGCTACAGGGGGAGCGCTGAGGCTGAAACCAGCACTCCCCCAGTAGCTAAAGCCCCAAGCCCCGGCGTCCCCTGTGAGGCTAAAGCCTGGAACAGAACTGCAGGGCTGAAGCATGGAGCCCCAGCGCAACCCCCAGGCCTAAAGCCCTGACCCCCCTCACCCTGTGTCTGCAGTCCCACTCCCCTTGTGCTTGAAGTCTGGAGCCCACCAGGACTAAGGCCCTGAGGGCCCCCCTGCCCCGCTGATCCCTGGAGTTTTTATAGTATGTTGAAGGGGGGCTTCTGAAAGAGAGAGATTGAGAACCCCTGCAGTACAGTATTTGCTGTTTTTTTTTTCTCTGCTGCTGCCTGATTACTTCCACATGGTGTCCAGTTGACTGGTCAGTCCATAATTCTGGTGTTTGTATCTTTGAGGTTCTACTATTAAAAAGAAGGATCTTCCAGCACTCAGTCTTTCCCTTCAGAGAGAGAGAGAGTGCATGCATGAGTGATTTTTGATTTTTTGAATGGCCCAATTTATTGCATTCTGTGCTACAGGCACTTCTTTTTAAGCCATGCTTGGTGCAGCCATATGTCTGTGTATTCAAAAGAATGGACCAATCTTAGAACATGAATGTACCACTCACCTGGTTATCTGGATAAAAACAGGCCATCATATGGATTATTTAAACCAATATTTCCACTGTATCATGTTTTCCACTTGTGGCACTGCAGTATTGGTGCCATAAAAAGTATTGTATTTTTCCTTCTCAGAAAGGTGGCTGCAGAGAGGAAATTTATGGTCTCTGCCTATTGTGCTTGTTTATCATCACTCATGTTTGCATAACATGTATTCAAAGTACCTGGTGAGAGGTAAATAAGCAAAAACTTCATTGCATTTAGTTGAACAAGCTCTGGGAAATCAGTAAGGGTTGAGAGATTTAAGACATCCATTGCGCATTCACCTCTTTTAAAAAAAATTAAGACTGAAAAATATTTTCTTTTCAATATATATGGAGTACAAAATTATGCTGTCTGCCTTCTCAATACCTTTGTAAGTTTTTTTTTTTTTAACCTTATTTTTCCACCCCACTTGATTCCTGTTATCTGATCAGTTTGCCATTTGTCCAGCTGTTGTTGTTTGACCTTGCCTACTGCCTCCTTGGTAGTCACTAGATGTTTTGTTTTTCCTAATCTCTTGTCCACTGGTCAATCAGTTGACGCTGTTCAGCTTTGTTTGTCCCTTGTCAGCTTGGGCATTGTTGGCAGAATGTCAGGAGTATGTTTTGTGTCTCTGAATAATCCTACCTAGCACTTGCAGTTCCCTTCACAGGTTACTATTTCTGCCATGTTAATATGGGAAATTTCACTGCAGTATTGAGGTACTAGTTTAAAAAAATGTTGGAACAGCAGTTCTATTAGAGGGCACATAAACACTTGAAGGATGACACAATATGCTGTCATATTGAATTGGTTACTGATACAACTTGTGTTGCTTCCTATTTTCACTTGATGTTAAAGATTGTTTTCCTGAATGAACTATGACCATAATTGTGGAAGATATTGAGTTTTATCAGCGAAATTACTGAGCACAGAGGCTTGCTTTCAAGTATTCCACACAGCATACTAGAAATAAAAAGCAACTGGCCCAGTTATGTCAGCTACTCTCACAGCTCCCCCACTGCAGTGGGGATGCAGAAAGCCTTTGCACCAAGGAAGATAAATTGAGCATAAACAGACCTTGGCTCTCAATTGCTGCTTATTGACCAATTTTCTACTGGAACCTTGAGGGCTAGTGATTCTTGGGTTTTTTTTATAATCCATGTTTACTTTTTGCCACCAGTGTCAGTCCAAAGAGCTGAAGAAAAAGTACTTTAGTTTGTGAGGGGAGTGTAAAGGGTAACAAGAATACGACAGAAATTAGCAACCTACCATTTTCTGGACCAACTTTTCTCCTTCCTTTATTTTACCATTAGACGAGTTAGAAGCATTTCTTCTATTTTTGCTGACTGCTTCACAGTTTTGTTAACCACAGGTTTGCCAAATAATGCTCTTATTCATATGAGCTGCCTATTTCAGGACTTAGATTAAGATTCACCCAGAGTATAGCTAATTCACTTAGTAATTTATTAAGGCAGGGGACAGTTTAATTCAGCAGATTTTTTCATTTTACTGCAGGACAACATTCCTTAAATACAACTAAATATAGAAAATTAGTAATCTTAGTGTGAAATTGAAGAGGGCAACAGCTGGAAAACAGAATGACTGGACTTTTAGGTAAAGTGAATTGAAAATAGTAAACCGTGTGATTTCACAAATACCAAATTGAGTACATATGGCCCTGATCCTACAAACACTAACACATCTGAATACTCTGATTGGATTCAAGTGTTTGCAATGTTGGGGACTCTGGTTAGAAGTTGGGCTGCCAAAGTAATTTGTGGACTCTAGAGAAATTAGTATGTCTGGGCTATTTTAGGCAACCCGGTCATCATATGCCAGACTACCGTCTCCATACAAGTGGTGACCAGGGAACTCTTCAAAATACAATCTGCATTTTAACTATTTAAATAGGAAAGTTCTGAGCTAACTGTATTTCACTCGATGGGACTAGTTGTGGTATAGTCTATGATTGACAGTAAATATCCTACCGAAAATAGTTTTACGGGTGAGATGGCATTTTCCAGGGAATTTCTGTTTCCCAAGGTTAAAGTTTTCTATTAAAACGTTGAGAATTTTATTTCCGTCAGACATTACTTTCTTGACTACATTTGGCCCCTTGACAATATAACATGGACCTGAGATTCATTCCTATCTTAACAGCCTTTGTGGAAGTCACTTTTCTATATCAGTTACATTTTTGTATGGCCTAAATGTATCAGATCTAGAATTCCAAGAAATTATGCCGATATTCTGAGAAGCTCAGGGAAGGGGACCGTTTTAGTCTGTTAAATTGTATTTATAGATAATAAGTGAAGCCTTCCTCTTCCTTAGTCCTGAGTTGAAACTTTTAATGAGTTACGAAGTCAAATCCTGATCTGCAAGCTGTTCCATGTGGTCGAATCATGGCGTTAGGGTCCACCTGCATGGATCAGCTGGTGGGACTGCGGCCTAAAATAACAACTTTCTTGTCCTATGTGGCTGGAAGCTCTGATCTGTTCCATCCTATCTGACTTTCTGGGTGTAAGAGATGCAATCAAGTTATCCATATGGTGGCTTCTTCAGTGATAAATTCTGATCTCACAGCATAGTCACTTATTGCTGCCATGGGCAGTGGTATGGCCATCTGACATCTTTGTATAATCAATAACCAAGATGTGCATAAGGAAAGAATTCTGTGATAATCTTTGCAGCATCTAAAGCAAAGCAATTTCTAATTATAAGAGACAATACCCATGTTACCCTCTTTAAAGCACTGGCCTGGGGCATACAAGAAAAAAATTCTATTTTCTAGCACAGCTATGTCTCACCTTTATAGGCACACACCAAAGAGGAACAGAAAATAAATAGCACATAATTTTGCATTTTTATAATAAGTTTGAAACTAAACTCTAGGAAACCTTGTCAGCCCCTGCTAAGCTGATTCCAATTAAAGCTTCTGGCAGAGTTCCAGCTGTTTTACTACCTCAAATAGCACTGAACATAACAAGGTTTATGAAGCATTCAAAAGTCAAATACCCTATTACCATAAACATGTAGTGAAATCAACTCTTCTACCAATTTTCGGCTTTCTTTCTTTCTTTCATTTACGTTGGGCTAATCTAAGATGTCTATTTCTTTTGTTTTGTCCTTTTTTTTTTTTTTTTTTTTTTTTAATGCTTGCATGGAAAGCAAAACAAGAATTAGTATTTGAACAGCGCGTGATTTACCCTGCACACCTACTTCCTGGGGCAATTTTATTATGATACTTTCTATCCCATTCTATTTTTGATATAAACATTTTGGAAATCTGTTTCCTATTGTAGTACTGATTCTGCAGCAGAAGGCAGTGTGTATTTACATTAATCTATCCTGAACTACTTGGGAAGCAATCTGCAAACCTGGGCTGCTAATGTCAAGGTTTTGAGTAGAGTTTGTGGGTGATTCAGTATACTAGTAATTCAAACACAAATGGAACTAAAGGAAAAAGTAACTGTGAATATCAGAGAGCCAGTATTTTTTTTCCCTAGGACCATTTTGGCCTATACAATTCTTTAATCTGTTGTCGTTCCTATTTAAACTGAGAGGAGTTGAAGGGTCTACTTCTTTACGATTTCCATTGGGGAAACCAGTGCTTTGCTTGACAACATTAGTTGCTTTTTGTCACCATGTTGATTAAAGCAGTAGAAGACAGAACGTGAATGTGTTGTAAATAGAGCTGGCTAGAAAATGGACATTTCTATTAGCCTGGTTAGAGAACTCACCCAGGGCTGTAGGAGACCGAAGTTCAATTCCCCCCGTCTGCCTCATGTGGAGCAGGGATTTGAATCCAGGTCTCCCTCCGCCGTGAACACTGGGATATGGGGTATGCTGTGGTGGATGTGTCTCAATCTCCTCTCCTGTTGAAGCTGTTCCACTTTGTATGGAATACATAATCACAGGCCAGAGAGAGAGCAAGAGTGACTTTACAACCCAGTGGCTAGGGCACTCACCTGGGCTGCGAAAGACCCAAGTTCCAGTCCATGTTCCAATGGCTATTTATTTATCCAAAGTGGAACAGCTTCGACAGGAGAGGAGAGATTGAGAACCCCCCCCCCCAACTCCCTGAATATGCCATATCCCAGTTGTTGGAGCACTTACCTGGGAGGTGGGAAGTATAGAGCAGGGATTTGAACCCACCTCAGGCAGAGTTTGAAACGGTCTCCCTCACATCCTGGGTTAGTGCTCTAACCACTGGACTAATGGTTATCAGACAGACGGCACCACCCTCCTGTGCTTTGTATGAGGCCCAATCCAGTTGTGTTCTCAGGCCACTCTTACCGAATTCGGCGCCCCAGGTGAGAGAGGTGGGAGAATACTAATCTGAGTATCCTGCTGGGGATTAAGTGTAAACTAGGCTCCTGGGTGTCAGGATTTAGGTGACTGCGCATGACTGGTGGCAGAAATATCAGTGTTTTGGGGGGTTTTACCTGAGGGTTGGCAATAGCTGGGGGGGGGGGGGGGAGGAGAGGAACAGTGTTGAGGATCTAAATTTTGGATTTTTGCACTTAAATCTCTTTATGGATCTAGCCCTAACGCTCTCTCACTATCTTTAAATGAGATGCACATTTTCAAACTCTTTCAATTTAAACTACATGTGTCTCTTTATCACATTGCAGCTTTCTGTAATTGTGAAATTTCCCACTGCTTTTTACTGTATTTATATCTTGTTTTAGGAAGAATAATTTCTTCCACCAATAACACTGATAATAAAGGACCTGATCCAAAGCCCACACAAGTCAATAGAAAGACAGACTGGTCTTAGCATCAGGGCAATAATGGATTAGATTCAGATAACTCAGTTGAAGTAAACGTCAAACAAGGAGTTTCTCTTTTTTTTTTTTTTAACTTTCAAGCAGAGATCACACCCAATTGTTCTGCAACATAACAACCCATATTGTCTTCCACTTTACAGTTGTGAATTTTAAAGAATTCCCTATCACTTGCACTGTTGATTTTAGGGAATCTCATGTTTTTAATGCAAACTTCCAAAAGTACAGACAGAATCACAAGTAGGGACAGAAAAACCTCCAGATTCAGAATTTGTGTTTAGTTTGGAATGGAAGTTTTATCTGAATCATTTGAGCCTCCTGGGGCTGAAAAATAGTGATATTTCTACCGCATTCTCATGGTATCTTGGCATAGCCTGGTTGCAATTAGAAAAAAAGCACTCATCCAAAGGTTCATTTTGTGTTTAGTTGTAAAGCCATTCAAACTTCAGGGATAGGGTGGGGGAGAAGGGGAGAAACCGGTTTGCCTAATCCAAAATAGAATTGCCCCTAACTTAAGTACTAGGCCTGGTCTACACTACAAAGTTAGGTTAACATCATAAATTACCTTGCGTCAACTTATTTGTGCATGTGTCTACACTCAAATTTCTCTCTCGCTGAGGTAAGCACCCTGTTATAGCAATGTAGTTATACCAGCTTCCCGAGCAGCATTGAGCCCTGGTTGACATACTGTGTTGGAAGTAGCACAAGTGTAGACACTCCGGACTCTTGTCAACCATAACAATCCTCCAGCAACTGTCCCACAATGCCCAACAGTGACTACTCTGGTCAGTCCACTGCCCAGGGTTCACGGAGACCAGAAGCCACCTCCCTCCCCCTGCCCTTTAAAGACCCTGCATAGTTTTGAAATGCCTTTTCCTGATTGCCCAACTTGGTGAGCCCACCTAGCAGCTTTCCCTTATTGCGTGCAACTCCCCACTTGACCACGCTGGCTATGTGCTCTCCACGCACTCCTGCCTGGAGAAAATAGGAGGCATTTGCTCTCCTGGGCCTGTGGGGAGAAAAGTCTGTGCAGGCACAACTACAGGCCACTTGTGGAAACCTGTACAACTATAAGACTTCACAAAGGACCTCACACAAAGGGATCAGCAGCAGAGCTGTGTGAAAATGAAGGAACTGCACCAGGCATGCCACAAGGCCAGGGAGGCCAACAGTTGAGCTGGTGCCGTGCCGCACGCCTGCCACTTTTACAACGAGTTGCATACCGTACTTGGCAGAGACCCCATCAGCAACCATAGGTACCTCATTGGAGCCTGAAACAGAGATCCCTGTTGTGAACAGTGAGGAAGAGGAGGGATATGCAGTGGTGTGGTGGACCTGCAGCTATGCCACAAGCCAGGATATTTTTGAGACTCCACTGCAGTTTAGCCAGTCCCATCAGCTGAGCACAGACGAGCCCAATCCAAGGGTAGGAACCTCAGGTACACATGTGCATGCATTCTCCCTTAAAACGTTTAAATGAGAAGATGGCACCCAGCCCAACCCCCCGTTAGCAGGACATAGGTATCTACTTTTCGTCACTTTACTTGTACCTATCTCTTCTTATACAAGCAGAGGTGGACTTAGCTGCTTTTCATTCTCCTGTATGGCTAGGGAAGGGAAGGGAAGGGGGCATGCAGAGCCATTTGTTTTATGTACAGAGGGATGTCCCTTGTATCCTCCTGAGAGATCTTGATTAAATTTTCATAAAGAAACTCTGCAGTCCTCTCCCGGAGGTTTCTTGGGACGGCTGCTTTATATCTTACTCTACTTTCCCATGCAATTAATTTGGCAGGCATCATTGCAGTAAACAGACTAGCAGCATACCGGCCCGGGCAGTATACCGGCCCATGCCAGCACCACCGGTGTTCTCTACACATTTGCGACGCTTAGAAGTGAGATATCAGCTAAAATCACCACTGCCTGTGGAAAATAGTGCCAGTGTTCAGTGCCCTGTACTCGCAACTATGGAAATAGAGGCTGAAATTTTAATGTTTCCTATGACCGAACAGTTCCCCCCTCATTTCTCCCCACCTGGTCTCAAGGTTCCTTCCCCACTCTGAACTTTAAGGTACAGATGTGGGGACCCACATGAAAGACCCCCTAAGCTTATTTTTACCAGCTTAGGTTGACAATACGCTGCCACCACCAAGCGTGTTCCAAATATTTAGGGAGAGCCACTTGGAACTCTGCCTTTCCCCAAATATCTCCCAAGTCCCTAACTCCCCTTTCCTGGGTAGACTTAAGAATAATCCTCCCCTAAGCTCCTACACCCCTTTCCCTGGGAAGGCTTGAGGATATCCCCTCACCAATTAGTCCTGGTGAACACAGATCCAAACCCTTGGATCTTAAAACAATGAAAAATCAATTAGGTTCTTAAAAGAAGAATTTCATTAAAAGAAAAGGTAAAAATCATCTCTGTAAAATCAGGATGGAAAATAACTTTACAGGGTAATCAGATTCAAAGAGCCCAGAGGAACCCCCTCTAGCCTTAGGTTCAAAGTTACAGCAAATAGAGGTAAATTCTCTAGCAAAAGGAACATTTACAAGTTGAGAAAACAAAGATAAAACTAATACTCCTTGCCTGGCTATTACTTACAAGTTTGAAATATGAGAGACCTGTGCAGAAAGATTTGGAGAACATGGATTGATGTCCGGTCCCTCTTAGTCCTAAGAGCGAACACAAACAAAAGCCTTTCCCCCGCCCCCACCCCCAAGATTTGAAAGTATCTTGTCTCCTTATTAATTCTTTGGGTCAGGTGTCAGCCAGGTTACCTGAGCTTCTTAACCCTTTATAGGTAAAAGGATTTTGGTGCCTCTGGCCAGGAGGGATTTTATAGTATTGTATACAGGAGGGTTGTTACCCTTCCCTTTCTAGAATGGTGTGCCATGCTCATCATGGCAGTGGCCTGAGAGCAGTGCTGTGCAGAGGTGCTCCAAAGCTGAAGTATCAATAGGTGCGTCTTATTTAAAACTCGTATGGGATTAAGGGATTTCTGAAACTTAACTTTCACTTTCAGTTGTCACTGAAAATATGATACATCCATCTGCTTTATTGGTAGTTGTAGTCTTGAGGGTTGCCCACTCTCCACTCATGGAATGTCTGACCCTGACACATTGCCTGGAGTCAGAGTCCTGTGTAGCAGGAGATGATTAATTGCCCTATACATTTACATGATAGAAACTTCTCAGTGGGGGGCTGCTAACACCAAAACGATTTCCCACTGACCTAGAGCAATCCAATGTTGCAAGTTTCCACAGTGCAATCACCATGTGCTTCTAAACTGTCAATGCAGCCTTCATTCTGGTGTCCATGTGCTGGAGGGGATGAGCTCAGCACACAGATGCAGGAATGTGGCCTTTCGCATCTGAAAGTCACTGTTCATTGTCCCAAATCTGCATTAGGATGCAGTCACACCAGTCAGTGCTTGGTTCTCAGGCCCATTAGCAGCGCTTCACCATCTGCAGCTGCTTCATAAATGCTACCAACAACCATGAATTGGTTTTTTTGCTATGTCCCGTAGCAATCTGTCCTCAAAGAAATCATCATGTCCCCTGTTGCGGTACTTGCTGCAGCGCCACAAATTCTGGAGGATCGTTCATCCTGCATTTGTAGAGCTCATGACAATAGTGCAAAGCCGTGAGGCTCTATCCTTCTGTCAGAGATGACAGACAGCTACTAGTGACATGCAGGTTTGTGAGATTTAAAGTGTGCAAATGATGGGATAAGAATGGCATTAAGGGATGGAAAAAGTTGCATGATAGGAATTGTGTGCGCTCCATAATGCGTTGCAAAAATTCCACATAAGGTATTTTACTGGCGGGGGGCACATGGCACACTGGGATACCAACCCATGGTGCACCACACTTTGTGGCCACACAAGCACTTCTGGTGAGTACATGTAGCATCAGCACAAGCAGGTAAGCATGCACACGCACAAGCTGTACACCGACATAACTTACGTCCACCAACGTTTATGGTGTAGACATGGCCCTCATATTGCTTTGGAAACCAGATAATGAATTAATAAAAAATATAATAGTCCATCACTGATATTCTTGTACAATAAATTGCAAGTTTTACCCTGGCAAATGCTTCATGCATCTTCGCTCTTAGAAACCATCATGATGCTCTTTGACAGACATAAGGGGTCAGGCCTTGTGTTTGGTGGAGCTGCCGCCCTGGGAGAGGAAATCTGGTAGTGCAGAGGGCGCTTGTTCCTCTTTAAAGTCTCCCTGTCCTCAGCCCTCAGCCAGAAAGCCAGCAGGGCAGGCACAGCAGCTCCCGAGCAGCCAGAGGAGGCAGCAAGCTCCGCGGTTCCCAGGCTGCTGCTGTTAACGCTCTGTCAGACTGCCAGACTAGCAGGGTGCAGCAGTGCTCTGGCAAACTGTTACTGTCACAATGAGGGATGGCACTCTGTATAGAGCAGCAGGAAATGGATTCATTTCTTTTTTTAAATCTTAATTTTTATTAAAAAAATACGTATCTATCCCATCCGCCCGGGCCCTTTTAAATCACCGGGCCCCTGGGTAATTGACCCCTTGTTGGCAGGCCTATAAGGGGTTTGCTTTCTAAAATCCTGATCTTTCAAATTTAAGTGATTTAATTACTATCTTTTTAAGGATTAAAACAAATATAAAACTTGTTCAAATGAAACCTTGTATAGATACTTTTGTACTTAGTCTTAATCTTTCTGAACAGAGGAAATACTGGTCGTGTTAGTGAATTGCAGCATGTTAAAAGTTTCTGATGGGAACCTGATTTCATTTTATACCGGCTCTAGCACAGATAGTTACATGATGATTCCCTTGTACTCTGGTTCTCTCTTTCTCTCTTTCTTTCTTTCTTTTTGGCTGATGGCAACCTTTGCAAAGCTGATATTTGATGCAAAGAGCTCTATTTAGTTTGTATTTAAGGTCTGAAAAAGAAAATATGGTCAATCCCATAAGGAAACTCCATAGTAGAACTGATTATTTTATCCAGGTTAGTGCAGAACTGCATAGCTTTACAAAATATCTTACTACCTACTTTTCTTTATTAAGCCTACCTGGATTTTGTGATTTGCACAAATAGTAAACAGTAAAGTTTACTTTAGTGAGCTCCTTAAACAGTAAGATCTAACTAAATAATTTAATGGTAATACAGTACATTTAGATGGCATATGTCAATTAACAACATATACAAAATCTTGATAATTTAGCTGGAGTGTCCTCTGTGTGTCTTTTAATCTCCACTGTTTAAATTTAGGGTTAAAATGTCTTTTCTTCAGAATGTTTTGGAACCCTTTAGGAATTTATAGTGTTTTGTAAACAAGTGGCTCCCTATTTTATTTGCACCCTTGTTCTGACCAGATTGCATATTCTCTGTTAATTGGGTCTTGAATTGACTAGTGTGCCATTGTAGATTTGCTCCATGCCTCCTGCACACTGAATTTATTATGGACTTCATTCACATCTGCTCAATTGTTCAGTCTGCTAAACCCAATGCTTCCCAAACGGACACAAAAGCAGATAGAGAGGGGGAGAGAGGAGACACAGGGCATTTGTGTAAATTCAAGTTATATATATGAAAGTTGATTTACCATAACTAGCTTTCAGTTAAATGTCCTTTGTTTATGGTGAGACGCTAATCTAAACAGCATAATATAGACAACCTTATTTTGTTTGGCAAAAAAGCATCTGATCAAACAAAAAAATAATCAGGTGACTTTGTTTTTGCTTTATCTTTTTTTAAGTAGTGATAAAAACAGTCATGCAACATGTCATTTTAAGATTAATAGACACAGGATGCAAGAGATGCAACATTCAGAGCATGAAGAATCATCAACTTGCAACAGCGTCTGAGGGATGTTCTTGCGTTTCAAATGCTTCATTGCTTCATTGAGTAGTGAACACAGCAACTCACTCAGAGGCAGATGTTGTGCTTGCACGTATTGCAAATGCAAACAATTATCTCCAAAGTATGCAGAGAGAAACAGAAGAAACTGTAAAATATTCTGGAGGGGAAAAAATTAGAATTTGAAAATTAGACACCACAGGTATGTGACAATAAGAATAGGGGACTTTGAAAATAGATTTGGACTATGATAATAAAAGGGTTGAAAACAAGGTATTTGAGGTCAGCCTTGGTGTTTTGGACAAGCAGAGAGCTTGTGAGCTGAAGGATTTGGAAGGGAGATAAATCTTCCTGCTTGGGATATAAACCAACCTTTAATTAATGAGGTCTAGTGGGTAAATTATTCCCTGTGGGTAATTTATTCAATAACTGCCTATTGGAGGTCATCTTGAACCAAACTCTGAGCCAGCTGATACCAGCTACTGTATGAGACAGGATACAGGACTAGATGGACTGCTGGTCTGAGCTGATATGGAAGTTCATATTTAAGGACATCATAATGTTCACTTCAAAAAATTGCAGGACCAGTGGTTCTTAGAAACTCAAAAAAAAATGCATAAAACAAAACAAAGGACTCTGGGGCTGAGTCCTTTTCAGGACGGGGGCCATCGTTTAATTGTTTGAACAGTGTCTAGCATAATAGGGTCTTGGTCTATGATTAGGAATCCTGGGTGCTACTGCAATACAAATACATCATCATAAAACAAACGGAGTTGACATAAGGAAAATTTTATTTGGTGCCATATTTCTTACCCATACAACGAACTGTACTCACAATGTTCTCCATCTGTTCTTCAGAGTGTGCATATGGAATGTTTCAGTGAACATCAGATATGGAAAAAAATAAGGGAAATTAGTTTAAGCCTATAATGTTATTTTAGAGTATAAGCTGTGCTCTAATGATAAAGCTAAGATAATGTCATCTGTCAGTGTTTTACATTTGTAATGATACCGTATCTTTATGCTAAGGAAAAGGCCCACCATGAAAATAGAATAAAAAAGGAAAACAAAAAACGGGGAGAATGTTTTGACTGGTTTAGAGCAGGGCTTGTCTCTTGATGCTTCAGGGTCAAAGAATTATACAATGACTATCGGGGTGTCACCTCTTGTATCTTTTGCTCTTTACACAACAGCAATATGAAAGAATCTCACAGGCACAGCTGGATTCCATATAACCATGCTTACTAAGTGTAGATAGACAGGCAAGGTCTAGCTACGTATCTGCTACACACTACAGTTCTAGCTGGTTTCTAAAACATTGAACACACGAGAAGCCTTACAATTGTTTAAAGGGATATTACCCAATTGCTATATACTACATCATCCCTTTAAGTAGAAGCATCAGCCCATGGAATCCTTTTTGTTAATAGATTCCAAGGTCAGAAGGGGCTATTGTAATAATCTAATCTGATTTATATAGCACAGGCCATAGAATGTCCCCGGAAAAATTCCTAGAGCATCTCTTTTAGGAAATCAATCTTGATTTAAAAATTGCCAATGATGAAAAATTCACCATGACCCTTGGGAAATTGTTCCAATGGTTAATTACTCTCCCTGGCAAAAATTTACTCATTTCCCATCTGAATTTGTTTAAGCTTCAAGTTCTACCACTGGATCATGGTATAACTTTGTCTGCTAGGTTGACGAGTCCATTATTAAATATTTGCTCCCCATTTAGGTACTCAATGACTGTAATCAAGTCACCTCAACCTTCTCTGAGCTCCTTGAGTCTAACAATCTATTATTTTATCACTATAAGGCACATTTTCTAATGCTTTAATCATTCTTATGGCTCTTGCCTGAACCGTCTCCAATTTATCAACATGCTTTTTGAAGTGTTGGAACTGGACACAGTATTCCAGCAACCGTCTCATCAGTGCCCAATAGAGAGGTAAAATAGCCTTTCTACTCCTTATGCATGTGCCTACTCATAAATTGAGGAAATGAAGCAGAGCATTCCAGGGTCACTAAGGCAGTGGCAGTTGATCGGTGCACAAGGCACATTTGTCTATCAATGCCTCAAAACTCCTTGCACCATCATCACCTCATCCTTGCACTCCTGTACAGGAGCATGCATAGTCATGCTCATAAGTATTGGTCAAAGAAGCTTCAAAAGCTCCAGTTTAAGCTAGTACAACTTGGAGATTTGTAACAGGCAAACTTAATTGTTTGTTTGTTGGTGGGCAGAATGCATCAGGTGAATTTTGAATACTTCTGAGCCTCGTGATTTTTCAAAAGCATGCAAGAATAGTAGAATGCTTTTACTATCTAGCCACAACGATCAATGAGCTATTTAGTGTGATTTTCTTTCTAAACAGAATATAAACAAACATACATTAAACAGGGAAAGAAAGGAAACTTAGCCTTGATTCCCTTCTCACTGTAACTCCTTTTACACTGGTGTAATTCCATTGACTTCAGTTATTCTTGATGTATATCAGCATAAGTGACATGAGAATCATGACCACTGAATTTAATTTGCTTGCCTTCCTCTGGATCAGTGAGCTGTGATCATAGAATCATAGGACTGGAAGGGACCTTGAGAGGTCATCTAGTCCAAGCCCCTGCACTCATGACAGGACTAAGTATTATCTAGGCCATCCCTTACAGGTATTTGTCTAACCTGCTCTTAAAAATCTCCAATGATGGAGATTCCACAACCTCCCTAGGCAATTTATTCCAGTGCTTAACCACCCTGACAGGAAGTTTTTCCTAATATCTACCCTAAACCTCCCCTGCTGCAATTTAAGCCCATTGCTTCTTGTCCTATCCTCAGAGGTTAAGAACAACAATTTTTCTCCCTCCCTCCTTGTAACGACCTTTAGAACCATCCATTAGAACCAGATGGGCATATACCACAACATCAGTTTCCTCAACCACAAAGTGTTTCTTCAAGTGGTAGTCCTTAGGGGTAATCCACTATGGGTATACATGAGCTTTGTGTGCCTGAGACTGGAAAATGTTAGCAGTGTGTGTTGGTCCATGAATGCATGCTGTGCATCCTCATGTTCTGAACTGAGGGCATAAGGGGAGACGCAGAACAACCACTTCTCCAGTTCTCTTCTACTGCTCGGGGTCTGAGATGGAATCACCAGTGTCCACAGCTTTGCTAGTGTTCCCCTTTGAATTGACCCTTTTCTATAATTAGTTTATCTTTTAGGTAGTTAGGTTTTGGCAGTTACTACTTAATAGTTTTGGGGATTCCTTCTCCATTTCCCCTACACACACCATTTGGGGTTCTTATTATGCCTAAGATCTTCAGCTTCAAATCCTGCCTGCCCTGCCCCCAAGTCTTCCCAGTGAGCGACCCTCACTTTACTCATGCTTATATTGCCTTGAAGGATCTCATATTCCCTCCAAGTGTAATATTTGTCATTCTTTTCCACCCCAAGTCCAGTAATCCCATGAATTCCAGCTTTGAAGACCCCTTCTGGAGAGGGCAATCCAGTCTGAGCCTGGATTGTCTAACTCCTCTTTCTCCACCCCATACATTGGCTGAAGCAGAAATTTAATGGTAATAATGTGCTGTGCCACCAGGGGGCACTGCAGGGGTGAGGACCCCCATATCACATTGCTAGTGAAAATTTGCTGATCTCAGGCACATGGAGAACATCTTATACCCAGAGTACAATACTCACAGAGACCATTCATCTCAAGGAACTCCAGTTACTTTAGATAAGTAACCTTCCCTTTCTTTCCCTTCTGAGCTTCCATATTTCATTGTAGGTGACAGACAAAGGTGGTTGAGAAGCACCTTTACTTAAGGTTAACAATTCTCTTTCTGCCTCATTCCCCTGTTATCTCATAACCTGAATGGCTTTGATTGGGGGCACTGGTCAAAATTATTTAGATTTCTACATTTCCTCTAAACAAAACCATAAAAACCAATAAGCAATTATCTTAATGTTGATGGCTAGGGGAAATGGCAGGTAGTTAAAGATTATCTTGTTGACCTTTCCTGTCTATGACACTGGTGAAAATCAAATTCGCTATTGTGAGAGAAATTAGCAGGCAGATTGTTTTTGTTTTGTTTTTAAAGATCTTTTTGCTCAGGGGAAGCAAATGAATGAGTTCAAGAAACTAACTATTTGCCCATACAGGAGACAATGCCTATAAATCAGAGGTCACTGGTAAGGTAGCATGAGGATGCATCTTTCATGCTACCTGTGTGCCTGTCTAGTGGCTTAAAAAGGATTATAGAAGCCTGCTTCTCAGTTTCGATCCTTTGATGTATTCCTAAACTTCACATTAAGATTGCTCAATTATTTTACTTTTATAAAAGCAGTTTGTCACAGTCATTGAAAATCATGGATATACTCAGTTAACCCAACATTAGCATTCAGAACCTCCATTTACTTGCCACTGGTGAGAACAGAGGAGGGATGATGTAGTGGGCAGATGTGGAAAGGGAAGGACAGTGGGGAATGGCATCGTGAGAAACATTGCTGGTATGGGACGCTGGTAGGCAGAGAACCCTGCTGGGTGGATGTACATTCTGGGGTGCAATGAGTTGTGAGCTCTGCGTTGTCCAGTCCTTTCCTGGCCTATTCAGAGGAATAATAAGCTTTGTTTGCTCCTTAAAAGAGACAATGCCTAACAGCTTGTCACATGAACTGGAATTAATAATCACTTCAATTCAAATACTGCAGTGGGTTGGTTTAGATCAAAATGAAACAAGTTTATTAACAGCACATAGGTTAAATGATGCCAAGTAAAAGAAATAAAGGTAGAGATGGTTACCGCAACTAAAAGTGAAAAACTTTCATCTAAACATCCAAAACTTAATCTTGCTAGCGTGTATTTAAGGTGGTTTCTCACCAATCACTCTTTGTCCAGCATGGTCTGACTGTCTCTCAATCAGGACCGTCCACAAAAATACAGGGAGTTGGTTCCCCTTGTCTTCCTAGATGAAAGATCTGACTGAGAGACAGTCTGCCGTGCTGGACAAAGAGTCTCTTAAAGGTGCAAATGAGCCTTATTATTCCTCTGAACAGTCCAGAAAAGGGTTGGGCATTGCAGAGCACATGGTGTGGGAAAAATCCAGGACTGGGAGTGTTGGAGTCATTTGGCTAGTAGGTACCAGGCTGGTAGATACCAGAGTGTGGCTGGGATGTAGCAAGCAAGCTGCTGAAATCCAAGTGTTGAGCCAGATCTTCTGAACACAGAGATACTCGGTGTGTGTTTGTACGTTGGCTGTAAGTGTCCAGGCTGTGAACCACAGCAGCAGAGCATTTAAGGCACCCAGGGTTACAGGGCAGGTCGTGACACAACCCTTCAGTGGTCTGGATTGCACTCCAGAATACGCTATTGGCGTAGTCATGACAGGATTTACACACAAGGTGCTGTTTTAACTAACATTTACACTTTAAGCACTGGTGAAATAGTTTTAAGTGAAAAGAGTGAGAACAGTCAAAGAAAAAATGTTTTCTGTTCGCTGATTTCGGGTGAGAGAGACAGAACCGAAGATGGCAAGATGAGCAAACAAATGTACACCAAATGCACCAAAAACCAGGAGACTTGAGCTCAAATTGCTACATAGTCTATGCTGGAAAAAAGCCAGAGGTTAATAAACCTCCTAATGGACTGTGACAACCCATGGAGGGAAGGTGGCTTCCTGAGAGACTCTGGGACCTCAGATGGATATCGAATCGGGAGGAAACAGACCCTCCAGCTTACAAGTGAACATAAAATGGATGCAGCTGGAGAGCAGGAGAGAATGCAGCTGGAAACCAACATGAAAAGGGCAGTGGATGACACAACCCCTCACTGGTCTGGATTGCATCCCAGAACGTGACAGTGGGATATAGGAGTTATACAGAAGGAACAAGAGTAAGGAAGAAATAGAGCTATAGAAGAGCAGCAAAAACTTCCTATGGCTTACTGGCAAAAGCTCCACTTTAATGGACTACTGGTGGTTCATTTGAGCACAGCTCTGGCAGCACTTCTCTCCTCAGGTCAGTAGGAGCTGTGAGGCAGCCAGGTATGAAAAAGGAGATATGGAGTCTGGCTAGTTGGCTGAGCAGAGAGGATTTGCAACAGGGTTAGGGACTGGGTAGCAGGGACCAGTGACTTAGCAGGGAGCTTCATTGCTTTGCCTTGATTTCTAGTTCTGCTCCGTAGCAGCCAACCTCTGTATATTAGTATTAGCTATACCCAAACTCTCTCTGCCCTAACATCTAGAAGCCCTCTTCTGCTTTTAAGCTTTAGAAGGTGAGTCCAAGTCCGACACACTTCTCAGATCCATCAGACTGAGGCTTCCAACAGGTGAACCATTTGCCAGAGGGAGAAGCTGTCGACCTCTGTTGTTTCCTGGTGTCCAGGCCCAAGTGGGGTTCATTGTTCAGCCTGTTTACTGAAAAGGCCCTGGCCTGGGCTTTCCCTCTCCTGGAGACTTCCAGTCCCTTGCTGAGGTGGCTTAAGGAGTTCATCTATGCCATGGCAATTGCTTCCAATGACCTGAATGGTACCAGCTCTGCTGAGAGCATACTTCAGAACCTATGCCAGGGGAATACACCAGTTGCCAGGTTTACCCAGCACTCAGCAGCCAGCACTAGACGAAATGAAGCAGCATAGTGCTTCCATTTCAGACACGGCTTGAATGAAGAAATCAAGAATGAGCTGGCATGGGTAGATCTGCTATCCAACCTAGATGCTCTGGCCAAGCTGTGCATCAGCATCGATGGTCATCTGGCCAAATGCCAACTAGAAAGGGAGTCCATAGGCCAACCAGGTTCTACCCTCCCTTGCTAATGCAGAAAGGAGCCAGTGATGAGCCTTAGGCTTATATTGTGGGGAGCCTGGGCGCTACTTCCAAGGATGCCCAAGTAACACTCATGCCCTCTAGTGGGGATGAGGCACGGTGCTCTTTACATCAAGATTCTGCCACCAGTCATGTCTCCCAAGGTCAGTTGTCAGGCCGGCATCCCCTCAAAATGCTGCAGCTGAAGGAGGGATTTTGAAGGGGTCTGCTGCCCTCTCCATTACCTTTCATCCACTTCAGGTATTCTGGAGAAATATCAAGACTATACTGATGTCTTTGACAAAAAGAGGGCAGATGTCTTGTAACCTCATCACACTTACAATTGCCTGATCAAAGGCAGGAGCTGACACTCCCTTCAGTTGCATTTACTCGCTCTCAGAACCAGAACTCCAGCATTCTAGGAATACCTCTATGAGAATTTAGAGAAGGGGTTTAGTCATCTTCTACCCCTCTGGTAGGAGCTCCGATCTTTTTGGTGACAAAAAAAGACTGCACCCATCTGATTGCCAAGTTCTAAATAGAGTAACAGTTCAAAATCGCTAACCTTTGCTACTTATTAATGAACTTTTTGAAAGATTTCACTAAGCCAGGGATTTTCTAAACTGGACCTTCATGGAGCCTACAGTCTGGCTCATATCTGAGAAAGAGATGAATGGAAGATGGCATTCCACACTCGATATGGGCATTTTGAGTATTTAGTTAAGCCAGTTATTTAGTGCTGCGACTACATTTTAGCATTTTGTGAATGACATTTTCCACATTTGTTATTTATTTAGATGATATTCTTGTCTTCTCCAAAAACCAGAAGCAACATGAGTAACAGTCACCTTGTCCTTAACGGACTCTGCCAGAATCACCTTTATGCAAGACCAGAGAAATACAAATCCTATAAGGACATGATCGGGGTCCTCGGTTAGATCATGTCCCCTATAGGCCTAATAATGGACCCACAGAAACTGTCTGCCATCACTGGGTGGAGCACCTCAAAGGAGGTAAAGAGGATTCAGTAGTTTCTTGGATTTGCCAATTTTTATTGGTGCTTCATTAAAGGATTCTCCCTACTGGTAGCACTAATAACCATGCTCCTTCAAAAACAGGCTCACTTTGCCTGCTCGGTAGAGGTACAGTATGCCTTCAATCAGCTAAAGGAAGCCTTCACTACACCTCCCGTTCCCGTGCATGCAGACACCGCCAAAACATGGCATACTTTCTCAAAATGCAGGCCTCTGTAATCAATTCCATCCTTGTGCGTATTATTAACCCCATAGAGAACTACGATATCTGGAACAAGGAGGTACTCACAATTAAAAGAGCATTTGAAGAATGAAGGCATCTTTTGGAGTGGATTCAGTTCCCAGTCCATGACCTCACCAATCATTAAAATTATAGCCTGTTTGAAGATATTTTCAATTCTTATGAGCATTAGATCTGTTGGTCACTTTTCTTTGCCAGGTTTGATTTCATCATTACCTACCACCCTGGGTGATGAAACAGGAAAGCAGGCATCCTTTCCCACAAGGACGAATTCATTGCACTGGGCTCTCCAAAATACTGTGCTTTGATCATCTAATTTTATTTATGAAACCACAGCCTAGGATTTGATGTCCCTTATTCAGATTCTATTCCCAAAAGACCCACAAGCAGCCAAAATATGTATGACCCTTTGTCAAGGCTGTATCCCCACTTTGAACTTTAGGGTACAAATGTAGGGGTCTGCATGAAAACTTCTAAGCTTAACTACCAGCTTAGCTCTGGTCCCGCTGCCACCATTCCCAATGGATTCCCTCCCTGGGAAGCCTTGAGAAACCTTTCACCAATTCCCTGGTGAATACAGATCCAAACTCCTTGGATCTTAAAACAAGGAGAAATTGACCCTTCCCCCCTCCTTCCTTTCACCAACTCCTGGTGAATACAGATCCAAACCCCCTTGGATCTTAAAACAAGGAGAAATTGACCCTTCCCCCCTCCTTCCTTTCACCAACTCCTGGTGAATACAGATCCAAACCCCCTTGGATCTTAAAGCAAGGAGAAATCAATCGGGTTCTTAAAAAGAAGGCTTTTAATTAAAGAAAAAGGTAAAAATCATCTCTGTAAAATCAGTATGGAAAATAACTTTACAGGGTAATCAAACTTAAAGAGCTCAGAGGACCCCCCTCTGTCTTAGGTTCAAAGTACAGCAAACAAAGATAAACACTCTAGTAAAAGGTACATTTACAAGTTGAGAAAACAAAGTAAAACTAAGACGCCTTGCCTGGCTTTTTTACTTACAAGTTTGAAATATGAGAGACTTGTTTAGAAAGATGGGGAGAACCTGGATTGATGTCTGGTCCCTCTCAGTCCCAAGAGCGAACAACACCTTAAAACAAAGAGCACACACAAAAGCCTTTCCCCCCCCCGCAAGATTTGAAAGTATCTTGTCCCCTTATTGGTCTTTTGGGTCAGGTGTCAGCCAGGTTACCCGAGCTTCTTAACCCTTTACAGGTAAAAGGATTTTGGAGTCTCTGGCCAGGAGGGATTTTAGTACTGTACACAGGAGAGCTGTTACCCTTCCCTTTATAGTTATGACACCCTTGATACTTCCAATGCCCTGTTCAGGTCATGTTTCCATTTGCATGATGGTCTACTACTATATCATGGATAATGACTCTACATTCCAGAAGTTCAGCCCAGACTTGAAGTGTTAAGAATGTGTGCCATGACATGCCAGTTGCTGGCCGTTTGGGTCACCATAAGACTCGGGACTTGCTGGTACAAAGTTTTTGGTAGCCAGAGGTGAAGACTGATGTGCAAAACTACATCAACTCCTGTGAGCTGTGCTGTCTCAGCAAGTGCCCACACCACAGCCTCTACCTGCCCCACCCCAACCCTGGCCCATGGTCTCATTGAACTTCATTATAGTGCAATGTTGAAAGTGAGGTAGCTCTATCATCTTGATAGCCACTGACCTTTTCACTAAGATGGCACATTTTATTTGTTTGTTCTCTCCACACCATTCAGGAAACAGCCTGCCTTTTCCTAAACCATGTTTTTCAGCTCCACACATTGCCAACTGAAATAGTGTCTGATCGGGGCCCACAAGTCACTGTAAGCGCCTAGGAATTGAACTCTTTGCGTTCTCACTCTACCACCCAGTGATTCTTCAGACATATACTTCTGTGTTCATACTACTTGTTAAGTTCGCCCTCAGTCAGATCTTGCTGAAAGGAAACAAAAACTATGGGCCAAAATTCATCCCTGGACTAAGTCCACTAAACTAGGGATGAATGTAGCCTATGCCTAACATATACTCCACCACTTTTCAAAGACCATCAATGTGCATACCTGAGGGAGAATTAAATTGTGCAAACATCATATATTGTGAACATTAACTTCAGGTCTTATTCCTTGGATTATTTTGCTGTGATGGGATTTGTCTTGTTTACCCCTACTACCTTAAACGTTCTCATTTTAGAGGCCACTGAAATGCAAGGCAGAACCTTAAGGCCTCAGAAGGAATAATTTATTAAGAGTTCATCCTTGTAAGATGTGCTCTTTTACCCTGCACTAAAACCACAACTGTCGTGTAAATATATGCTTCAGGAAAATTTGAAGGCCAGAAATGCTATCGGTTGAAGGGCTTATAGGTCTCACGAGTAGCCCATGTAAAGGTCAATTAGTATAGGAAGAAGGATTAATAAAGAAGATATGAAGCATAAGAAACTTAGCAATTGAGCTGGGGAAATGTATGCGAATTGTCTTGTCCCTATCCCAGCTCAAAAACAAGCTTATTCATAATGCAGAGCAGGTTGACTGATGTCAGAATGCCTCAGTAAAACATCTCTGCCTTCTAAAAGAGTATATAATTCTGTTTCCCTAGTGTATTTCTTCATTTATAGGCTGTCTGGATTGAAAAGGCAGCTGTTTTATTTTGGGAATTGACTGCAAGGGTGATTGCTTTCAGGTGAAACACTTAATAAATTAAAATGTAGGGAGCAAGATAACTCTACTTAGGGAGAAGAGCTCTAATGAGTAAATGCAAAAGGAAAAAATTCAGTCTGGTGGTTCATGCTACAGTTCTGTGTATAATTGGATTATTAGAGGGTGGGAGGTGAGAGGGTCTAGTATTGATTAGCTCTCTCAGAAACATCCTTACTGAAAAGGAGAACTCGAAACAGGAGCCCAAAACATTTTGCTATGCAATCTAGAGTGGTCACCTTCAGATGCTTTACAACTGCCTTAGATTGCTAAACAATGTTA
>NW_020664409.1:24523156-24537990 GCF_002925995.2 Terrapene triunguis
GTAGTGTGGACCAGGCCTAAGATCGCAGCACTCTTTCAGTCATGTCAGAGTTGCGAGCCATATTTTAGAGTTTTCTTTTTAAGATTAATTTCTTCCATCCTTGTCTCATATTCTTCTTGGTTTATTTTATGTTTGGGTTTTTTTTTACCTGCCATGTCTCTTTCACATTTAACACTTTTTTGCTTTTCTGTTTCAAATCTTTCTGTTTCTGCACATTTTGCAGCTCTTGTTGTCGTTGTCAGTCTCTGTAGAGTTGCTGATGCCTGACTTTTTCCCTTAATTTGAGATGAATAGAGGAAAATGAATTTATGTTCGATGTCGAGCATATGTACACAATAAACACCCGGCTTTTAAAAGATGTCATGGAAGCATCTGCTGTGTTATATTTTTATGACTGGTATGAAACTGAAATAATTGGTATTTACTTTTTTATTTTCAACTTCGGATGTCATTTCTGCCCAGCGCTTCTATACGCACTTTTTTTTTTTAAATGTAGCACTCCATTAAAGTTAAATCTATAGACCAAAAAAGTCAATTTAAATGTATTTTTGAACTTCTGAAATTAAAACATTCCCAGAGTAAAAATAATCTTAACTACTGTAAAGTTTTATGCCGTAACTTGCCTCCTATACTCATTACTGGCTGCAGTTTAAAATCCATGCTCATTATGGCTTTTATTATAGCGTACATGAAAGCGAAAGCCATTTGTGTCTGATTGCTTAAACTAAACCAACATACCTCATAAAAAAGCATTGAAAACTCAGGAAAGGGGGTTTTGCACCCTGGGAAGCAAGTGGGATCATAACATAATTAAAATACATAGTGGGAAACTGAGTCAGCAGTGCAGTTAAAGTAGTTGGTAACTGTCACTTGATTACTCTTGAAAGTTGATAAAAATCAGAAATAGTGATTGCCCACTGCAGGTATAAGGTATCCTTGCTGCTTTAGAAACATAATCACTGATTTGCAGGAGGTCTAATCAACAACTACCTAGAGTCTCAATGATAGCTGGAAAAATGCATTCATGAAATATTCATGCAGGTAGATGTCATGGCCATAAAACACTATAACCTATTCCTTTTTATTAATAAATACTTTATTAGGGCATCCTGTTACAACCTATATTGGTATACAAGTAATGTAGGTTTATCTGCCTGCTTTTTGCTAGCTAGTGGGGATGGGCTCTGAGAAACTGTCAACAAATAGGGAATGCAGTGTTGTAGCTATGTTGGTCCCAGGACATTAGAGAGACAAGATGGGTGAGAGAATATCTTTTATGATGAGAGAGACAAGCTTCAGAGCTCTTCTTCAGTTATGGGAAAAGTACAGAGTGTCATAGCTAAATACAAGGTGGAACAGATTGTTTAGCATAAGTAATTGACACATATTTCAAGGGACAATTGAAGGTGAAGTGGCCCATTAACACGTCTCTAGTCATAGGGGGAGGGGAAAAAAGCTGAGGGGTAGGGAGTGGAGTGGGTTACAGATTGCTATTTTGGGGCCTGCTAGGAATTAATTTCAGAACTGCTTGGCACACTGTAGCATATGTTGTGAACTAATAAAAATGAATTATTTTCCAAGTAATAGAATTTTCTCCAGGAACAAAACCAGTGCAAAGAAAAATCGGTGCAATTTAAAAGCAAATGCATTAAAAACTTAATAAATTAATGGAACAGAACTTAACGAGGGGAAAGAACATTCATGTCCATTTTACTTATACGTACAGCCATCGTGGCTTTCACAGGTCAGTGTATGTGAAGCTGTGGTTGTCCTTAATGTCCCCTGGGGCGGAGTGGTAGGGATGCGGCCTCTGACACCTGAAATGTTGAGGGGGGGATGGAGAGGTGCTGTAATGGAGTTCTCCATGGACTGCAAAGGGAGGCGAGCCCAAGAGTGTTGAATCTGTAGGTCCACAAGAGTCTGCAGCATCTGTTTGATGCTCAAGAAGTCCCATTATGTGCTGGTGCATCTCCCTCTCCTTTTCCTGCTGGGACTCAGAGACCTCTCTCATGTCTGCTCTTTTCTTCTCCACCCTCCAGGCCCTTTGCTTGTGGTCTGATGCAGCACTGGCTTGCAGAATTCATTCAACATGTCATCCTAAGTCCTCTTCTTTCTCTTCCCTATCTGGCTTAGGCCTTTTGCCAGAGGTGCCAGAAGATGGGGAGCCAGGGGGCCACACCCCCCCCCCACACACACACACACTAAGGGTAGCGAGGGCAGTAAAGGTGAGCGAGGAGTAGAGGGGGCAGAGAAGAGTGAGCGGGAGGTGGGATCTTGGGGAGGGAGAAGAGGCGGCACGGGGACAGGTTAACAGTTCAGGCACCAATGGCCCCTCCACTTTTAGGAAGCTTCTTCCAACCCTCGCTTCTGCAGATGTGGATGGGTAAACCTTCAAGTCTGCAACAGTAGCAACTGCAGATAAAACACACAGAGGTACCATTGTCAGTATAGTCAAAATGGTAAGCAAAAGCTAAGATTCAGAGCTCCTTTCTCTTGCTCCCCTCGAGTTTTAAATAAGACATTCTTATTGACAGTTCTGCTTTGGAGTGCTTGTGCACAGTGCCACTCTCGGCACCAGCCATGGTGAGTATGGCCTGCCAGGAGTGAGGGAAATGGGCAGCGATGCTGGTTATAATCTCTGGAGGGAAGGCAAAAGTGCAGACATTGGCCAATGTAGGCTGTCTGGCTTGCTAGGGAACTCAGTGAAGACAGGGAACTGTGCAGCCTGGAAACACCTCTGTCAGGAGGGAGGGAGGGAGGGAGATCCGGGTCTCCATCCAAGAAAGGTGACAGCTGAGGAGCTGGGAGCCTAGAGAGGGTGCCTGCGAGGGACCATAAGAGGGAAATACAGGTGCAGTTGCCCTGAACTGTGACAGAGTGCTGTGTCTATACAGCAACTAGAATAATGTGGCTTTGATCTTAGTTAAGGTCTCTAGATGCTACTATAATAATAATTAATTAATCATTTTTACTAGCCTAAGTGCTGGTGGCCATCATACCCCACTTCAAGATGTGGGTTATGAAAGCGGGTGAAAAATAGAGACCCTCCGGTCTTTGTTTAGGACACAGATTCCTTGGAACTCTAGACCCTTGAATGTTTTAAAATTACTATGAAGGACTCGGGCTATGTATTTGCACCATAAATACAGCATGTTGTCAGTTTAATTGGAGTGAAAACCATTTAATTTAAAAGGGACAAATTGAAAACTTTGCATATACATAGGCTTGGAAGGATTAGATTTTTATGAGTAAATGTTAATTTTTACCAGACATACACAAACCCAAATAAAATATTTCCATTGGTCATGATTGAAAAGTACAAATAGGCAAACTATGAGAAATGCTGCTTGAGAACTTATTCTAGTTTGATTTAAGCCTATTTACTTTGTATATTTTGACATGTGATGTTCTCAATTTGTGTTTTAAAAATTATGAAGCTTTCTCTTTTCGAACCTGTCATTAAATAATTATCTGATTACTCCTCTCCTCGTTGCCTGACACTCCCCCCCCCCATAATTTCCTGCAAAGGTGAACATTTTAATTAATGAAAATTTTAAAAAATGCTTAAAGCCCAAAACTTCGTGCAACTGGAAAAATGTCAATCAATAACATTCAAAATAAGTGTTTAAAAATAAACATTGATATCTGTCAAACTGATAAAAAAAAATCTACCAAGTATTTGCAGTATGAACTCGTGTCTGTCTTGCTGTTGGCACATTAAACTCTTTATCTTTAAGGCTTGAAATTATCAGATCCTTGATAATGATCAGGTCCATGCTCATTTTTAATTCCTTTTGACAATTCAACACTATAAAACTTAGTGGATTAACCAAGGCAATCTGAGAAATGCTTATAAAGTCAAGGAAACCACTAGATGAAATGCCAATGTTAGGGTCTACACTGGCAGAGTTACAGCGCTGGCAGTTACAGCACCGCTCAGAGAGCGCTGAAGGGAAACCGTTGTTTCCCTGCCTACGCAATAGCATGTTCACACTTGTAGCAGTATTCAGAGTGGTGCATTCTGGGCAGCTATCCCACAGAGCATCTCTTCCTCTTCTGCCATTAAGAGTTGTAGGAAGGCAGACAGGGTTGCAGGGCATCCTGGGTCCTGTCCCAATGCCCCATGATGCATTGCTTCGCATCCCAGCAATCCCTGTGCTTCCGTCCGCATTTGACGCCCTCTTTCAACGGTTTGTGTACTGTGCGCTCTGCCTCTTCTGGCTGCAGGAATGTATCCCGCACTGTTGATCAGTATGCTGCTCGCTCTGACCAACATATCATGAGTGGCCATGGAGTTATTCCTTAAGCTGCAAAGGCAAGAGGAGTGTGACATAGAGCTCAACACGTGTAGTAGCTACGACATGAGATTGCTTGTGGCATTCATGTAGTGCTGACCACAATGGAACACCGCTTTTGGGCTCAGGAAACAAGCACTGAGTGGTGGGATCACATGATCATGCACATCTGGGATGATGAGCAGTGGCTGCAGAACTTTCGGATGAGGAAAGCCACATTCATGGGACTGTGTGATGAGCTGCCCTGTCGTTGGAGAAGTGTGTGGTGATTGCACTGTGGAAGCTGGCTACTCCAGACTGCTACCGATCGGTCACTAACCAGTTCGGAGTGGGAAAGTCAACCTTTGGACTCCTGTTGTGAGAAGTGTGCAGCGCCATTAATCGCATTCTGTTCCAAAAGACCGTGACTCTGGGCAACGTGCATGACATTGTGGATGGCTTTGCATAAATGGGCTTCCTAACTGCGGAGGGGCGATAGATGTCACGCATATTTCAATTCTGGCACTAGACCACTTAGCCACCGAGTACATTAATCGCAAGGGGTATTTCTCAGTGGTTCTCCAGGCACTTGTGGATCATTGTGGGCATTTCAGACATTAACGCAGACTGGTCTGGAAAGGTGCATGATGCACGCATCTTTCAGAACACTGGCCTGTTCAAGAAGCTGCAAGCAGGGACTTTCTTCCCAGACCAGAAGATCACCGTAGGGGAAGTTGAAATGCCCATTGTGATCCTGGGAGACCCCGCCTACCCCTTAATGCCATGGCTTATGAAGTTATACACATGGCAACTTGACAGCAGCAAGGAGTGGTTCAACAACAGGCTGAGCAAGTGAAGAATGACTGTTGAGTGTGCTTTTGGCCATTTAAAGGCTCGCTGGTGCTGCCTATATGGGAGGCTGAACCTGGCCGATGACAATATTCCTATACTTATAGCCACGTGCTGTATGCTCCATAATATTTGTGAAGGGAAGGGTGAAAGCTTCACTCAGGGCAGGACCGCGGAGGCTCAGTGCCTGGAGGCTGAATTTGAACAGCCAGAGACCAGGGCTATTAGAGGGGCACAGCACGGGGACATAAGGATCAGGGATACCTTGAGGCAGCAATTTGAAGCTGAAAGCCATTAATATTTGTTGCTAAGCTCGGGAGTGCAGTGCTTGAAATGATAGGAGGTGATTGTGATTGGTGCAGACGATGCACTATGAAGGTTTAAGAAAATTGCCTGTTGCTTTGCAGGGCTCTGTTTGCTTTCAATTAATAGAATAAAGATTATTTTCAAACCAAAACAACTCTTTTATTAAAAAACCAACAACCAGAGGAGAGAGACAAACAAAAAAACACATCAGCACTGAGGGGGATGGGGAAAGGGAAGGTACCAGGAGAAGGTGGGGTGCCGGGACGGTTAAAGATTTGTATATGTCCAGGCATCATATCCAACTTTCTCCTTTGGAGTACAGTGCATTGGGTACTATGCTTCAGCAGGGCTAAACTGCAGAGGGATGGGTGTTGAGTGGAGTGGGTACTGGGAGTCTGCAGTGCTGGACTGTGATGGGGGAGGAGTGGAATGCAGCGGGTACATACTGGAACCAGGAGATTGAGAAGAGTGTGTTGGTGGTGTCCGGGGGGCGCATGGGAAAGAGTTTTGCGACAGCGGCTGCAGGGGAGGGTGGGCACGGAGCTGCTCAGTTTGCAGTGCTAGTAGCGCCTGGAGCGTCTCCGCTTGGCGCTCCATAACATTTAAGAGCCGCTCCCTGGCTTCATTCGGCCGCAGGGTGCATCATGACCTCACGCAGGAAGTCCTCTTTAACTCTTCGTGGGCGCTTTCTAAATCTGCACAGCCGTTCAGCTGGCGATAACAAAGAGAGAGGCTGGGCTCCCAAGGTCATATCTGTGAAGCCAAAATGCAACATTTTACAGAATCAGTCTTGTTTGCAACACACAGACCACTGATTCAGTGATTTAAAACACAGCCACTATTCACATACCTATCACTAACTGGCTGACCCCAGGCAAGCACACATGAGCCACAAGACCCCCATCATGGTGAGTAACTGCAGGGGCAGGGGAAATCAGTGTTCCAGGACCGTACTGTACACTGGGCAGATGGCTCTTGGGGAGAGCCAGCACTGTAGTGGGGGGGCCTTATAATAATTCCTGTCCCCACATTTTCCACAGGCTGTGTTCATTATGGAAGATATCTTTCTGCTGAGGATGAGCAGGGAATCAAGGGATGGTCTTCTCCAAAACTGCAGCTTCCGCCCAGGCCCTTATGTGGCTCACCTGTGTGCAGCAATGGTTCCCCCGCCCCAGTGATGTAGAGTGGCATGGGAAAGTTACCCTTAATGGGGCAAGAAACAAAGCAGCTCTTCCAAAGAACCTGCGGCAGCAGATTTCCCAGTATCTCCATGAGAATTTCCTGGAGATCTGAGGCAGATTCCCGTGAAGAGAGGAAGGCAATCAACACCCTGTTCCGCCGCTCAGGCTAGGCATGTGGTGGTACATTCATCATATAGACACAAGCCTGCTTTCTACAACCCTCCTGTCCCCAACAACTTGCTTCAGTGATTCCCAAAATCAAAGCCACTTACCAGGGGCCTGCTCTCCTGTTTGCGCTCTGCCAAGATCCGACAGCTGTGACTGGCTAGCTTCCTCTGGAGTAGAGAAGAGCTCCTGGCTGCATGCATCTCTGACCTCTGAGTCGTCCCCTGCCTTTGGGTCCCCCTCCCCCTCCACATCCTCATCCAAGATTTCCTCCTCCTGGCTCAGTCCATTCTCAACTGGCACACAAGCCACCGAAGTATCCACAGTGGACTTCGCTGTGGAAGTGGGATTGCCACTGAGTATCACGTCCAGCTCTTTGTAGAACCGGCAGCTCATGGGCGCAGCAGCAGAGTGGCGGTTTGCCTCCTGCGCCTTGTGGTAGGTGTCCTGCAGCTCCTTCGCTTTTACCCTACACTGCAGTGTGTCCCAGTCATGGCCCCTTTCTATCATGCATCGTGAAATCTGTCCGTAGGTATCATAATTCCCATGGCTGGAGCGCAGCTGGGATTGGACAACCTCCTCTCCCCAAACGCTGATGAGGTCCAGCAGCGCGTCATTGCTCCAAGTGGGGGATTGCCCGGTGCATGGAGCAGGTATGGCCACCTGGAAAGATGCGCTGAGACCATTGCATGCGTCACCGAGACTTTCAAAATTCCCAAGGAATGTAAGGGGTGGGAATGACGATGACGGTTGGTCACCTGAGGGCAGGGCAGTAGAGTTCAAACCAATGACCAGAGAGGCGAGAATAGGCATTGTGTTACACCTCCCGGAGGCTAATTGCAGTGCTGTAATCAACCAGGGTGTCTATACTGCGGCGCTGTACCCCGGTGCAGAAAGCTCTATGCCTCTCATCGGGTTTTTTTTACAGCGCTGCAACTGCATAGTTTCTGCACACTAAGTGACTTGGCAGTGTGTACGCCTCGGGAATTACAATGCAGAAAGCTGCTTTACTGCGCAGAAACTTGCCAGTGTAGACAAGGCCACAGTATCAAGTCTCAGTCTAAATACACCTCTTGACTTACAGTAGAATTCTAGGTGAGTTAATTGTAACTCCTTTAGGTCTCACTGCTTGAATGCCTTTACAGAAACAGTAACACGCAATGGGATTCATGTGTGTTAATCAAGGCACACCTACGCTTCCCAGCTCTGCATAAGATTTTATTTAGTAGCATATTGATCTGATAGGTGAGAAGAATTTATTCCTTACAGGTATATGTGCTGGGAGATAATTGTGCTCATTAAAAGACTCTTCGACCATCCAGATCATTTAAAAACATACAGCTAAATTCCTCAGTGGGAATTTTACTCAAGTAAAGACCACATTATTTGCCCCATCATTAACATTGTTCTGAGTTTAACTGCCACCCTTCATTCAAGATAGCTGTAAGAGCAGTGGTGGGCAACCTGTGGCCCATCAGGGTAATCTGATAGCGAGCCACAAGACATTTTGCTGATGTTGACCATCAGGCACAGGCACAGCGGCCCGCAGATCCCAGTGGCCGCAGTTCACCATTCCTGGCCAATGGGAGGTGTGGGAAGTAGCAGCCTGTCTTTTGCCATGCTGTCAGTATTGCTGGCCCTGCAAGCTTTTTGTTCATAGTTCAATGAAGCACTGGATTACAGGATCTCGCAGAACTAGTCCTCCGTAGTCCTCTTCTTTCTCCTCCTCACCAGGGTCCAGCATACTGTGGGTGTGGAGGGGGCACGCCTCAAGGCCACAATGGCAGAAGCTGCCGCTAAAAGCAGACAGATGTAAAAACAGAAATATAAGCTTCAAAACTCCCTTCTTATATATTTTCAATAAGATACGCTTATTGACACATCAGCTTTGGAGCACCTTGATACAACACAGCTCTCCAGTTCCAACCCTGGTGCTTATGGCCTGACCAAGGGTTGGCAGGAGGGGGGATTTTCTGTTGCACAAAGCTATAAAAGTTCAGTCCCTATTCCAGGGTATAAGTATAGGGCAATGGCAGTGAATATTGGCACTATTTTCCACAGATGATGGTGGTGGTTTTGGCCGATATCTCACTCCAGAGACTATCAGAGGCACAGAGACAGGGCCGGCTCCAGGGTTTTGGCCGCCCCAAGCAGCCAAACAAAAATTCGGTGGGAGGTCCTTCGCTCCGAGCGGGAGTGAGGGACCATCCACCGAATTGCCGCCGAACAGCTGGACGTGCCGTCCCTCTCTGAAGTGGCCGCCCCAAGCACCTGCTTGGTAAGCTGGTGCCTGGAGCCGGCCCTGCACAGAGAACACAACTATTGGTGTCCCAAAGCTGCCTGGGCTCATATGTTGCTAGCCTGCAAACTTACTGCAGATTGGTATGGAAAAGTGTCCTATCATGGAGAAAGAAATAAGGCAGCCATTCCTAGAAACCTTTGGGAGAGGATAGAGTTTCTTCATGAAACTTTCATCAAGGTATCTTAGGCGGATAAAAGGGATGTCTCTATGGGCATAAACAAAGTGCTCTGCATGGACTCCCCAACCTAACCTTACAGGAGAATGAAAAGCAGATGCCAACTCTACCTCTGCTTCTTGTACCTCTATCTTTTCTCATACAAGTAAAATAATGAAAAGCAATACCTTGTTCTTGTTTACCCCATGATGGGCTTGGCGTCATCCTGAAAGTTAACATTGTAAAGAAAAATGTATACTTACTTGAGCCACTTTTCCCTTCATCAGCAGACTCATCTGCTCTTACCTGGTAGCAGTAGCTAGACTCCTGCTGAGTTTCAAACAGATCCTGGCTCATCACATGTTTGGAGTCCCCTGCCACATCTCCCACTTCTTTCTCCTTGCAGTTCATAGCAGGAGTCTTCATCTTGACATGAAATTTGTTGTAATAGCAGCAGGTCTACAGGGCAGCACCTTGTGTTATCCCTGGAAAAGTTCCTTTGCTTTCACATGGCTCTGCTGCTGATCCCTGTCAGACCCCTTTGCTTGCATCCCCTGCTCATAGATGTCCACGTTTCCATGGTAGGTCCATAGCGGCACTTACATAGCCTCTTCTTCCCACAGGCCCAGGAGATTTACTCCAGGCAGGAACATGTCTACTTATGTGCATGGAGCCAGAATGGTCATTTGGGCATGTGATGGGGTACACCAGCACCCTTGAGGCCCCCTGCTGGAGGCCTTATGGTCCTATCACACCTTGCCCCAGGAAAAGAGCAGTGAAGGTGGATCCTCTAGGCCTGCCTAGATTGGCTGCTTCCCTTCAGCCTATCAGGGGGCAGCAGGCTCAGTTAAAAGGAGCCGTAGGGCCTGAGCAGCTCAGTTCCTGGGTGGGGCCAGAGGAGCAGGGCTGGGTGCTCCTTGCTGATCATTGGAGCTCAAGGGAGAACCAGCACTGGTGGCACTGGCATTTAGTGAGGAAGAAGAGGATTTGAGAGCTTTAGCCCTGAGGTCATGGAGAAGAGAACAGGACTATGTGGGAAAAGGCCCAGGCAATAGCAGCCATGAACTGAACAAAGCAGTACAGGGCTGCTGTGTATAGGGTCCCTGGGCTGGGGCCTGGAGTAGCGTGTAGGCCTGCTTCCCCCCCCCCCCCCCCCCCTAGCCACTAGTGAAGTGGCCTAAGCCCTGAGAAGGTGACAAGGCTCTGTTGGGAAGCCCAAGTGAAGGACAGGATTTACAGGGGCCCGAAGACTCTGGTGAAGATAGACCGATGGTTCCAGTTGGACTCTACTAAATGCCTGAGAAAGGGGCTAGATTTAAAGGACCCAGAGACAATGTGGAAGACCCTAGTAAGGACAGACCATGTTTTGAACTTTTGTTACTCTGGAAGGAATTTATTCATCAATTTTGATTATGTGACTTAGCCAGAGGGCTGAGCTACTGAAGACCCATCCAGCGAGGGCAACAACCTACAAGGGGTTCCAGAACCAAGGAAGATTGTAGCACCATACGCAGCCAACAGGAGACACTCAGGAGGTGAGTGTCCCCATCACAGGGAAGTTATATACAACAATGGTGAGTTGCTATGTGTGCTTGCCAAGGTGGGCAATCAGAAGACGGCATTTTAAAAACACGCAAGGCTTTTTGGGAGGGGGATGCCTTCTGGTCTCTGTGACTCCTGGGCAGTGGAGTTTAAAATGTGACCAGAGTGGTCACTGTCATGGGGAATGGGACATTGTGGGACAGCTGCTGGTGAACTGTCATGATTGACATAAGTCACACAGCGTCTACACTCATACCGTATCAACCTAAATAGGTAAGCCATGGCTCAATGCAACACGGTACTTACATTCGCGAAGACAAATTTGAGACAAATGGGCCAACACAAGGTGACTTACTTCTACCTAAGTTTGTGCAGAACAAACCTAAATAAATAAGATTGCATCAAAGGTATTAGACTCCATCATCAATTTCTTCTCCGAACTGGAACACCTACAACACCCTGAATTTTTGCTAGACTCTGTGGTCAAAAGGGGTAAGAATATATTACAATAATACATAGCACTTAATTATGCTTTAAGCAAAGCACTTTACAGACATCAACTGATTAGTGTTAATTAAGTCATTCTTTCCTCGCTTCTTTCTAGAGATGTGACTTGGTAGTGATAAAATGAGGAAAAATAAATAAGTTCAAAGAGTTAAGGGATTTCAATAAAACATCAAATACTGCAATTAGCATTAGCAGGTTAATTATTTTGCATAAGCATTATACAGCTGCAAAGCAGTAAGGACCTAGGAATGTCAGGAATGAAGAGACAGTATTTTTGATTTCACAACCACTCTGCTTAGCGTGTCTGCTCAGGATTTTGAAAACATCCAATTCATAGTAAGTCAACTCAGAGGCTTAACATTAACCCTTGGTTCAGTGTGTGCTGCATGTACCTATCTGTGCTCAATCCACAGAGGCTGTGAGTCTCTTACAACTCTTAGCTAGAAAGCCTGACTTTTTACCTCAAGCTGCAGAGACCCATGCTTTCAGCTGGACGTCCCTGGTTCAATTCCTGGTGTCAGTCAAAATGGCAGTTGTCACATTAACCACAGCCATTAGCATAACCACTCTATGTACACCGCTACTTCGATATAACGTGACCCGATATAACACGAATTCAGATATAACGCAGTAAAGCAGTGCTTGGGGGGGGGGGGGCTGCACACTCCAGTGGATCAAAGCAAGTTCAATATAACGCGGTTTCACCTATAACGCGGTAAGATTTTTTTGGCTCCTGAGGACAGCGTTATATCGAGGTAGAGGTGTACTAGTAAATTGATATGATGTCAGGGCCTGCATCTCCCCTGCCTTGCATCTTGAGCAGTCATTTACACCTGTGCAAAGTAGGTGCAAGATGTCGTCAATCTGATTTGGTTATATTTTTACACCTATTTCCCACTCTCTTCATGCGGATATATATTATCACATAAGCGACAAGGTGAAATAGCAGGAGATCTCCTACACTAACAGTGTCAAATAAATTCTTAAATATAATTAAGAAAATATTTGAAATAAAAAATACATGTAAATATTAAGAAAGTAGATGAGGAACTAGATATTTCCTGTCTTCTGCATCTATTTGGGAATGCATGATGAACTTCTAAAATTATTAATTTAAAAATACAGTAACTCCTCGCTTAACGTTGTACTTATGTTCCTGAAAAATGGTACTTTAAGTGAAACAACGTTAAGTGAATCCAATTTCCCCATAAGAATTATTGTAAATGGGGGAAAGGGGGTTAGGTTCCAGGGAATTTTTTTCTGCCAGACAAAAGACGTTATATACATATCCAGTATAAGTTTTAAATAATTTTAAACAAACAATTTAATATTGTACTCACCAATGATGATTGTGAAGCTTGGTTGAGACAGGGACATAGCGGGGTCGGGGTGAGTGGGCTTGCTCCGCCCACCTAGCGCTCCTGCCAGGGAGCGGAGTTGGGGGCTTGCCTGCTCCCCGGCTGGAATGTCGGGTGGGCAGAGTGGGACGAGCCAAACAGCCTTATAAAGGAATATTGCGTGACTTTAAATGAGTATGTTCTCTAATAGATCAGCAACCTAATAACGAAACGGTGTTAACCAGGACGATTTTAGTTGAGGAGTTACTGTACGTGTATATGGTCCAATGCAGGTGAGGTCCCAGAGGACTGGAGAAAGGTACTGTTTGCCAATCTTTTGAAAAGGGGGAACAAAGAGGACCCGAGGAATTATAGACCAGTTAGCCTAACTTTTCTACCTGGAAAGATACTGGGACAAATTATTAAACAATCAGTTGTAAGCATGTAGAGGATAATAGGGTAGTAAGGAATAGCCAAAATGGATTTGTCAAGAACAAATCATTCCAAACCAACCTAATTTCCTCCTTTGGCAGGGTTACTGGCCTAGTGAATATATCTTGATTTTAGTAAGGCTTTTGACACCGTACCATATGACATTCTCACAAGCAAATATAAGGTGGGTGCACAACTGTTTGAAAGACCATGCTCAAAGAGTAGTTATCAATGGTTCACTGTCAAACTGGGAGGGCATATCTAGTGGGATCCACAGGAGTCAGTCCTGAGTCTAGTCAGTACTCTTATAAATGACTTGGTTAATGGAGTGGAGAGCATGCTAATAAAATTTGCAGATGACACCAAGTTGGAAGGGGTTGCAAGCACTTAGGAAGACAGGATTAGAATTCAAAAGGATCTTAACAAATTGGAGAATTGGTCTGAATTCAACAAGATGAAATTCAATAAAAATAAGTGCAAAGTACTTCACTTAAGAAGGAAAAATCAAATGCACAATTACAAAATGTGGAATAACTGCTTAGTACTGATGACAATGATCTATAGTGGATCAGAAGATAAATGAGTCAACAATGTGATGCAGCTGCAAAAAAAACAAAAAAAAAATAAGGCGAACATTCTGGAATGTATTAACAGGAGTTTTGTAGGTACGCCACAGGAGTTAGTTGTCTTACTTTGCTCAGCATTGCGGTGGCCTCAGTTGAAGTGTTGTGTCCAGTTCTAGGAGCCACGCTTAAGGAAAGATGTGGATAAGCTGGAGAGAGTCCAAAAGAGAGCAACAAAAATGATAAAAGGTGTAGAAGCCCTGACCTATGAGGAAAGGTTATAAAATCCTGGCATGTTTAGTCTTGAGAAAAGACGACTGAGGGGAGGCCCAGATAACAATCTTTAAATACATTAAAGGCTGTTTTAAAGAGGACTGTGATCAATTGTTCTTCATGTCCACTGAAAGTAGGACAAGAATAATGGATTTAATCTGCAGCAAGGGACATCTGGGTTAGATATTAGGAATAACTTTTTAACAATAAGGTAGTTAAGCTCTGGAATAGGCTTCCAAGGGAGGCTGTGGAATCCCCTTATTGGAGTATTTTAAGAACAGGTTGGACAAACACCTATCAGGGATTGTATTGGTTTACTTGGTCCTGCCTCCATGCCGGGGGCTGGGCTTGATGACTTCTTGTGATTCCTTCCAGCCCTACATTTCTATGTTTTAAACAATAAAAGCTATTAAGATGTGTTGATGCCTAAACAGGGCAACCATGTGATCTTGTTGCTACAACCTCATCCTTGCTCTAGGAGCCATGTCTAAAATTAATCGTAAGTTCCTCAGGTGAGGGACCATATCTTTCTTTCTTTCCTATAAAACTGTCAAGCACAATTTAGAGCATTGTTACAAGAGTAGACAGGGTTACTACAGCCTGAGGGATGTAACTTCTCCCCTTCCTTGTGCAGCCTAAGGGCATGGCTACACTCGCAGATGTAGAGCGCTGAGAGTTAAACCAGCCCTCGGAGAATGCAGTAGGGAAAGCGCTGCAGTCGGAAAGCGCTGCAGTCTGTCCACACTGACAGAAACAAGCGCACTGGCATGGCCACATTTGCGGCACTTGCAGCGGCATTGGGAGCGGTGCATTATGGGCAGCTTTCCCACAGAGCACCTCTTCCCATTCTGGCACTGTGGCTTGTGGGAAAGGGGTGGAGAATGAGGGGCATTTTGTGTCCTTTCCCAACCAGGGCCAGCTCTGGCTTTTTGGCTGCCCCAAGCAAAAA
>NW_020664409.1:24538390-24575890 GCF_002925995.2 Terrapene triunguis
GCCCCCAAGCACCAGCTTGCTCGGCTGGTGCCTGGAGCCGGCCCTGGTCCAACACCCCAGGATGCATTGGTTCGCATCCCAGCAATCCCTGTGCTTCTATCCACACTTGGCGCCATCTTTCAACGTTTTTTTACTGTGCGCTCTGTCTTCCCTTTCAGTCTGCAGGAATGGCGCCCGAACTGCTGAGGAATATGCTAACGAGTCTCGCCAGCACGTCACGTTTGGCAGTCGAGTTACTCCTTAAGATCCAAACTGACAGTGAGGACTCAGACGATGATATCGACTCAAGTAACGCATACAACACAAGATTGCTTGTGGCATTCACGGACATGCTCACCACTGTGGAATGCCACTTTTGGGCTCAGGAAACAAGCACCAAGTGGTGGGATCACATCATCATGCAAGTTTGGGATGACGAGCAGTGGCTGCAGAACTTTCGGATGAGAAAAAACACTTTCATGGGACTGTGTGATGAGCTCGCCCCCACCCTGCGGCACAAGGACACAAGATTGAGAGTCCTGCCAGTGGAGAAGCAGGTGGCTATCTCCAGACAGCTGGCAACTCCAGACAGCTACCGATCGGTCACTAACCAGTTTGGAGTGGGAAAATCGACCGTTGGAATCATGTTGATGCAAGTTTGCAGAGCTATTAATCGCATCCTTCTCAGAAGAACCGTGACTCTGGGTAACGTACATGACATTGTGGCCGGCTTTGTGCAAATGGGTTTCCCTAACTGCAGAGGGGCAATAGATGGGATGCATATTACAATTCTTACACCAGCCCACCTAGCCTCCGAGTACGTTAATCAGAAGGGGTATTTCTCTATGGTTCTCCAGGTGCTTGTGGATCACCGTGGGCGTTTCATTGACATTAACGCAGGCTGGCCTGCAAAAGTGCATGACGCATGCATCTTTCGGAACACTGGCCTGTTCAGGAAGCTGAAAGCCGGGACTTATTTCCCAGACCAGAAGATCACCGTAGGGGAAGTCAAAATGCCTATTGTGATCCTTGGAGACACCGCTTACCCTTTAATGCCGTGGCTCATGAAACCCTACACAGAGAGCCTTGACAGCAGCAAGGAGCAATTCAATAACAGGCTGAGCCGGTGCAGAATGACTGTGGAGTGTGCTTTTGGCTGTTTTAAAGGGCCGCTGGCACTCTTTGTATGGGAAGCTGGATCTGGCCGATGACAGCATCCCTGCGGTTATATCCGCGTGCTGTACCCTCCATAACATTTGTGAAGGAAAGGGTGAAAGCTTCACTCAGGCATGTAGGAGGTTCAACACCTGAAGGCTGAATTTGAACAGCCAGAGAGCAGGGCTATTAGAGGGGCCCAGCACGGGGCTGCAAGGATTAGGGATGCCTTGAGGGAGCAATTTGAGGCTGAAAGCCACCAGTAATGTTTGGTGCCCTGCACGGGAGTGAAGTGCAGTGGTTCCAATGTTAGTAGGAACCTGTTTGTGCTACGCTGACTTGCAGTGCCTGTTGCTTTCCTGGGCTAAGGTATCTTTTACTTTATGCAATAAATAATAAAGAAGGTTTTCAAAGCCAAAAAATCCATTTATTGAAAAGAAACACAAGTGCTTGGGAAACAAAGGGCAAGGGGGTAGAGTGAGGAACAGTACACTCACAGATTTGCGTATGTCCTGTTATCATACTCAGACTTCCTGTCTGGAGTGCTGTGCAATGAGTGCTGCACTTCAGGCTGGCTAAAATGCATGGTGATGGGGGTTGAGTGCAGCAGGTAAGGGTGGTAATTTTCAGGGGTGGTGAAGCTACAGGTGTTGGAGGCAGCTGGTGGCGATAAGAACCTGGATGTTGGGGAAAGTGGGTTGGAGGTGACATGGGGGCACAAGGGAAAGAGTTTTGGGACAAGGGCTGCAGGGGGGAGGGGGCGGGCGCGGTAGTGATCCACCTGCATGGCTACAAGCGCCTGGATTGAATCTGCTTGGCGCTCCATGATGCTTATCAGCTGCTCTGTGCTTTGTTGCCGGAGCTCTGCACTTTTGTGCCGGAGCTTCTCATTCTGCTGGCGGATCCTCCTTTCACTCTCCCTCCACTCCTGCAATTTTTGATTTTCATTAAGGGACTGCTGCATGACTTCTTTGCTTTTGCTTGGCCTCTTCCTAATTTGTTGAAGTTTTTTGGATGGTGATAACAGACGGCTGAAATCTCAAGGTTGCATCTGTAAAGGCAAAATGTAACATTTAACAGAGGCAGCATTGTTCACACCAGACAGAGCAATGATTCCCCCATACTTAAGGGCAAGCACAGTCTACACAATAGCATAATTTGCCCATCTCAAAGCAAGCGCACATAACGCACGGGAGCCCCAAAATGGTGAGTAAGCACTGGGTCAAAGGGGACTGATTGTTTCACGGCTGTACTGTCCTCGAGGTTTCTGTGCCTTGGGGAGAGCCAACAGCTGCAAGAGGCCCCTATACTGAACACACTTCCCACATTTCCCACAGGAGTTCATCCTGGAAGATATCTCACTGCTGAGGGTGACTTGGGAAGCAAAGGAGGGTCTTCTACTACAATGCGGCTTCCGCCCTGGCCCATATGCAGCTTGCCTGTGTGCAGCGATGGTTCCCCTGCCCCTCATGGCACAGTGGCGCGGACATGTTAGCCTGACTGGGACAAGCACCACAGTGGCACTCCCAAGAAACCTGCGCAAACACTGATGAGGTCTAGCATCTCGCCATTGCTCCATACTGGGGATCACCTGGTGCGTGGAGGCATGGTCACCTGGAAAGATTCGCTGAGAGCACTCCACTCCTTGTTGAGCAAACAGGAAGGGGATTTTCAAAATTTAAAGACGGGTCTGACGGTTGGTCACCTGAGGGCAGGACAGTAGAGTTCAAAGTGATGACCAGAGTGTCTAGAACAGGCATTGTGGGACACTTCTGGAGGCCGATCAGAGCGCATTAACAGGCCAGGGCATCCACACTGGTGCTGCAGCGCTCCAGCAGGGAACACATCAAACATTATTCCTCTCGCCGAGGTGGATTACCAGGAACGCTCTAGCCACAGAGTCAGTGCACTCTACATGCCTTGCCAGTGTGGACGGGTCATGAGGTAGGGTGCTCAGGGCTACTTTAATGCGCTCTAACTCGCAAGTGTAGCCATGCCCTATGCAACGGGAGAGAAAGCATCAGGGATATAAAGCTGCATGGGATTGGAGATCTCATTGATTTGATTCCCCTGCCCTCTAGCAACTTTGCAATTCCATCACAGACTGTGGTTGCATTTTCTATCCTCTCCCTACTGCCTCAGGCTAGTCTTTACCCAGGAAAACCAATAGCCCACAATTAGGACTGGGGCCTCAGCTTTGAAACCAAGTTAATAAAAACTATATCAGTAAGAAATAAAAAACACACAGGAAAGACAATCTCTCCCTCATCATCTCTTCCCATTTAGCTAATGTAGATAGTTCTCTGAGGTTGGAAGGAAGGGGCCCTAGTTTAGTCATAACTCATCCCTTGTTTTCCAATTTAATGGAGCAGCTTTAGCATTTTCATGTCCCCAGTCAAAGGTAAAGCACAATAATGGTGACCAGTAGGAAAAGGGAACTAGGAAAAGGTAATGCTGAATAACAGGTTGAAAAATATCTGTAATTTGGTGGGTAGAGGGAGAGGCAGCCACCTCAGATTCTTCTCACTTAAAATGATATCTAAGGCCCTATGAATTGTCTGCCAGTGGCCAGTATGTTCTTTCTCAGGAGAGGTCAGTTTAATGAAAAATGGTGTGTCTCTACTGTACACATTCTGGTTGTAGAAATTGTGCTTTCAAAGGTCTCTGTCATCTCACTCTCCTTGTCATTCAGTCTTAGTTGTTTTCTCTGCTAATGTCCTCAGTGATGGTACTGAAATAAACCCAAAGTGACAGCTTGAAACTGGCGAAAAAGCTGGTGCATGCACATAAAACAATTTATATTTTGGTTGAACTTATCCTGAGGTACTTTTTTGTCAGTTTTTAAAAATCTCTGTTTCTGCTTCAGTTCTCATTGGTGTACCAATGATAAGTACTTTTAAAATGTAAAATGCCAGCAACACAGGAAAAGTAAAGTATTAAGATGTCACAGATTTTCATTCATCCAAAACTTATCACAATTGCTAATATCACTTCGGCTACTAACTTGATTAAGTGCAGCTGACACAAAGATATTGACATATTAGTTCCAAATCTATCTTATCTGGTTTATGCTCAACAATCATGCGCCTTTAAGGATCACTGGATTTTATGGTTTCATTTTTTTTCTATGTAAGATGAACTTTGGTTCTTAGTATTTTGTTTAATCCCCATTCACTAAACACTCCTATGAATAGTGGATTGTTATTGGAGAAGGTTTCCTATCTACTGGAAAATATGGTTGGGTTGAGCCTAGTATCCATATATGGTTACATCCAGCATGCTATTGTATCTTACTGAGTAGCTGGTTTTAGTGCAATTTAGGGCTACAATAGTATTGCAACAAGAAAGACTGCCGAGTCACTCAGTTAATGACATTGGTGAGGCCTCATCTGGAGTACTGTGTCCAGTTTTGGGCCCCACACTACAAGAAGGATGTGGAAAAATTGGAAAGAGTCCAGCAGAGGGCAACAAAAATTATTAGGGGGCTGGAGCATATGACTTATGAGGAGAGGCTGAGGGAACTGGGATTGTTATGTCTGCAGAAGAGAATAATGAGGGGGGATTTGATAGCTGCTTTCAACTACCTGAAAGGGGGTTCCAAAGAGGATGGATCTAGACTGTTCTCAGTGGTACCTGATGACAAAACAAGGAGTAATGGTCTCAAGTTGCAGTGGGGGAGGTTTAGGTTGGATATTAGGAAAAACTTTTTCACTAGGAGGGTGGTGAAGCACTGGAATGTGTTACCTAGGGAGGTGGTGGAATCTCCTTCCTTAGAGGTTTTTAAGGTCAGACTTGACAAAGCCCTGCCTGAGATGATTTAGTTGGGAATTGGTCTTGCTTTGAGCAGGGAGTTGGACTAGATGACCTCCTGAGGTCCCTTCCAACCCTGATATTCTATGATTCTGAGTTCTCTCATGTGATGCAACATTCTATTACCTATCCATTTACAATGGACTCATGCAGTGAAACAGTTAATTGAAGTTGGGGTTGTTTAAAAAAATTGAATTATATTTGTTAATGGGGAAAGAACAGCTTGCTTCTAAATGTGCACTTCTGATAAGAACACAGGATACGTTTGGTTGAGACTAGTGTAAATATAGCCTCTGATAGCTGTTTATTATTATAAACATGGTTTCTCTTGTGCTGTGCTTAAAAGTTTGTAACTTAAGAATGGTTTTAAAAAAACATTTTCTGTACATTTTGTGTAGGAAATGAAGTAGAAACTCAGCAAGAAGGATAGAAAGAGAAACTGAGGCAACCGCTTAACAGCTAATCAGAAATACTGGTTGAAATCCTTACATTTGCATTTAGAACATATAGAACAGCCACAGACTATGGTTGAAAATTTTGGTTGGATGTATTCCTAGAGGTTTCATCACATGACCATCTTTAATTAAAGATTAATCTTTAATTCCTGGACACTCCAGGACAATCCTGGAGGGTTGGCAACCCTACCACAGACCTGAGGAAGAAATGGAAGGTTATGGGCACAGACAGATGGAGCCAGAGAGAGGTGCAACACGAATTGAGGAAACTCTTAGGAAACTGGAACAATATCGTCTCATTTGGCTTCAGGCAATTGAGTATCTGATCCCTTCTGAAACTCAATTTGGAATTGTTATATCAAGAAGATTTATCATTACATTTTTCTAACCATGGCAATATTCATATGTGAACAAATTAGTGTATATTTCTAGGTTAAAGGGGTTGCAGTTAACTTAATTTGGAGCTTTATAACTGCAACTTATTGTCCTTATTTTTAATTATCACTATTGAAGTTCAGATTTGAAGTGCTTCATTCCTTGTGTAAAAACAAGAAGTCTGGTGGCACCTTACACACTAACAGATTTATTTGAGCACAAGCTTTCGTGGGTAAAAAAACCTCACTTCTTCCATGCCATGTATCTGAAGAAGTGGGTTTTTTTACCCACGAAAGCTTATGCCCAAATAAATCTGTTAGTCTTTAAGTTTCCACCGGACTCCTTGTTTTGTGGATTCCTTGTGTAGACATTTTTGCTATTATTTAACAAGGGATAAGTGTACGCTGTCAAACTAAATTCTGATCACAAATAGGTTGCAGAAATAATGAACTCAGGCAGGATATAAATATATAAACTAAAGAGCACTGAGTGCATAAAGTAATGCAAAGTGTACTTAATGAATGAAAACTGAAGAACTTGCATTGGAACGATACATACACACACATACGGTGCTTTTGGTACATGGGCTCAGTTAAAAATACAAGCCAAGGACCCAGTCTTGAAAATAGATCTGTGTGCAGGAATCCTTGCACCTGCATAGAACCCCAGAGTTAACTTCAGTGAGGCTTTGCTTGGGCACAGGAGTCCATCTAGATGAATATGATTGCACGATCAGAGCCTAAGTGCTTATCCACTTACCTAGTAATGAGGAGATCAAGAGAAAACAAACATAACACCATCTGGTGAAAAGACTCAAGTCATTCACAGTGTGTGCTTGGGCAAAGACCATCTTTTTGTTCTCTGTTTGTACAACACCTAGCACAATGGAGTCCTGGTGTATGACTGGGACTCAGACGTGCTACTTCAATCCAAACAATAAATAGCCCTAATAAGGAATGACTCTGGTTACTTGTTAAAAAAGCAGCTAAACCAGTGAAAATTACCTGGTCAATGTTTAACTGGATGACAGTTGAAAGCTTGTGCCACATAAACAGATAACGCAACAGCTAGGCCTTGAAATATGACCTTCTGAAAGCCATGTTAAAAAGCAAAAGTTAAAGGCGAAAGATTTATACGATCTGAAGAGAAACCAGAGTATTAGAAAAAGGAAACTAGTTTAGTTACAGTTCACATTCCCTGATCTTCAATCTCACCTGTAAGCCCCAGGGAAATGTTTTCTTTCCATTATAGTGTCATCTGCAAAAATGAAAGACGGTGACATGTCCAAATCTTTAAATTATAATTTTTATAAAGTGGTCGTCTAATGAGAGTTTGAGTCTGGTGCATTCAGATACCCATACTCAGACAGGATGTGTCTACACTGCAATCAGAGGTGTGATTACAGCATGTATAGGAATACCCAAACTAGCTTTGATCTAGCTCCTGCGAGCACCAACAGCAGTGAAGCCGTAGTAGTGTGGACTTCAGCACAGGCAAGTCCCCCGAGTAAATACCCTGGGTCGCTGGTTGGCTTGTACAGCCTGCACTGAAGCTCATGCTGCCCTGGCTCCACCGCCATTGGTATTGATTTCAGCTAGATTAAAGCAACCTCAGGTAAGTCTACACCTGCTGCCATCACATCGCCGATTGCAGTAGATGTACCCTTACAGTCATAAAATGCAACACAAGTTGACTAACCTGACTAACCAAAGCAGAATCCAATTTGTGAAAATACAGGGAAAATACATTCCATGTTTGTGGTTTTAGTTTGTTTAATAGAGGTGGGTGAACATACTAGCCACTGTAGGAAGAAAAATGCCTGGGTTATTGGTACACTGACAGGTGCCAATGTAAGTACTTGTTCAATACTGAAAAAGTGGTTGGAATTATGGGCAGTTCTACTTCAGTACAATCTACTAGAGCTGTCACTTAGAGCTGGCTGACTTTAAAAACAAAAATCAAAACACTGAAGATTTGAATTTTTTATTTTTTTTCCACAAAAAGCCTTCAGCATTTTTTCAACTAGCTCTGCTATTACCAATTTGAGTAACACAGAAGAGAACAAGAAAAGACAAAGCTGCTTTCCAGTGTGACAAAGTGAGCAACAGTCTAAACAAACTGTTGGCCAAAGTTTTGTTTCTAACAATAAAAGAATTAATTGAGCTTGATCTGAATTTCTGGCAATTTCTTCCCCACCCCTTCTCCAATCAGGTAGAGCCCAATGGAATTAAATGTGCCAGCGTGCACAACTCTGCCCCCCCCCCACCCCCAAGTCACATCTATTGCATAGTTCTAAGAAAAACACTAACATTTATACATTCTGTTCTTTCTTAAACATTGTCCTACTTTGATCCTTCTGAATGTGTGGGTCTTTTCCTTTAGCAACAATGTACAGTATTCAGGGTATGTGAGAATATTATAATCTAAAATGAGGAAATCGTTTGTTTGAGTACTGTAACTCTTTATAAGCTTTATATAAAACATCAGTCTGCATTTATTACTGATGTAGCTATTGATTAGTAAAATCTTGAGTGAAGAAGGTTACATTAACCTAGCATTAGATAGGATGCTCTGAAATGGACTTTGTATCACACTTTATCACCTTTGCTCTAATGGAGCGTGATTTGCAAAGTATGTAGCCATTGAGTTTTTAAATCTTTCTTTTCTGTTGTAGAAATAATTCACAATTGAATCATGTTTACCTAGGAGGCTAAAGTGGAATAGTAGATTGCAGTTATAACTTGAGAGTCCATTGAGTTCCCATTTCCGAAAGGAGCCTTATATTCTACTGAATTTTTGATCATTTGAATTTGAGAAGCATTCATTTAGTAACAAGGGAGGAGGAGGAGTGGGATGCTAAGATGACAAGTTGATACATAGTTAAGTGATTTTGTGGGCCTAGACATATAATATGATAACTACCTTTGCTCTTGATGGAGTGTATAGCTCCTATTTACTTGGATAGGAAAAAATGCAAGCATCTGAGGACAAATTAGATCTCAAATGCATTTTGAGAGATTTCAAGGAGTATGGTTGGTTTCATTTAATTGTGTGATTTATAGGGCCTGATCCAAAGCACATTAAGTCAAAGGGAGCTCTTTTCATTGATTTCAATAGGTTTGGGATCACTTCAATATTGACAAGGAAAAGCGACTGAAACTTAAAAACCTATTCATCCATTTGCATAAATGTAGTGAGCATATACATGAGTGTAGCTGAGAGTGGAGTTTGGCCCTACATATTAATGTGAAGAGAACTTATATAAATGTTTCCCATTTCAATGTTCCTGAAATACAAATATACCAAAAAAAATCAGCACTAGCTTAAGATAGTTTGGCTACAACTCATGTGTAACTTTTATGTCAGTATCTCTCCGTTAATTTTTAAATAGGGATAGAAGGAAGAGGGGAAACTAGTTTTTTCAGTTGTGGAAACCAGGGTTCAAATACTCCACTCATGCATAAAATGGAGGTGATCTCATCCTCCTTGCCATTTGCAAGCATCACAAAAACAATCGCACAGCTCTGGATGATTAGTTTTAGAAGGGCTCAGAACGGCAATAACAATGTTGTAGCAGTTAGTATGGAACTGCATGGGGTAGCGTTCTGTGGGGAAGCTTGTGTAGTACTTGCTACACACTAAGCTTGGCTCCAGCTCATGTTGTTACTGGTTCACTTTTATAAGAACTAAATTCACTTACAAAGAGTAGGGAAAGAAGTGTGCATTAAGGAAGAAAGTATTTGAATAGAAATGAGGCTTCCTCCTCCTATTTATGAAAAAGAAGCCTGAACATATTTCACTAAAGCAGCAAGAAAAGATTTCTCAACCTTGTTTCATATGAATTCTTGTCATGGTCACAGAAACCGAGCAAGTTGGATTTCTACATTTCAGACAATTTTTGGTCTTCTCTAAGGCAGATGGAGTTTGCCTTTCACACAATGCCCTCAGGGTGAAGGTTCAGTAAGGATGAACTATGCAATCTGCTTCACTATAACACACGACATACTGTTGATCAAAGAGGAACGTGTTAGGTACCAGATGTTGCAGGCAGTAATACATGTCCCAAGCTTTGCTTTCCCATAATGCATGACATGCTGAGGCTAAAAACACTTGTAAGACGAGATCAAGAGGGAAAACATTAGCGAGCATCACAGAATATCAGAACAAGAAGAAGAAATATACCAACTGTAATATTTCATTTTGCTTCCTCGTTACTAGTCCTAAAAAGTATTGGGGGGCTTTATTTGGAGGGGAGTGTCTATTAATTCCTGTGTAGTTTCCCCGTTGTTTTAATTTTCTTCAGTACCTTTTCCTGCCTTGGGGTAGTTTGCCTGATATTGGATGGATAGTTGCCTGTAATTTTTTAAGTGTACTTAAAGAGCAGGGGCCTGATTCTCCCCCACAGGATACAAGCCCACCTAGAGTTACTTGAATCCTGGAGGGAGAGACTCATGCTTGAAAAAAAGTCTCTCCCTATGTCTCACTATGGTGGTTGGATCAGAGAGATCCACTCCTTTGTAGGATAATAGTTAAAACTGTGCTTCTAAGGGTATGTCTACACTATGAAATTAGGTCGATATTATAGAAGTCGATATTTAGAAATCGATTTTATACAGTCGATTGCCACACTAAGCTCATTAAGTCGGCGGAGTGCGTCACCACCACCGTGGCTAGCATCAACTTACGGAGTGGTGCACTGTGGGTAGCTATCCCACAGTTCCCGCAGTCTCCACCGCCTATTGGAATTCTGGGCTAAGCTCCCAATGCTTGATGGGGCAAAAACGTTGTCGCGGGTGGTTTGGGTACATGTCGTCAGACGCTCCTCCCTCCGTGAAAGCAACAGCAGACAATCGTTTCGCGCCTTTTTTCCTGGGTTACCCATGCAGACGCCATACCACGGCAAGCACAGAGCCCGCTCAGCTCACCGTCACTGCTGCTGTTGCATTAGAGAGGCTTTGAAAACCAGTTTCATGACTGGCCAGGCTTCGGTGTGACAGTTGTGTGTGTTTCTCCTTGATGCAAACCCGCCCCCTTTGTTGATTTTTAATTCCCTGTAAGCCAACCATTCTCCTCCCTTCGAAATAAAGTAACTATTGTTTTGAAACCATGCATTCTTTCTTTATTAATTTTTAAAGAAATGAGATAACGGACAGGGTAGCCCGGGTAGGGTGGGGGAGGAGGGAAGGACAAGACCACATTGCTTATTGTAGTCACACTAAAAATCAAACTGTTTGAATGACAGCCTTCTGTTGCTTGGGCCATCCTCTGGAGTGGAGTGGCTGGGTGCCCGGAGCCTCCCTGCCACGTTCTTGGGCATATGGATGAGGAGGCTATGGAACATGGGGAGGAGAGTAGGCGGTTATACAGTGGATGCAGCGGGGGTCTGTTCTCTTGTTGGCTTTCCTGTAGCTCCAACAGACGCTTCATCATGTCCGTTTGCTCCCACATTAGCCTCAGCATCGCGTCCTGACTCCGCTCTTTGCACTCAATTCTTTCCTGGCCTCTGCCACTGAATTAAGCTGTGCCCTATCCGTGCGGGAGGACTGCATGAGCTTGGAAAACATGTCATCGCAAGTGCGTTTTTTTTCACCTTCTAATCTGCGATAACTTCAGGGACGGAGATGATAGTGGGAGCGTAGAAACAGTCTACGCTCTAAGATTCTGTGGGGACTGCATGGTCACCTGTGCTGCTGAGTTCGTCACGCTGACCAAACAGGAAATGAACTTCAAAAGTTCCCGGGGCTTTTCCTGTGTACCTGGCTAGTGCATCGGAGTTCAAAGTGCTGTCCAGAGCGGTCACAATGGAGCACTCTGGGATAGCTCCCGGAGGCCAATACTGTCGATTTGCGTCCGCACTACTCCAAATTTGACCCAGCAAAGTTGATTTTAGCACTACTCCCCTCGCTGGGGAGGAGTACAGAAGTCAATTTTAAGAGCCCTTTAGGTCGACGGAACGGGGTTGGTTGTGTGGACGCAGTCATTTTTAAATCGACCTAATGCGGCTAAATTCAGCCTACCCCCGTAGTGTAGATCAGGTTAGTGCTCTGCTTAGAGAGGGATGATGGTCTTGTGGTTAAGACACTGGATTGGTGTACAGATCTGGAGTCCGTTCCAAATTCTGCCACAGATTATCTGTGTGGCCTCGGACAAATCATTTAATCTTTCTGTACCCTATCTGCAAAACGCGGTTAATATTTCCTTTCTCCCATCCATTATCTTCCTTGCCTAGATAGATTATAAATTTACAAGGATGGAGAACATCTCTTGCAGTGTGCAGCATACCAAAGTGACTAGCACAGCAGAGGGAGGAGAGGGTTTTGGAGCTGCAGCAAAGGGAGGGGGGTTATGAGGAGGGGGGATAAATGGGGATGGATGGTAAGGAAGGCAACACAGGTGAGGGATCAGGAGAGGAAGACATGGCAGCCCCAGCTCTGCCAGTGCATCCCAACCATTGTGCACCCCACCCTCCTGCACTCTCCAAAGACTTTGAGGGGGAAAATAGATATGTGAGTGCTAGGAGGGGAGGGATAATTAGGGAGCAGAGGAATGGAGGAATAGGGGGAGAGGGGTTTGGAGATGCAGCAAAAGGACAGTGGTGTTGATGAATTGTATAGTTAATTGCCTGACCACACATTGGTTCGTTATGAAATATATTCAAGAGATCAAATAACCAGTATCAGCCAATTATAATGTAGTACAGGAAAAAGGTTCTATACAATACCAGTGTGACAGTCTGTACCCCTCTGTTCACCCCTTTTATAGGACTATAATAGATCTTGTACAAAATATACCTTGTGAGGTATCATTTGAAAATTCATAGTTTGCTGGTCATTACTGTCCTGGTAAAATATGTGACAACATTATATGTAAAGTTATAAGATTTTACTGTATAATATAACTAAAACACATTCCAAAACTGGAGAGCAGTCACAAACCGGTTCTCCAGATACAAAAGGCTAGCCCAGGGGTTGGCAACGTTTGGCACGCGGCTCGCCAGGGTAAGCACCCTGGCAGGCCAGGCCAGTTTATTTACCTGCTGATGCGGCAGGTTCGGCCAATCGCAGCCCCCACTGGCCGCGGTTCGCCGTCCCGGGCCAATGGGGGCGGCGGGAAGCAGCGGCCAGCGCATCCCTCGCCCGCGCCGCTTCTCGCAGCCCCCATTGGCCCGGGACGGCGAATCGCGGTGAGTGGGGGCCGCGATCGGCCGAACCTGCCGCGTCAGCAGGTAAATAAACTGGCCTGGCCCGCCAGGGTGCTTACCCTGGCGAGCCGCATGCCAAACATTGCTGACCCCTGGGCTAGCCAATGCCTCAGTCAGGTGTCAACTAGATCAAATTGGCCACCACCTGGTTAAGTGGCCATTCTTTGGCAGGAAAGAGGGTGTGGGTGAAAAAATCTACATTTTGACAAAGAAACAGTGGGGTTCCCATCCACAGACTTTGTCTCCTGAACCTTAGCTGGAGATGACTCACAAAGTAGAGAAGGAACTATAAGAAAGGAGAAGAGATGTCCCAAGTCATTTCTCCCTTCATTTCTACCCATGCTACGGCGTCAAGAACACCTGAACAACAAAGGAAGAAGCATTGGACTGGAGAGGGAATCTGAGTGAAAGGACTGTGGACTGTGGTGAGAGAGACCTTTGCTTTGAATTCACTTAGTTTAAGTGAGTTGTATTTTACTTTTATTTCCTTGTAACAAATACTGGCTTTTATGCCTCATTACTTGCAGTGACTTAAAATCTATCTTTCTGTAGTTAAAAAACTTGTTTTACTGTTTTATCTAAACCAGTGTGTTTGGATTGAAGTGTTTGGGGAAACTCCACTTGAGATAACAGGATTTGTGTGTATCATTTTCTATTAATAAATGATGGACTTTATATGACCTTGTATTGTCCAGGAGACGGATGGGCAATACAAGACATACATTTCTGGAGGGAAGTGTAGGACTGGGAATTTGCTGGTGTTGCTCTGCAGTGTAATTCACAAATGGCTAGTTCTAGCACTCATACAGTACAACTGGGAGTGACTTACATGCTGGAGGCTGTGTGTAAGCTGACCAGGAGTGATAGCTCTCATAGCAAAGCAGTGTAAGGGGCACCCCAGGTTGGAGAACTGAAGGGACACAGCTGTTAATTGGTCCAGATTGTATCCTGGGTAATGTCACAACCAGTCTCCAGGATGCTGTTTCATGCAGAGTTGTTTCTGCATAAGGTGATTGTAAGTGTGCTCCCAAAGCCAACTTTTTACACCGGACCTGTTTACAAATAAAAGGTACCATGCATGTCATCCAAAACTATCAGCTTTCTACTTTGTATTTCTGATATCATGGTATACCCCTTATCTTTGTTCCGAACACGTGCATTCCAGGTACCAAAGGGCATGAGGGCACATCCTAGATCTATATGGTAGAACAATCATATGTCTTGTCCTCTTCTTTTGGGACATTCCAGTACAGGCCTGTGAGGGTAACTCTCTTCCTGTTATGGTAAAGCATTCACTGGTCCTGGTCTTGACAGTTTCCCTGTTTACTTAGGCTAAAATTTGTGCTTAGTATCCCATAACTCATGAGTGGGCAAATTATGGCCCGCGGGCCAGATCCGGCCACCAGCCATTTTAAGTTGGTGAATGCAAGGGGTTATGGCAGTGGTGGGCAAACTTTTCGGCCCTAGGGCCACATCTGGGAATAGAAATTGTATGGTGGGCCATGAATGCTCACAAAATTGGGTTGGGGTGTGGGAGGAGGTGAGGGCTCTGGTTGGGGGTGTGGGTTCTGGGGTGTGACCAGAAATGAGGAGTTCAGGGTGTGGGTGGGGGCTCTGGGCTGGGGCGGGGGAGTGGGTTGTGAGGTCAGGGAGTGACGGCTCCGGTTGGGGGTGTGGTCTCTGGGGTGGGGCTGGGGATGAGGAGTTTGAAATGTAGGAGTGTGCTCTAGGCTGGGACCGAGGGGTTTGGAGAGTGGGAGGGGGATCAGGGCTGGGGCAGGGGTCTGAGGCATGGGGAAAGACTCAGGGGTGCAGGCTCCAGGCAGTGCTTACCTCAAGCGGCTCCCGGAAGCAGCGGCATGTCCCTTCTCCAGCTCCTACGCGGAGGCGCGGCCAGGCAGCTCTGCATGTTGCCCTGTCCGCAGGCACCGCCCCTGCAGCTCCCATTGGAGTGCCAGAGGGGGCCACTGGAGCAGGGCCATGCCACTGCTTCCAGGAGCTGCGTGGAGTGGCCCCAACCCTGCTCCCCAGCTGGAGCGCCAGAGCAGGGCAAGCCCCAGACCCTGCTCTCCAGCGGGAGCTCGAGGGCCGACTTAAAATGGCTGGTGGGCCAGATCTGGCCCACGGGCCATAATTTGCCCACCCATGGGTTATGAGATACTAAGCATAAGTGAGCCAGGGTTAAATAAAAAGCATAGAACAACTTAAGTTATATAACTATTGTTCGATTACTATTATACGCTTAATACATACTGATATATGTATGGTGTGGATAATACATATTGGTAATGTGATATATGCCAGCCCAGCATATATTAGTGAACAGAGGTTATGATGAGGGGGTAAATGGGGATGGATGATAGGAGAGGGGATGGGGGCTCAGGTGAGTGTCGAGGGAGGCCTTGGGTAGTGGCAGGAGGGACTTGGAGAATAGGAGCCGTGTCACCTGTCAACCCCACATTCTCTCATCCTCTGTGTGTGCCCGGATCTGAGGGGTTCTTGCCCATCTTCAGGGGTTGGACCGCTGCCAAGCCTATCCCACATGTTAGCTGGGTTCAGAGGGGGCTTGCCCTTTTGGGAGGGTTTGAGGCCCCCTTCCCTGCACCATATGTGAGCCAGGATCTGGGGAAGTCCTACCTCTTTGGGTGGGGAACTGAAAACCTGTATAGTTCATGCATATCGCAGGCTGTAAAGTACTCGGGGGATAGGACCTCTGCTGAGATGAATGGAGCAGTTCACAAGTCTCATAGCTGCTATTTCAGAGCCTCCTATGCTACAGATGGATGTGTAGAAGAGCCCTTCCCTCCATCCCTTTATCCTTCCTGTTAAAGGACGACAGACGACACTTCCAGTGCTCTAAAACCCACATGCTGGCATGGATTTTTCTTAAAATTTCCTATGCTTTGTGGGAATGCAGAGTAGGGTTAGACCTGGTCTACACCTAAAACTTAGGTCGCCCTATCCATGTCACTCAGGATGTGTGAAAAAGAGGAGAGATGTAAGTAAGCTAACCAAGCTCCTGGATAGACGCTGCTCGCTCAACCCACTACCTTCTCTTTAGGCAGATGATTTACTACAGCGACAGAAAAAGCCCTTCTGTCACTATAGTGACTGTCTGCACTACAGCAGCACAGCTGAAGAACAGCAGCGCTGCCTCAGCAGCACTTATAGTATAGACATACCCTTTGTGACCCACAATTAGGGTCTTTTGAGCCAGGGGTTCCAGAGACCTATGCCCTGAAATCAGTAACCATTCTTCAAAGTTACTAGGTGGGTTTTTTTCTTCCACAGAGCTAGAGGTCAAACTATTGCTGTGAGGAGGGTCAAAATGATCTTGTGTGGTCTATTTTTACATAAGGTAGTGCATGGCAGCCACTAAATCTTTGGGGAAGCCAAATTGTGAGGGCTATTTAAGAGTATGTTCACGTCTTTGTGTACAAATGGAGTCTGGAAGGATTATTGAATGTATGCACTAATTAAAAAAAAAAAAGAGGTTTGTATGAAGCCACTTTAGGCTTGTCTGGGTAGTTCAAGGGAACATGCCAATGCCCCTGATGAACATGCTACCCTTGTCGTTTCTACTCTGAACCTTTGTACACCTGTGCAATATAGATTTAAGAACTCATGTTTGCCACAAGTTGTCTGTGTTTATAATATAACATGATTTTTATTTTATGGGAAGGCTTACTGTGAACACAGCAGAATAGTTAGCAGCCAGTCAAACCAATTTTCTTTTATATTGGGTATGGAGGAGCCAGAGACATAAGACGTGGTGGAGGCAGGGGATGGGGAAGCAGGACAGAAAGGGAGAGTGTTGGGCAATGAGGATGGATGGGAGGCAAGCACTGGACTGGTTGTTTGAGAAAATCTGTATTTTACTAGCCCCCCGGGGAAGGAGTGGGAGTAAGTGGTTACTTCTTCATTTTGGGGCAAATTAATGTGGTGTTTCCAAAGACGTACAGTGCAGATGTTTGGAACTGGCCGCACAAGGGAGGAAAAAGAAATATGTGCACTGCCTGGGTTGTCAAAGTGTGGATTCTGCCAAAGTGTGGATTGCAAGGTTGAAAAAGTTTTCAGGAGAGCAGTGATTTGGCTCTGTATGCAAATTTCAGGACATAATATGTACAAATGCTTAATAAATTACTACTAACTCCTACCAACAACTTATCTTTTTCTATTCAAAATTTAGGAAATTCAATGGCAACAAATTAATTAATGCAAAGTTAAGGTCATCCCCATGCATAATGTTAAGTGGAGCAAAACTCAAATTTCCCCAAACCAGAAAATGCACAATTAAGGTTGCCTGTGCAACCTTGACTCTTCCCTTTTTCAACAATGCCACACTATGGCCCATTAACACGCACACCTTTACTCTATCAGCCTCACAGTTGCTGAAATGTGCAGGCTCTTACCTCCTTTTACAACCCATTCAGCTCACCCACAGGATTACATATAACACTATTAAAGTACAAAAAGGAAAGAAGAGAAAAAGGTTGCCAGCACCACTTTCCCTCTGCTCTCTTTGAGCAATGTCTCAATAGGCCCATAGCACATACTCACACTGGTCCTCGGCACTATAATATTCAGGAGGTTCCAGATCCTGGAGTACACTCACACAATTGAGCCACCTACCCAGAAGGAATACCACACATGTAAAATTTAAGAACCACTTCAAAACTTTTATAATTCCCTTACACTTACCATCTCAATCTACACTTTCACTTAACCATATTAAGTCACTGGAATCCTTTCATATTCCACCTCACTGCAGACAATGTCCTTTGTAATAAAAGCCCTATGCCCTGCTACTGACATAACCTACACAACTGAGCCTTAAAATGATGCATACTGGATCCACACATGCAGCTCTTCCCTTTGCTCACAAACTTGAGGATTCAGCACATAGATTGCCTCATATCATAATCATAACGCTGTCAGGCCCCTCCAAGTAACCCACACATGTTCATATCACAAATACACCTTTACCAAGCAGGTCCAACTACATGCCTCTACCATTTAGTGTAGGTACACCTAACACACTGACTATACCTAGAGCGTAAGCAAATAAATCCCATTGGCTGATGCCAGCTCCAGGAGATCAAACAGAAGGTGGTATGGGCAATAATTTTTTGTACTTTAGTTGTGTTAGATGGAATCCTGAGGGTGACAGTGAATGGTTGTAAAAGGAGGTGAAGAGCTTGTATATTACATCAATTGTGGGGCTGGCAGAGTAAATGTATGTGTATTAAGGGCCTTTGGGGCATTGTTGAAAAGAGGGCAGAGTTAAAGTTGCAAGGGCAAACATAACTCTGCATTTCCTGTTTTCAGAAGTTTGACTTTTGCTCAACTCAACGTTCTGCCAGGGGACGACATACCACCAAGCAACCTTAACTCTGCATTAATGTAGTTTTTTGCCACTGAATAGTGAGAAATATTTAGAATATGGGTTTGCTGGTGCTTTGATTTAATTGACATCAAACCATCATCCCACCTTTTTGGCTGGTATCCTTTAGCAAAGTGTGCCAGTTTTATCTTGTTAGGTCAACAGGATGGTTGTGGGTTCTCCTCTGTTTCTTGATAGGACTTCCCAAAATGGCTGAAACCGGAGTATTTCTGGGGCTGCAAGATAGAATTTCGGTTGGCTCTCCAATTTGCACAGACTGTTTACAAACTTCAGTTGCAATTGAACCAATTGATCACAATCTTTAGTGTGTTTTTTTTTCCCACCAGGCTGATGTTCTGCCTTCATAACCACTGTCCTCCTTGACATTAGGACTGCAGCCTTTAATTTTTTTCCTAGCGTGGAACACTCCAGCTTTTTCAGATGGTGTGAACGTCCCAGGGGCAGTTGTAAATTCTGTAATAAGTGAACTTTCAGCTTATTCTAGCATATTTGAAAGGGCATGTATGGAAATAGAACTAAAGCTGGATTCTCAGCTGTGAGACCACGAGTGTCCTAGAAGCAGGAACAGAGGAAATATTCTGGCAATTAATTCTTGCACTGTGAAACGCAGTTGAAATATCTCTTACATTGTGATTGGCAGTGGGAAAGAGGGATAGAATCCTCAGTACAACCGCATCTCTTACCCCGGTAGCTCTGGGGACATTTGCCTTTCAGTGCTGAGTAATCTATTATCCAGCACTAGTTAAACTCAGTCTCGGTAGGGGCTGCTGGTTGCAAACTGCTTCCGAGACTTTAAGCACTCAGATAACATGTTAATGAGTATGGTATAAATAGATTTGACTGTTGAGCGACTTCGTAATTTGTCTGTGAAAAGTAATAGTGTTCAGAAGCACTCTCAGTTAATGAAACAAATTGTAGGTGCTTAATATAAAACTAAAGAGATTTTATGTTAAAATCAACTCTTATTAAAAAACCTATTTGATTTAAGAAATATATAGAAGAAACAGTACATGTTGATTCTCTCATCTCAATAGGGAAGGGCTTTTGTGGCATAAATTACATTGAATAACAATTAGTCCTCACTTCTTAATGTACTAATACATGGCTAGATTGTGCCTTTTAGGCACAGCCCTAATGAAAGAATGGGGTGTAAGCGGCATCATCCCAAGAATATTGAATCTCAGAGAGAGATACTTCTTTAGCGCAATTTCTTTCCTGCTTCCCTCTTACTCCAGTGAAGTAGTAATTTTCTGTTGGCGTATACCAGCACCAAATTGTGACACCCACTACTCTAGCTCAGCTGTACTTGCTGATAGATTGTGGGGACAAATCATATTTCCCCGCCCAGAGCCTGTTCAGTGGTCTGGGGAGGAGCGAGTGTACCTTCTTCTTCCTGCACACCTGGTTTGAAGGTCTGGGTAGCCCAGTGGTCCTCAAACCTTTGCACTGGTGACCCCTTTCACATAGCAAGCCTCTGAGTGTGACCCCTCTTTATAAATTAAAAACACTTTTTATATATTTAACACCATTATAAATGCTGGAGGCAAACCGAGGTTTGTGATGGAGGCTGACAGCTCGCAATCCCCCATTTAATAACCTTGTGACCCCCTGAGGGGTCCCGACCCCCAGGTTGAGAACCCCTGGGGTAGCCCGTGCAGGTGTATGAGGTTTCCTACTCCCCTACGGAGCTATCTAGGGTAGTGTTTTCCCCTAGTGTTTAAAAGGATGTACAAATATTGACTGACACTGTCAGCAATGTTGAGAGGTAAGTAGGTTTTAGCCCCATTTTACAGATGGTGAAACTAGAGCAATGAGTTTGTGACTTGCATAGTAACATACAGCACATCAGTTGGATTGCCAGAATTAGGACTCAGGAGGCCCTTGCCCTAATGCTTAGTCCACTAAGCCACCCTTGCTCTTGTTTAGCAATACAGCTGGATGTAGAGCTAGTTAAAATTTTTCCATTAAAATAAAATTTCAACAAAAAGGAGAAAAACCATCATGAATTTTTGCAAATGCTTTTTCCAGCTTCCCAAACGCTCTCAGCCTGTATGGCTAGATTTTACTTGAAAGGCCTATGAAAATGTTTAATACGTAGTTGACATTAAACAATGTGCAAAAATATCCTAATTATCTAACAGCATTTAATTGATTTTTTTATTAAAATCTAATTAATGTTCCCACATTCATACTTAGGACATACTCTGAACTCAGTGCCATTCAAATCCCATTAGTACTAATGGGCTAAAGCCAAACAAGTAGAGAATATAAAGCACTTTAAATTTACATTTAATAAGACATTAATCATATGTTAAATACAAAAGTATTATTATAAACATATTCAGTGAGGATTAACCACTATTATTACAATGAATGTTTTAATAATCCGTTAATATTTATTTAGCTTTTAGTACTGAATGTGTAATTATTACACAATTATAGTTGTATAATGTCTCAATAAATCTACAGCAATAGGACGTCTATCAAGAAACAATAATTTAAAACATTACTAAATATTTTATTATTTAGGACCATGGCACTATTTTAAATAAAGAGGAAGATGTCTAGTGAAAGGCTTTTGGGGCAGAGACCAATTTAATTTAGACAAAGCAGGACAGACAATACACACCAGATGACCAGAAGCAGGTCGTCAACTAGTGCATGAAAAGAGGATGCTTTGGCCATAAAAGGGGTAGGAGAAGACCCTATGAAAAATAGAAAAGTTTCCCATGATGGATTCATATAATGGGGTACTGGCCCCTTAAGGCCAGAGGAGAAAGTTACTCTATTTCATATGCCCATGAAGGCCCTGAAGCAGTCATCTGGAGACAGGAAGTTGGTCCCAGGGAATAGTCAATGTGTGGAAAAGAAAAGGTATTGGGGGAAAAAACACAATTACTGTTTCTTTAAGAGACCAGGAGCCTTGTGGAGTGGGCAGGCCAAGGTTCTTCTCTCAGCCAAGTACAGACAGGTGTTTGACATTATTACACCCATCTAGGAAGGCTTAAGAAACCAATTAGTTGACTGGGTTGGGGAGTCAAAGGGAGTCTCTGAGGAGGTCAGGAGAGTAGCTGAAGGAGAGCTGCTGAAGTGTGCTACACAGACCTAGGAACAGGGCCGGCTCCAGGCACCAGCTTGTCAAGCAGGTGCTTGGGGCGGCAGCTCCGGAGAGGGGCGGCACGTCCAGGTATTCGGCGGCAATTCGGCGGACGGTCCCTCACTCCGCCTGGGAGCGAAGGACCTCCTGCCGAATTGCCGCCGCAGATCGCGATCGCGGCTTTTATTTTTTTTTTTTTTTTTTTTTTGGCTGCTTGGGGCGGCCAAAACCCTGGAGCCGGCCCTGCCTAGGAAGGAGGTCTATGCAACCCATAAACCCAAAGGGTGAGTCTTTGGACTAGGGAAGTCAGGAATTGAAGGACACAGTCCTTAAAGGAGGGCTGTGAAACCCTGAATTTAAGCGGCAGGAAAAGGGATAAAGTGGTTCTTTTGGGAGCTGGATGGTGGTTAATAAATTAGACCCCACAAGAGGGAAACTATTAGTTTAGGCTCTGGGAGTGCAAGTTATTTTTTGGTGGGGGACATGGGGGGATACTTAGGAAGGTTGCCTGCAGGGCTATGTCAGTGCACAAGGGGGCATTTTGGGATGATACCTATCTGCACTTGGGCAGACTGTAGGTAGTCAGATAGCGAATAGGAGGATATGAAAGCTAAATTCCAGGTGGGACAGAGTTTGCACAACCCTCAAGGTGAGAATGGGAATCTTGAACTTGATGTGTAAGGCACAGCAGCTAGTGGTGGGATTCAGAGTGGGGAGAGATGATCAGAGCAGGAGGAGGGGACAGGGCTATAAAAACTGGTGAATAGTTGTTTGTCTTTCTGATCCCCATCTCTCCAGCCCATCTCCTGAATCTCTTCCCACATTGGTCACTCATTTTAGTTCCCTCACCACTAAACCCCAAAAGCCCCGCATCATAGCAACTATCTTTTGGATTGAGAAGGGATGCACTGTTGCCATCAGAGTTCAACAGCACACTGTGTTATTCACCAGGAGAGCAACCGGACGTGGCTGAACATTTGCTCATTCGATAAACAACTGCAGTAGTTGCTGTGATCACAGAGGTTAATGAATTAACTAATCAAAACCAGTTATATGTATTTCCTGGCATTCCACCCTGTTCCAAGCCTGTCAGATATTTGATTAGAGAAAGTCAAAAGGCTAAATTTACCCATCCCTCTGCAGACTTCCACTGGTTTAAACCACAGTACAGGCCTCCAGTGGTAGAAGGATTGTGTCTTCAAAAAAAGCATCTACTGGTTAGGAATGATATGTACTGGGTAGAGGTATTTTGGGGAATCCTGAACATGATCCAAAGTCCACCTAAGTCTATGGAAATCTTTCCATAGACTTCAATCAGGCCTATGCTGCTCTATGCTGGACTATCATCCCTCTTTTTAATGAGCTGCAAGATTTGTATTCAAAACAAAATTAGAATAAAGTGTTAGCCTTTACTTTGAAACGCTTTAGTGTTGCTTGTTACTGTCCCAACATTAAAGTTATTTAAACATATTTTAATTATATTGCACACAAATAAGGCTTTGAAATATATGCTAATAAGAGTTTTTTCTATTCACCCACGTTATCTTGTAGACTGATGTGATTTAGCTATTTTGGGTAGAAAAATAACCTTTAAAGCTTTAAAATTATTCAGTCTTTCCTTTTACTTATTTTATATATAGATATAAATATATACATACAATTCTAGGCAGTTTCCCAAAGGAAGTTTAATTTAAAAGCATACACCCTTATTTACAACCCAGGGATTATACAGGGATCTCAAATCACTGAACGTGATCTCATTTTCACCCTAGCATTTGAATATTATTTCATCTTCATAATATTCATTTTGTATTATTCACAATAAATATATTGAGATTGTTTTGTTCTCTTCTGTAGAAACCCTTATGTGCTGCAGTAATGCTGCTGCTTCTTTCTTTCATGGCACTATCTTCCTCTCTGTGGTACCCAGACCTTCATGGAACTCCTTATACAATTAACCATAAAAGTCATCCTGTCTCAGATTTTGACTTGATTTGCAATTGTTGCTCTATCAAATATACAACACAGCTGAATGCTAAATTTAAAAGGAAGAGCCCAGTTTATAATAAGATGTGTGCCTAATGTAAGTTTGCCATGGATCTTTTACGTATGAGTTAGTGTACTTTACACCATTCAAAAAAAAAAGTACTTATACAGATAAATATCCTCTTTAAGTGTGGGTGCAGAGGAGGGGTGAAAGTGAAGAAAGGACAAGCTGTGTGTAAGACTCCAAAAGAACAATACTATAAAGCACCTACTCCTTTATTAAACAATAATCCAAGACTTGTATGTATACTACACATTTCTTCTGTTAAAAAAGCCAGTAAATGGCAGGGGGAAGGAGAGGAAAAACAGTTCCAGGAGATCATACTATGTCACTAGGTAGCCACAACCTGGGGTATGGGCCAAAACTGCTACATATCTAAAGGGAGTATACCCTGGAGGACTTGGGACTTGATCCAACACCAACTGAAATCAATGAGACCCCCTTTCATGGATGTCAGTGGGTGTTCGATCAGGCCCTTGGTGAATATGCTCCATAAATAGCTTGATCCTATCAGAATGTGGTGGTGGTGAATATACTTCTAACAACACGTGGGGATTATCCTAGCACTGAGAGTTCAACAATTAGTCATATATCTTTTGGCATGAGGAATTAATAGGATATATCTACCACCATCATCCATGTTACCTGATAAATCCAAGGTGCCTGACAAAGGGGAGCACCGTTGGTGCACTGGGCACTACACCCATGGGGCAGTGCATGTTGCAGAGGCAGGATCTAAATGCAGAACTGTTTCCCTGCAAGTGGGTTTCCCTGCAAGTGTTCAAAGCTGCAGGACTGGGAGTGGAACCTATTTTGGGGAGCACTTGCTAGGATTGGGGTCCATTAGGAAATATATTACTAGCAGAACAGGCTAGTATCATGGTGCCTACAGAGAAACTGCCTTACAATATCTTGAGTAAATAATTACCTTCTGAGAACAAAGAGTTTACATTTAACAAGCATTTACTCTGGTCTTTACATTCTTGTAAGCTTTGCATTGACATGTCAGCTGTTGCTGAAACTCGCTATGCTTTTTTTCACAGACCATTAACCGATTTTGGAAGCTTGCATCATGCATTCTTCTGAAACCATCTAAAGAAATCCAAGTTAATTTAGTGGATTCTTTTTAGGTATCCAACTAAGGTTCTTGCCGTCGATTATTTGTTCTCTTGCTTAGCAGCATTGGATTCATCAAGCAAGTGTGAGGTTTACAGGATCATTTGACCAATTATGACTCTGTAAATGTTTTGTGACTCTAATGCTCAAACACATTGCATAATGAAGTGTCATTCCAATATACCATAAAATACTAATGTCTGAGAATGGCCAAACAAAACCTGTTGTCTCATGGGTAAAAGATGGACTCACAACTTATCTGCTAATAAGAAGTCAGGTACAGTACACTTTTTTATAAACTGCTTTTCATATAGTGGCTTAATCTTCTATTTGTATACAAAACTCTGAATTGTTATAATTTAAATATGTAAACATGTGGAACCATAGGTAGACATGGTACTTTACAGTGCAGCCCATGCAGAGCCACATTGACTTCAGTGGGTACAATTTCCAAAGGGACCTAAGTGACTCACTTTTGAAAATGGGATTTAGGCACTTTTGAAAACTTTAGCCAGTGAGACTCCTAGGTACTGCTGCACTCATCCAGATCCAGCTGCAGGTTAGATATGATGTACTGTGACTCAGGGAGAGATGTTTTCAAGCTAGGGGAGTCATACAAGGTCATGAGGTTTGTTCTTGAGGTGTGCATCATGTGATTTCCTCTTTTTACTGTAACACATTTTTGCTTTCCCCTTTTTTTTTTTTTTTTTTTTTGTATAGGTTGAGCTGATAACGACCCCTACATTTAAGTTGCCTAACACTTTCCATTATAAAAGATTATTTTGTTTGGCCTATTCTTTACATACCTTTTGGTATTTGGCGGGGAGAACACCCTCTAGCTTTTCATTGTTCCAAAATATCACAGTCAGCTTTTGCTGAGATAGAAACCATTAATAATGACCATTTTTCCTTCTCTCGCTTATATTTGTCAGGAAAATGTTGGCAGCATGCCAAAATAAGTCAGACGCACAAATGTTCTAAGGCTAGGGTCATGCCACCACCAAAGCAGCAGCAGCCGACAATGTACTGAGAACACCTTGGAGCTGCCAGAGCAGCTGTAGCAGTGGGGGTGGGAGGCTGGAGCTGCCCCAACTCACAAAGGCTGGAGAAGGGAAGCAAGAAAGTGAGTCAGGTCAGTCCCCTCCTAGCATGTGGCCTATTAGCCCAACCACCCTGTGTGGGTGGGGTCAACACATGGGGCAGGAGTTCCCCCAATTTCTTGGGATAGTAAAGAGAGTTGTTGCTTGATATGGTTTGGGTGGTGACTGCAATCTATTAGAAGAACCTGTTCTGTGTAAATCTGCCTTTCAGAATGAATTGCCAGTAACAATAGGCTTTTTTGCAATGCATTAGTGGTCTGTCTGCCATGTGCAAGCTTTCCCCTTTTTATAGTGTGTTGTCCCATCTTATATTTGGCCATAATATTATATGTGGGTCTGGCTGGAAAACAAGAATGTTTGGAAGGGAAAAAAGGGGGTTTGAAACAAACCTTTCCATTTTTTTTTTTCACAAAAAACTATAATGATGGCCACCACCAGGAAGCCAAAATCCTACTGGTTGGGGCACTTGTATGGGATGTGTGAGACCCAGGTTCAAGTCCCTACTCTGCCTGATTCAGAGCAGGGACTTAAACCTGGGTCTCCCCCAGGCCATTGACTATTCTAAGGTGGGCCTCCCTCTCTCTCTTCCACTCCTTCTGCCCCACAGCCTGAACCTGAGAGATCTTCCTGGTGAAACTGATACATTTCCATGAAAAGTTTCAGATTTGACAAATTGGCATTTTCCAGTGAAAAATCACTTCACTGAAAATGTCTCAGCCAGCTCTACTTACCTGTCAGTCTACTAAATGTCCTTCCAGATATCTATGCCACACAGAAGCTGTCAGTTTTACACTGTATTTGTGGGTAACCATGAAAGGGCTAAGCATCAGTAAAATTTTTGCCAGCTACTAACTAAGAAGGCATGCTGTGACCAAGGGTAATAAAATAATCACAGACAAAGAAAAACAGGCTGTTGGAGAAAAGCGCACACAAATCCTGAATAAAATTAAGGAAGCTTTCCATTCCTACATGCCAAGAAGCTAATTAGAAAAGAAATTGCAGGCCAACAGTGGAATTGCTATGAATAGAAAATAAGTGTGACTTCATAGAGAAGATTATCATCAAGTTTTCTAGACTGTATTGTAGCTGAGGGAGCAACCTTAGTTGCATATGTTTCTAGCAATAGGGGGTCTCCATTTTGAAGCCTTTTTTCCTTTCTGGAAAACCCCACTAAAATTGAATAGTGATTAAATCAATAGGGTTTTATAGAAATTCTAGGAAACTATTCAGATCCTAAAGAATGATAGACAAATGTCCATGGTGTAGGCTGTATGAAAAATATTAATGTTATAAGTCTCTAATAAATGTTATAGGACTTTCTAAAGTGTTTCAACAAGGTGGCCAGATTCTTCTGTTGACCCACCATCGGAAAATGTTAGAATCATAGGGTTAGAAGGGACTGCAAGGCTCATCTAGTATAATCCCCTACCAAGATGTAGGATTTGTTGTGTTTAAAACAAGACAGATGGCTATCCAGCCTCCTTTTGAAGACCTCCAGTGAAGGAGCTTCCATAACCTCACTATACAGTCTGTTCCATTGTTCTATATTTAGTTTTTCCTGAGATTGAATCTAAATTTGCTGTGCTATCATTTGAACCCATGCCTCTTGTCCTTCCCTCTGTGGCAAAAGAGAACAACTTTTCTCCATCTTTCTTATGGCAGCCTTTCAAGTATTTAAAGACTGATATATCCCCCCTTAATCTCCTCTTTTCCAAACTAAACATATCCAGTTCCTTCAGCCTATGCTCATATGGCTTGTGTTCCATCCCTTTGATAAACTTTGTTGCTCACCTCAGGACCTTTTCCAGTTTCTCCACATCCTTTCTATACAATTGGACACAGTACTCCATCTGAGGCCTAACCAGTGCAGAGTAGAGAGGTACTATCACCTCCCATGACTTGCATGCTATGCTTCTGTTAATACAACCTAAAATTGCATTTGCTTTTTTTTTTTTTTTTTTTTGCAACAGCATTGCGTTGCTGACTCATGTTGAGGTTGTGATTCACCACAACTCCCAGATCCTTCTCAGCAGTGCTGCTGCCAAGCCAGTTATCCCCCATTCTGTAGTTGTGCATTTGGTTTTTCTTCCCTACATTTAGCACCTTACATTTGTCTTTGCTGAATTTAATTTTGTTGTCTACAGCCCCGATCTCCAATATATCAAGATCCCTCTGAATTTTAGCTCTATCTTCCAAAGTGTTGGCAACCCCTTGCCCCAGCTTTGTCATCTGCAAATTTGATCAGTATGCTCTCTATTCCTACATCCAGGTCATTAATAAAGATGTTAAACAACACCAGACCTGGAACAGGTCCCTGTGGAACCCCACTTCAGATCTCCCTCCAATCTGACATCATTCCATTAATAGTTATTCTTTGGTTGAGGTTATTTAACCAATCATGTATCCATTTTACGGTAGTTCTGCGAAACCTGCTTTTCTCCAACTTACTTAACAGTCATGTGGGATTGTCAAAAGCCTTGCTGAAGTCCAGGTATATTATGTCCACCATATTCCCCCTATCCACCAAACCAGTAATCCTGTCAAAGAAGGGAATCAAGCTGGCTTACTATGATTTGTTCTTAGTAAATCCATGCTGGCTGCTAGTGATTACTCCTTCATCTTCCAGGAATTCACAAATTGAGTGTTTTATACATTGCTGTAGTAGCTTCCTAGGTATCAAAGTCAGGCTCACTGGTCTACAGTTCTCTGACTCCTCCTTTCTCCCTTTTTAAAGATGAGCACTATGTTAGCTCTTCTCCAGTCTACTGGGACCTCTCCTGTCATCCATGAGTTGGCAAATATTATTGCCAGTGTGGCTCAAAGATTTCTTCACTAATTCCTTCAGTACCCTGAGGTGAATAATCTCAGGTCCCGCTGACTAGAATTCATCCAAATTGGTCAGAAGATCTCTGACGTGTTCTTTGCTTATCCTGATCTGCATCCCTTCCTCTTTATTGTCTATGGTAACTTTCTAGCTGTCTGGTCACATGTTATTTTTTCTGAGAAGACTGAAGCAAAGTAGGCATCGAGCAGCTCAACCTTCTTATCACATCAGTTACCAGCTCACATTTTCCACTAAACAGCGGACCCACACCACCCTGATCTTTCTTTTTTGTCTGATCTATTTGAAGAACCCCTTCCTGTTGTCTCTAACATTCTTTTCCAGCTGTATCTCATTCTTTGCCTTGACTTTCCTGATTTTGTCCCTAAATGCTCATGCTATTCCCATGTATACTTCCTGGGTGACATGCCCCTCTTTCCATTTCCTATATGTATCCCTTTTGGTTTTTAGATAGCTAAAAAGCTCCTTGGGCAGCCACATTGGCCTCCTGTGGCTCTTCTGATCTTTCCTCTGCATTGGAATAGCTTGATGTTGAATCTCTAGTATTACATCTTTTAGGAACTGCCAGCTTCCTTCAACTTCTTTTCTTCCCAACTGATCTTTCCATGGGACCTTGCCTACTATTTCTCTGAATTGGTTGAAATCTGCCTTTCTGGAGTCCAGTGGCCTTGTTTTACTGTTCTCATGTCCTCCTTTCCCTAAGACCTTGAATTCTATCCGATCATGATCACTTCCTCACAAGTTCCTGACCACCTTCACATTCACAACTAATTCATCCCTGTTGGTCCAAAGCAGATCCAAAATGGATGACCCCCTATTTGTTTCCTCAACTTTCTGAATCAGAATGTTGTCTCCTAAACATGCTAAGAACTTGCAGGACATGTTATGTTTAGCTGTATATCAGCGAAGTTAAAATCTCCCATTAATAGTAGCTCATGTGTGTTAGTTAATCTTGTTACCAGCTTGTTGAATGACTCGTCCTCTTCCTCTTCCTGATGTGGTGATCTATAATAGACCCCCCCCCACCATAACATTGCAACTATTCTTTGCCCTTTTTATCCTCACCCAGAGACTCTCAGTAGGTCTGTCTCTCACTTCCTCTTGGACCTTGGAGCAAGTGTATACATTCTTGACGTACAGCCCAACACCACTTCCTTTTTCCTATACCTATCCTTCTGGAACAAGCTATATCCCTCAGTTCTGGGAGTTATCCCACCAATTCTCTCTAATGCCAATTAAGTCATAATTTTCTTCGTATACCATGACTTCCAGTTCATCCTGCTTGTTCCCCAACTCCTTGCATTTGTATACAGGTATTGAAGATGTCCTGCCTAAAGCTACTGGCTGATTTTTGCTGATTCATCGTGGAAGGTGAGCTCATTAATTCCAACCTGGATATAAAAAGATGTGGGAATGACTAACTGGACAGGGAAGTAGGATCTGGGACAGAGTGGTCCTACACAGTAAGCCATGAAATGAGCCAATGGGAGAATGCTTAGTTTGACTTACACTGTGGTGGTGTTTACCTTGTTAATTAAGCCAAGCTTCAAGAATGAGGTGAGTTTGTTTATGCTCTGAGTGTAATCTTTGGCTGGAGCGCTGTGGGAATCCCCCTGTTAAGAAAGGGTTATTCGGGTGGACAAGCAACAGCGGGATGTTTCTGTGGCTATCTGGACCAAATGAATCTTCTGAAACCTAGAATGCTTACCATATCTTCACAAATCCAAACTCCTGCCACATGGCAGCAAGTCCTTCTTGCCACATAAATCCTGTGGCTTCAAGTAACCTATGTTTTAAACTCTCAGAGTAAATTTTCCAAAATAACTGATTTCTGGGTGCCCAACTTGAGACTTTTTTAAAGGGGCCTAATTTTCAGAGGACACCCAGCCACTGACCCAGCTACTATCTTGCTGAATAAATTGACATTGTTTGTAATACAGCTGGAAGAGGGCAGGTGACTATGATTTACCATCAGAAATTGTAAAACATTTTTCTCCCTCCCTCCTTTAGTATGGATTAAACAGGGGGATAGAGCTTTAGCCTTTTTAAACAATCAATACATGGAATTGAAAGAAACCCTGACATTTGTTTTCCCCTACTGCCCTTGTTGCTGGAGACCGGGCAATGCCAATTTCTATTTAAGATATAGTGAGCACTCATGGTTCTCACCATGTGAAACTTCAGAATGCTGCATTGAAACAAATGGGTGCAGCTATTGCTGTCTTTCTCTTATTTTACAGTACACTGCACGTGCTGACAGAAAATTTAAAAAATGAGTCCTACCATCTGATATCATAGCAACACCTACTATGCTCTTTACCATTAGGCATCTGTTGGTGTTTTCATTGTAAACCCATATTTTCAAGAATTTAGAGTCTGGCATAAAATGTTGGTTTAGACTCTAACTCTTTGTAATGAATTATATTAGTTAGGAAAGGAAAAGAGCTGGTTCTGTCCCCCTTTCACTCCCCGGGCTTATAAATCAGCAAAACCCACTCAAATATAATGCAAACGACAATAAAATAAAAGTTTTTAATGCATATACAAGAATGTTTTTTGGTTCCAAAGGGCATCTGAAAGTGACATACTCACAATGCATTTACCTTTATTAGATGTTGCCATGGCAGTTACCTTAATTCCATCTTCCACAGTCCTGAGACCTGAAAAAGGGAAAACAAAAATGTGTAATTTAGTGAAGAGGATATTCTATTACTGCAAAGCTACCTCACACCTGACTATAATTTGAGCTTCAGCATCCACTCATCACATCAGGACTGCCCCCTCTGCATCACCTTCCACATGCACAAAATTGCAGCCAGTTGGAGAAAGGGAACTATGTTTGGTATAGACTGCAGCAGGGTACTGTGGGGGTTGGAGACCCAAAGAAGAGGAGGTTAGAGTAATCAAAAAGGGCCTGAACAAGGGTTTGAGTAGAATAGAGAGACAGAGTGAGAGAGAATATCAGCTCTTAGACATATTATGGCAGAAGAAGTAGTGAGATTTATATCAATCCTGGATGTGTGGGGGTAAGAGAGCGGGAAAGCCAAAGATACCCCCAGAGATAGGAAGGGATGGCATTGTCAACAGGGAGAGAGACTGGCGGATGTGGATGGGTTTGTAAAACGGAAGATCGGGATCTTAATTTTGGCCATGTTAAGTTAAAGTTGACTGTGAGCCATCCAGGAAGGATGTCAGAGAGAAGGGCTAAAATGGGGCATTGGCTGGAGGAAAGTCAGGAGTCAAACAGGTTGGGAGTTTTCCCTCAGAATAATTTTTCAGAATAATGCAGAGCTCCCCATGCAGGCAGTCAGCAAACCAAAAAACTCCACATTGGTTATTCTGAAACTGAATGTTTTAATGAAATCCTTCTTACAAAAAAAATCATGTTTTTGACTATTCATCCTGATTTGAGACATTTCCCCCCACGCCTCCCCCCCCCCGTGACATTTTTCTCAGGAAGAGATTAACATTGTTCAACCACCTATAGTCATGAGTAGTGAGATAGATCGCAAGTTCTTATCAGACAGTTGGTACTGTAATAGAAACCTGATAGATCCTTTTTGCTGTGCACCCTGGATCTCAAGAATTAAGCTTTGGGGAGGGGGATTTTCAAAAGTACTCAGCATTGGTCTAATTCTGCTTCCATAGAAGTCAATGAGAGTTTTACTGGCTTCGATAACTGTAGAGTTAGGAAAATGCTTTAAAAAAATCCCATCCACACTGGCTAAAAATTTTGTTGTTGCTGTTCAGGACTATATGGCTTCTCCAGTTACTGCCAATTGTATTTTCCTTCTCTCAGACTGCATGGAATTGACAGATTCTAACATTAACAATTTTGACCATGAATAACTTGTTGATTTGGAAAATGAAGTGTGTCAGACCAAACTGAGGCACAAATGTTCATTTGTGGACTAGTGTAGAGGAGTATCTTAAATTTTTACAGCAAAATGTTTGGAATTATGAAGTAGGGAAAAGTTTTAAATCTTTGAAAAAGATGCAAAAAATATATCGTTGAGTCCTTTAAGTCTGAAATGGCTTGTAAATACTCTTGGAAATGTTACTGTATGTCAGCAAAATTTTCAGGTCCGTAACAGGATTGCTGAGACAGCTGATGTCAAAAGTTGATCATGTAAATTGGTCTTGCCACAAGTCACTTCCAAGTGACTCCTGAAATACTTCAAGATCTCTGAACAAGTTTACAAATCAGTTCCTTCCAGCAAATCAACACTGTAACAGTTAATTCATGCTTCCACAGCTGTTTCATTAGCATTCCAAAGGAACTTACAATCTCCTTGAAATTTCCTTCAGCATAGTTCAAGCATAATTGAATGTTAAGAGATTCAAAATTAAATTTTTGTATTTCTTAACCAAATCTATTCAAACATGCCCTATGCAATAGCTCTCTCAAAGGATTAGATGCAGGACAGGTTGACATTTTACAGCCAACCATTTCTGAGTTACATATCCACAAAAAAGGTTAGAACATTTTTTTTCCAAAACAGCGAAGCTAGCAATTTTTCTAAGTCCTATAATCCCAACATTGTTTGTCTGATTAACTTGGAATTTTCTAGGGGGAAAAGGGCTCTTATGGATTGAGACAAAGGTCTAATCATCAAAAATTTCAGACCAAAAATTTTTCAAGAAATACAGAAGGGGTAAAATTGTTTCATTCATAGTCATAATCTTTCACTCTTAACTTTGATGCAGTCTGGAAACCAAAATATCTATGGTGAAAGCTTAAAATGGTGACCTAATACTTTCCCCAGCATAATTAAGGGCTAGAATACCACTAATACTAGCACCGAATAATAATAGTACATAGTTCTTATGTTGTGGTTTTCCTCAGTAGATCTCAAAGTGCTTTAGAAAGGAAACAGTATCATTATCCCCATTTTACAGATGGAGAAACTGATGTGACTTACCTAAGGTCACCCAGCAGGATAATGGTAGAGCCAGGACTGGGACCTACATCTCCTAAGTCCCAGTACAGTGCTATATCTACCAGACTCAACTGCCTCTCAGTGGTATAATCCTTATTAAATGTACTAGCGATAGCCAAACAATCAAAAAAACCATTCATCTAAATAGTTTCATTGTAGTCATTGTAGTTATAGACACATACGGTAACTTTCTTTCCAGACAATAAAAATAAGTTCATGAAGGAGGAGAAAGATTCATACGGTGTCTGGATGTACTTTTATAGCATATTATATAGGGATCAAATCCTTTAGTTAAACATGCTCATTTAAAACCAATTTGCATAAATAAGGGCCCATTTCACAAGGAGCCTGCTTGCTGGAAGAAATTATAATTGATTGGGAAATATGCACTACACGTCACATTTCTCTTAATGTTCTCACTCGGTACAAAACAGATTAATTTCCTAATGGGTCTTAGAGTAGTGGTTCTCTCACAATCCAATCCAAATTTCAACCATGAGTCCACTTCCCAGAATTCCTTGCCTAATTTCAAATCAAGCCTTTCTGGTTGTGAGGGTGGAAACTCCACCCCCCTCTGTGTCCTGGCTGCTAGGAACATGGCAGTTTGACGCTTTCCTACTCCTACCTTCCCCCAGCTTCTGGGAATGGGGAAGCCATTGTCTTTTCCTGACCTTCCTCCCAGCTTCTCCGTTATGTTGGGGAGTGCCAATAAAACATTTTGTACCACATCACCATGAGTATATGTGACCCATAGGTCAGAGAGAAACTATTTTATGAATGTTTTGAGGGTTTTTTAAATTGTATTGCTTCTGTTGTTTTATACCCTTAGTCTATAGAGTTTACCTTGCCACATTCTGTCCTAGTCATCCCCTGCCCATGACAATCTCCCCTTGGCCCAAAGATAGTTGCTGGGGCAGGAGTGTGGACTAAGTCAACTGCCCCCTTCTCACCACTCAGCCACTGAGCTTGAGGAGCAGCCTCACACATTGTTCCTGCTCACCAAAAAATGTATGTAGCTTAAGCTCTCATTAAAAAGAGAGGCCTGAGGACAGCTACAGGCAGGAAGTCCCAAGAGTTGCAGCTCTAGTTGAGAAGCAGGGGGTAATTTCACATATGGAGGTGTAACACAAGTGAAGCTGGTTGTGCCCCCTAACGTTAAGGTTGCCCCATACTTCCCATTATAAAACCCTATTTTCAGTTGCTTATAATTGCCAGACTTCCACTGTTTGGGCTGAAATTTTTCCATGCCAGGTGTCTGCCTCAGGCTGAATTCTTTAGATGAAATTTTCTCAAAATTTGATTCAGCTGTTTCTGAGAATGAGATTTTAAAAAATTGTCCATGTTGGGGGGGGGAAAAATCTTATCACTGTTTTGCTGAGAAGCTTTAGTGCTTCCATGCTTTGGAGAAAGGACTTGAAATTTGGCAGGGGGAAAGCCCTGGCATTGCAGGTGTGCCTTTTTACTATAACTCTGAAACTTCACCCAAATTTCGCCAAGTACTAAGCCTACAAAAAGTCTCCTAGGATTACTTTTCCCTGCAATTGCTCATCTGGGCTGGTGTGGCACCAGACAATGGGACTGAGAGATGGGAGACTCCTTCCTATGCTCTCATAACTCCCGCTGCTGGCATTAATTCTGACATGTCCCAATTTTTCAGTGCTTGATTTTGAAACCTTAGTGTTCTTTTAACATTTTTTTCCATAATGTGTATGAATAATATATATTAAAAATATGACACATAAAATCAGTTACTTTCCAAACATTACAAGATTGTCCAAGTTTAGGAAGATAGGTCCAGAAAACTCATCTTAGGCTAGGTCTACACTACAGCGGGGGTCCGACCTAAGATACGCAACTTCAGCTACGTGAATACCGTAGCTGAAGTTGCATATTTTAGGTCGACTTACCTGGCTGTGAGGACGGGGGAAAGTCGACCGCTGCCGCGCTGCCGTCGACTCCGCTGCCGCCTCTTGTCGCGGTGGATTTCCGGAGTCGACGGCAGAGCGATCAGAGATCGATTTTATCGCGTCTTCACTAGACGCGATAAGTCGATCCCAGAACATCGATTGCCTGCCGCCGGACCCTCCGGTAAGTGTAGACAAGCCCTTAGATACAACCTAGTTCCTCACTGACAGTGAAATCCATGTTAAGTGAAATCTGAGGACCCCACACCATCTGACTTCCTTCTTAGATCATCATTATATTGTATCGTTGTTGGGCATTTAAACTGTTGGGTGTGAGCTGTACCCAATTAAGAGACAGCTAAGCAGCCCCTATCTACGACAAATGGGGTCTGCAAACCTGCCCAGAAATTTGGACTATGTAGGCAAAGGACTCCACTGACATTGTCTTTGGGTAAGGGTGTGTGTATGCATGAGAGAGACACAAACAGCCTGAGAAGGGGAAAAAGAGATGCACAGGTAGAAGAGGCTTGTGGCTACAAGCAAAGAAACTATTTCTTGTTATTTTGGTTCTTCCTGTGTTTGGGGAAACAGGACTTTGTACATTCCTTGTAAATAAATGAGATTGCATCAAAGATATCTGACTCCATCAATTTCTCCTCCCAGTTGGAAACACTTGCATGATCCTGAATTTTGGCTGAATCAGAAGGGGTCATATATAGTCACTGGTGAGCACCAGATGTATTTGATTTTCATGATAAATATGTAATCAGCCATTCGTTATGGAAAAATAAAACTTTTCATGTCTTATGAGAGACTTATAGCTAAGTATCCAATGTGTTTACAATAATGTTTACAATATTGTATTATATATTGTACTTGCATCTGATTTGAAATACTTTATTTTCAATGACTTTCACTAAATGCAATTCATTTCATGCTTCCTCTTAACTAATTTGCTTTCTCCTGTTTACTAACTGAATAATTGTCAGAGTGTAATTAACACAGATGTCGCATGTGCAATACTTTTCAGGTTCAGGTTCAGGTTAAATTTATTCTACTGCATATGGAAGTGTCTAATTAGATTGTCATCTAAAATGGTAAAGCAGTTTGGGTTTTTAAATGAGTATGGGTTTTTTTAAAGACTTGCATCTTATTTAGTAGTACAGTAATTTTATTAGTTGTTAGTTTGTAAAATGAGGATCTCTTATTATGCACATCAGTTTTGGATCATGGTTATCAAGAGGGAAATGTATGTAGATTCAAAAAGAGGTCCCTGCCAAAATCCCAGTCTCTGAGGGGCTCTGATTTTCATGACTGGTCCTGATTGTATAACAGACAAATCAAAACCCAGTGTTGGAACTAAACACTGCCAAATGTTAGAGGAGGGTTGAAATCCAGATCCAAACTTTTTGGCGTTGTCTATCTCGCATGTAAACATCTATTTCTCAATGACTCCCTAAATTATTTTTTTTAATGTATATGGGACTTTGGAACAGCAGAAATGCAGATCTTGGCTGGCAATAGCTCATGAAAGTTTTATGCATCTCTCTACTTTATTATAGTAAACGACAAGACCTGTACTAAGACTGACTTGGATATTTCATTTACAAAGCAGTTACGGGAAATGGTTACTATTGTAACAATAATATTTGAGTTATTTTGACACTTCATGTTAATACCAGCAATGTAAATACATTATGTGGGATGGAGAATATAAAAACTTATTTTAATCATACATCTATATATTTAATTTATAGTGCACAAAAAGTTTTATTTTCCAGGTTCTTTCATAGTAAGTGACCTTAAATATTTAGAATAAAAGTAAATCAATAAATTGTATCATGTAAATTAACAAAAGGTAATCTATTTATTTGAATAGAAAATAAGTTAATGGGTCAATGTAGTTACATTCCTGATTTTGCTTAATATGGATTATAACATATCCTCTCTTTTTTTCATATGCTTCTTATTATCAAGTAATTCTGATAAATGATTAAAGTACAGGTTATAATCTATAGAATTTAATCCATAGTACTGAATGTGAGCCTCAGAGCAATTCAAAGATGTAACCTGCT
>NW_020664409.1:24576902-24632023 GCF_002925995.2 Terrapene triunguis
TTTCTTTCTTTCTTTCTTTCTTTCTTTCTTTCTTTCTTTCTTTCTTTTTTAAGTAGAAAAACTACTGCAAGACTTCTGCCTTGTTTTATTGGCCAGTTAGGTCAGCCAGTCTGGCTGGATTTTTCTTCTGAGGCTTTGTGTCCGAAGACTCTGATGTATTAATTTATTTAAGCCTCATGACACCCTTTTGAGATAGACAAACAGCATTTACCCATGTTTTACAAATAACCGCTCTAAGCATGATTCACTTGCCCAAGATTATGCAGGAAGTGTGTGACAGAAATAGGAATTGGTGGGCATGACTTTCTGTTCACCACACTTTTAAACTTCTAAGGACTCTTCCTATCTTGAAGGGTGGCTTCTATTTTGTGGGACCGAGTTAATTTAACATGTAAGATGAGACAGTCATGGCAAGGTTCTCAGCTCATGTAAATCTGCATAACTCCATTGATGTCAACGGAACAATACCAATGTAGAACTTGGTAATTTAACTAAACTGACTTTGGAAGCATGTCTATAGGGAAAAACATGCAGAGGGGTAACCCAAAAGTACCCCACTGCCAGGTGACATGGAGCTTTTGAGTATGTAACAGTGAGTCTCATCTGACCTGACCAGCTCAGTGTACTGTTGTCATGATATTTATCCAAAAGGAGGCATGTAATATATCATTGGAAAATTAATAACTCACTTATCATTAATATTCTTGTGTGATGTTTGTGCAGTTAACCTACAAATAATTATATAGATATGCTGGAAATGTGTAACTAAAATATGTTTTTTCCAATTTCCCCTGATGGGTCTAGTTTAAACAGGTTTTTCCAGACTAAGGAAAGGGGACAACCTCAGGCCCTGTGTGGCCAAGGACAGTGGGCTATTCATTTGTATCCGAGATTGTGGGAAGAACATTGGCATTGTAAAAATCACAAGTGGGGGAGAAGCCAATATGGTGTCTACACCAGACAGCCTGGTGTCTACACCGAGCAGGGGAAACACTTCAGAAGAATACATTTCAGAGGTTTACTGGATTATAAAGAAAGGGGGTCAGAACCCCTAAATTATCCTTCACCTGCCGAGACACAGAAACTAACCACTTTGCTGTCTGTGATAGGATCCTGGCAAAGGACCAGGCTGGAAGAATGACTTAAAAAAAGAATGGTGAAAAAACTTTGAACAAAAGACTCTAGTGTGTTAAGCTGAGATTCAGTCTTTGAAGCAGATTTTCACTTCTGTTTGTTCATTACCACTTCTATCCTTATTCCTTCTATTTGGTATCACTTAAACCAGTGGTTCTCAACCAGGGGTACGTGTACCCCTAGGGGTACTCAGAGGTCTTCCAGGGGGGTACATCAATTCATCCAGCTATTTGCCTAGTTTTACAACAGACTATATAAAAAGCACTAGCAAAGTCAGTACAAACTAAAATTTCATAGACAATGATTTGTTTATACTGCTCTATATACTGAAATGTAAGTACAATATTTATATTCCAATTGATTTATTTTATAATTATATGGTAAAAATGAGAAAGTCAGCAATTTTTCAGTAATAATGTGCTGTGACACTTTTGTATTTTTGTCTGGTTTTGTAAGTTTTTAAGTGAGGTGAAACTTGGGGGTACACAAGACAAATCAGACTCTTGAAAGGGGGCCAGTAGTCTGGAAAGGTTGAGAGTCACCGACTTAAACCTATGTCCTTTTTTAAATAAACTTCTTTTACTTTTACTATAAACCAACTCAGTGCTGTGATTGACGGGCAGGGACTATTAGCCCCCAGTTAAACTAACAGGCTGCTGTGTACTGTCTCTTTAAAGGAGCAGCAAACTTGATAACATTTTGAGTGTTCCAGTGAGGGCAACTGGGCACAACAGAAAGACATTATTGGGGGAGAACCTGGGGCTGGAAGGGTTGTTGAGGTGCAGAGAGTAACTGGGCAGTGGAAGCCTGAGTGAGACTTCCATGTTTGTAGATTGGCTGTTGGTGTCAGGGCTGTGGGCCACAGCAAGATAGCATTCTAGACACCCAGAGTTTTTCAAAGCAGATGGTGACTGAACTCCTTACTGGTCTGGGTGTACTCCAAGACATCACAATATTCAAGAGCAAGTAGTGATCTTTGGGTGCCCAACGTGAGACACCTTTAGAAGAAAATGCTGAACACCTTGCCCTTCTGCAAGTCCAGTTCTTTTAAGAAGTCTCAAATTGGGCATCCCAAAATTGAGGCGCTCAGAATTGCTCATCGGTTTTGAAAGTGTTGCCCTGTATATCCAGAAGCAAGCTGGGTGAGTTAAGATCTTTCATTGGACCAACTTCTGTTGGTGAAAGACACAGCTTACATAGAGCTCCTCTTCAGTACCTTTCCCAGATCTGAAGAAGAGCTCTCTGTAATCTAGAAAGCTTGTCTCTTTCACCAGCCAAAGTTGGTCCAATACAAGATATTACCTCACCCACCTTATCTCTGTATATCATGGGACCATCGTGGCTTCCAACAGCCCAGTATATACAAAGTACATATAATAACTGCCTTCTTCCCTCAGTTTCACTAACTTCCCCACTAACTTTCACTACCATTCATTGGGAAGTCATGATTCCACCATTCTATTATGGGATGTCATAGTGCAGCAGCAAAGGGAGGAAAAAAGAAGCACCTATCAAATCTGTGGGGTGGGTGCGGGTAGAGGAGGATTCATGGGCACCAGCTAATTAGACAGAACTGGGGACTCTGCACAAGAGACGCTTAGAACTGAAGGTGTCTAAATGATCACTGGCTCCTCTGGCTGATGGCTCTAATTTATACTGTAGCAGATGGATGGTACTGACGCTTACAATTACAGTATAAGGCCAAGTTGTCTGTACAGTTTGAACTATCTATGTAATAGATGTCTCATTTATACTAGTCTGCTTGTGCTGAAACCCCTTTGCCTTCTTTTGAATGTCCAGTTCATGCTGCTAAATTGCATCATTGGGATAAAACAAAATCAGATTGTTTCTCAGTATATTCCATTCCATCGAATCTGGGGCTCCCTAATTAGACTGAAGAGTTTTGTTGCCATCAAAGAACTATTTTTTTGTTGCTTGCTTGTTTTTGAAAGATCTGAACTGTGAACATATTAGACATCCAACATCCAACAACAAAAATGGAATATAATTGCTTATTTAAATAATGGATTAAAGACCTGCATTTCCTTTAGAGATGCAGGGAGAAAATTTGGTTATTCTCTTTAAAGTTGAAAGTATGAGAGTAAAATTTTCAAAAGCTCCTAAGTCCCACTTTCAAAAGTGATTAAGAAGTCTAAGGGCTTGTCTTCACTGTAACATTCAGAAGTGTAGCTGCAGCAGCGTGGTGAGCTAGCCACCCTAAGTATGTGTTTAGAGTTCCAGACAAAATCACAGTCAGGCGACTATTTCCTCCTGCCATTCATGCTGCCACAGCTATGCTTCTATTTCTTAGCATGCTAGCTCAACGGGTGTGTCTACCCAAGCTGGAAATTGCACTTCCAACTCCAGTGTAGACATACCCTTACAAGCCAGCTAGCTCAAGCTTAAAGTACCACTTAAATCAAGTTAGAGAGATTTGTGTGTGAATCAGGGGTGAAAGTAACTTAAAGGACATACCGGTACACCGGAGTCCTGAGCGGGGGTGTGGCCTCAACTGGAAGAGGTGTGACCTCAACCAGAAGATGCGGGGCCTTTCAAGATTTAAAGGCCCTGGGGCTGTGGCTGGGAGCCTCAGGGCCTTTAAATCACACCAGAGCTGGGAGTCCTGGGGCTCAGGGGCGAATTAAAGGGCCTGGGGGTCTGGCCGCCGCAGAGCTCCGGGCCCTTTAAATCACCGCCGCGGAAGCCGGTCCAGTCCGGCACGGCGTACTGGCTCTTGCCGGTACACCGTACCAGACCGTATCGGCTTACTTTCACCTCTAGTGTGAATGGGAGTCAAGTTCAGACCAAAACTTGAATTATAGCTTGAGCTAACAATGCAGTGAAGACAAGGCCTAAGTCTTGTTGAAAGTCAATGGAAACTAGTGCCTATGTCACTTTTGAAAGTGGGATTTAGACTCCTAAATCACAGCACTTTTGAAATTTTTATCCCTAGTTTGAATCTTCAGGATTGATTTCAGACTGGTCTGAATATTTCTTATAGATATTCATTGTAAGTGTCACTAATGAGGTACTGGATGGCTCAGGGAATTGGGAAATGAGCTATATAAATTTTCATTATGCTGTTTCAAATCCAGTATGGATATTAATAATGGTTGAAAATTCTTACCATCTGATGAGTGTTCATTGGTTTCTGTGAAATGAGATCATGATTTTAGTTCACTTCCCACCACATATTTGTCCACATCATTGTCCATACTAGTCTAAGTAGTTTGAAATCCAAAATTCTTCCTGAACCTTCATCTCTCTTACTTGCAGCCCCTGGTTTTGTCATTTCTGCTGAGCTAGCTACGCTCTTGAAATCTAGTGAATTCTAAAGTACCAGAGGTGAGGCAATGCAAACTGGGCCACCCCTAAGAAAGAAAAGCAAAGTCTAAGACTAGACTCAATGAGCTACCTAGAGCCCAGCAAGTGAGATCCAGACCTAGGAACTCACAAGAGACCTTTTACAAAGGCAAGAGGGACTGAAGTGCTTGTTGAAGATTTGTTTGGGTCAGTGAAAGAGTTGGAGAGATGAGGAATCAGAAGGATCTAAGTGGATGGAAAGGAAAAGGGAGAGTGGGGGGAATCCAGAAGTGTGGGGAGTCCTGAAAAAAGATTTGAGTGAGTTTTTCAGATAAGCATCTGAGCTGCCAAACCTCTAGTGTTTGGCTGTCATCGTAAACCTGAAACAACATGACTGGGGAAACATACTGCATATCATTGCATGTTTAGTGGCATTATTGCTTTGTATTACTGGAAAAATCGTACATTGATATGTACAGTACCACACACTATAGTACATTGAAATGTCATATTTTCCCCCCAGAAACAATCATACTTGAATTCTTTCAACTACGACGTCTGAAAAGGGTACATTTGAAAAATCCTTTTGCTTCCCAGGCATCTTGAACTCAATAAGGGGCCATTAGACAAACTATTTTTCCAATCTTCCCTTTTCAATCTATAGCTTTGTATTGCTTTGCTAAGTTTTTGCATTAGTTTAATAGATTTGCAGAAGTGACTATGCTGCAGTTATCAGCTGAATGATTACAGGCTGAATGTCTCACTTTGTATACATGTGGAAAAATGAGACATGCAAGGAATGAGACTGGATATTTAAAGATACACATGACAGAAGAATATAGCATAATTGAATTATAGCATAATTATAAGAATATAAAGGATAATTGAAGACATAACTCATAAGTATTACAGTATGATACATTACATACAACAACTTCATTTTATGTTTGATCTTTGGATGTAACATTAAAAAACATACAATATTTTATTATACTTTACCTGTGCACTGACCCACTAGCTATGCCCTCGTTTATGGATGACATGGCCTTTTCTTCACCTTCCTTGTTCCCTGCAGGGATTCACTTTAAATCTCACTTTAGCGGCCTGCAGTTTCCCCCGCTTGGCTTCTCCACAGATTGCCCCTCTGCCACAAAAATGCATTCTTTTGCTCTGTGTGGGCCTTGCATACACAGAAAGGGTACCTATAGATTTGACCCCTGTGCACAATAAGCACAATGAGATTCACTCAGACTGCTAATCAGAGCAGAGACTCTATATTATCAGGAGTTTTCTAATGCAGTAATTCATGTTATTTGCTGTGACATCATTAGTGTTGTGTCCATCTGTGACAGCTATTTGCCACCCATAATATAAGATGATGCCACTTCTGTTCTCTCACAAATGCGCTGACAAATGAATTAGCAAATGACTGAAGAATGCCAATGAAAATTTGGTTTAATTCATTACTCCTTGTTTTTAATACAGCATGAAAAGATTAAATTTTAGTTCTTATATCCTGCAGTTGATCCCATACAAGTAGATTTTCTCTTTTGTGCCTGACTGATGATAAAGTACCACATTTTAAAAGCAAATTTAAAAGAATATTAGCAAAGGGGAACACTTTTTATAATCAAATGAGCTATGAAGCAATATATGTTATAGTACGATTATAAGGGTATGTTGTGCTAAGATAGAACTGAGCATTGTTTTAGGGCTGCATATTTGGTCCTGTCTTTGATTTTTTTTAAAGGCCAGTGGTGCTTGTGCAATTTGCATATGCACTGCATGAACTCCAACTGTAATTGCATTTGCAAATCAGATATTTGTGCACACAACTGATTCCTTAAGTGTTTAGCCATTTTTATGACCAAATATTAGATTTATGCTTGCAGCTGTGATAATGGTCCAAGCAATTGTAGGCATATGAATGACAAAGGGCATGCGTAAGTTGGCATCTAGTTGCAGAACTTCTGTGTTCAAATATTGTACTTGTCACAACACAAACCATTTTCCTTGGTTTTAAATGAACCCACACTTGAGTGACAGGTGCAGGTTTTATAAATAGCCATACAAAGAATACATATTGCATGTTTGTAATGAGCATCAGAAATAATTTTGTATGTCAGGGATAACCTGACATTTGAATGTTAGAGCTAGAAGTTTGGTTACATTGAGGGTTTTGTATATTCTGTAGCATCCGAGACCTAAATATTATGAAAAGACTGACCTGTCTTGTATTTTGTGGCACAAACAATATAGCATGCTAGCTGAAAGCCTGCAACCATTCTACATCCAAAACTCTCATCAACTTCAGTGGGAGTCCAATACATGAAGTGGCCAAAGCATTCGACCCTCTGGCAGTAATTTCTGCAGCTACGTAACATAATTGAAGAAACATCCATGGCAGAGTATTTTAATGAAATGAACCATAAAATGAATCACATCATCAATACATGGCTTTAAAACGCTCAAATACATGCTTTGTGAAAGGAATCAACAATAACATTTTGACACTCGTTGAAGAGAAACCCTCATAGAATCAAAATCCATTCCAACGGGTCATTTGGTCTGCATTGTAATACAAGAATAACACTCCATGTGAACTCTTTTCTGAAAGATTTTGGTGCTGTTTGAAAAACGTGATGTTGTGCACACTGAAACTTGGTTCTGTATCAGCAGGCGTCATGATAATTAAAACAGGACTGTGACAGTTCAGCTAGTTTCAGTGTAAACCTGTGCAAATGTTTTGGTTTGCTGGCTGAACCAGACATCCAGGGGGGGAAATTCATTTTGGATAGACCCGAAATGAAACTTTTCAATGTTTTCAGCAAAACAAAAAAATTGTTTTTAATCCAACAACATTTTTTGTTTTGATTTTGAGCATTTTTAACTGCATAAAAGCAAAGGACATTTGGAAATGCCATTCACAAACTCAAAGGAGGAGGTGTGGGTGTCACTCCTGTCCCTCCCCCCAATATTCTATAGCCCTCTGGTTAGAGCACTCACCTAGCATGCAAGAGACGTGGGTTTAAGTCCCCACTCTGCTTTTTTTGCAGCAGGGATTTTATCTTGGCCTCCCACGTAGCAGGAGAGTTCCCTAACCACTGGGCTTTAGAGTACAAAGCGGTGCGGTGAGCACTAACTCCTACTCCAGCACTTTTGTGAATGGTGTCTACATCTCAGGAGGGGGGAGAAAAGGAGAGAACCAGGCCCAGTTCAGGCCTGATTGGAGAAGAGGCAGGAGCTAGCTGCCTCCTTTCTTGAGGGGAAGGAGCAATAGCATGCCAGCCAAGGCAGTAAGCACTATCTCCCCAACCAAGGGAGACTGGAAAGAAGACCTAGGAGCCTCCAGCACTGGAAGTAACTGAGTGAGTCAATCCCAGAGACAGTGTGGATCTCGTCCTCAACAACTTGTGGCTGCCCCACCCAAAGGAGCCTGGGACTGCGGCAAGACGCCACCCAAGAGGGGACTCCAGGGAAAGCAAGCCAGCAAATTGGACTAGAGAGGCCATGCCCCAGACTGAACAGACTGATAGGAAGCTCCTCCTCTGTTCATGGATTGACATACACAGGGCCCTGGACTGGGACCTGGTGGAGAGAGAAGACCTGGGTCCTCCCCCGGCCTTAAAGACTGAGGCTTCTCAACCAAATGGGGCTGAGAGCCAAGCACTCAAACCACTAGGCCACCTGGCCCTCCAAGCCACCTGTTACATTGGGACTGACAGTGAGTGGCCATTCTACAGAGCCCCCATTATAAGCACACACACATTTTGGTCTGTCAGGGGAGGGAAGAAGGAAAGAAAGAGGACCCTACATTCCTTAATCACACACAGCTCTCACTGATCTTGGTCCTTACCTTTGGTCTAGCTATTTAAAGAAACAGGAGCCTAACTATTGTGCTTAATAGAAGCTTGAACTTCTGTATGCCCGTACTTCTGGAAATCAGATCAAACCTGGAAAGGTTTTCTCATGCTCTTGGACCATCTTCATCACCTCTGCTCCACTTAGGGTTGCCAGGCATCCGGTTTTTGACCAGGATGCCCGGTCAAAAAGATGACCCTGGTGGCTCCGGTCGGCGGCACAGCAGAGGCCTGGGGCTAAGGCAGGCTCCCTGCCTGCCCTAGCTCATGGAATCCCCTAGATGCATGGGCGGCCAGGGAGGCTCCGCGTGCTGCTCCCGCCCTGAGGGCCGGCTCCACAGCTCCCATTGGTCAGCCTCCCTGGCTGTCCATGCGTCTAGGGGCAGCAGGGACCTGGCGGCCGCTTCCCAGGAGCCGCAGTAAGTGCCGTCGGGACCCCGCACCCCATACCCCCTCCTACACTCCAACCCCCTGCCCCAACATGGAGTCCTCTCCCTCACCCAAACTCCCTTCTAGAGCCTGAACCCCCCAACACCCTGCTCCAGTCCGCCCCGCACCCGAAACCCCCACCCCCCCTGCATCCCAACCCCCTGCCCAAGCCCAGAGTCCCCTCCTGCACCCTAAACCCCTCATCCCTGGCCCCACTCCAGAGCTCACACCCCCAGCTGGAGCCGTCATCTCCCCACAGCCCAGAGCTCTCTCCATCACCCCCAGCCCCACCCCAGAGTCCACACCCCCAGCCAGAGCCCCCACACCCCCCCTCCGCACACTGAACCCCTTGGCCCCTGCCCAGAGCAGTGTCCTGCACTCTGAACCCCCCATTTCTGGCCCCTGATGGAGCCCTCACCCCCCTCCCACACCTTCAACCCCTGCCTGAGCCTGGTGAAAAGTGAGTCAAGGTGGGGGAGAGTGAGCGACGGAGGGAGGGGGGATGGTGCGAGCAGAGGCGGGGCCTTAGAGAAGGGGCGGGGCAAGGCAGAGGCAAGGACTCAGGGAAGGGGTGTGGTTTTGTTGGATTAGAAAGTTGGCAACCCTAGCTCCACTGGCACGATGGAACTGTCCCCCACAAGGGTGAAACTCATGTGTGCAGGACACAGTTTTCTTGGGAGGCCGACCACGACTGTGGAACTCCTTCCTGCAGAACCTAAGAATCTCTTCCAAGCTGACCACTTTCCAAATGTTGGGTGCATTTCTTTGATTGCCTCCACTAATAAAAACACATTTCACAAACCAAACAAAAATAAGGGGGTGGGGAGGGACAAAATACAAATGCTCTCCAGACACAATTTTTCCCACGCGGGAAAAAGGAACCACACATCCCCGATGCTAGTTACATTGTGTGGTGTCCCATGGAAGGATGCTCTAGATACTATGGTGATGGGCATGGGATAACATCCTGAGCAGGATAAAATAGAAGTTTGGGATGAGCATGACAGATGCTGAACCATTTCCAGTATTCACTGTGATAAAGATCTTTGACCAAAATCTGTTCAGAAGAGTTGCACAGAGTTATGAGTAGTTTTCACATTTCTCGACAAACTGCCCCTCAAAAACAAGTTCCCTTTAAAAGGAGGGTGTGGAAGTTCAGTGTGTTCACACTTTTGCGGGGGGGTTCCTTTTATCTATTTACAACTTGCTATTAATTTTTCAAATAAAGGATCCTTTATGCAAAACCCTCACAAAGATCTCATTAACATAATGTGTCCTTTTATTTTGTTTCGCATTTTTCAGGGAAGCTTCAACCTGAGAAGCTTTACAGAGTTAAATAATAAATAACAGAGGGAGAGATAAAAATGAAGCGTAAGCAAGGGAGAAAAGAGAGAGATTTGCACAGAGATGGAGGGTCAATGAAGCGGAGAGATACAGGAATGCTGTTCCAGATGGCAGAAGCTGCAGTGGGAAAGGCTCGGCACCAACAGTGGCAAGATTGCGTGCAGGGACAGAGAGGAATCTGATACTGCAGAGAACAAGGAGAGGCAGAGAGAAATACAAGGTCAGGGAACCAGGCTGGGTCAATTACATGGTGGATTATTAAAATAAACAACAACACAGGGCTGATTCTCTATAACCCTGCACCTTGTGCAGTCCATTTACATCACTACAAAATAGGTGTAAAATGCTAGCAAGTCAGAAAGGTAGCATTTTACACCCCCTTGGCAGATGCTTTACACAGGCAACAGACGTTGGAGTCTGAGGAGTGCAACTAGAACTTGACCCTGAAATGAACTGGGCCCAAGAAGCAAGACAAGGCAGGTGAGGTAATATCTTTATTGGACCAACTTCTGTTGGTGAGAGAGACAAGCTTTCGAGCCACACCGAGTTCTTTTCAGGTTTGGGAAATGTTCTCAGAATGTCACAGCTAAATATAAGGTGGAACAGATTCTTTAACATAAGTAGTTAACATTCATTTCAAGGTGAAGTGGCCCGTTAATATCCCTCCAATCATGGGTGAAGGGAGAAAGGGGGAAATTGTTGGTGGGTTGTAGTTTGTTGTACTAAGCCATAAATCCAATGTGTCTATTCAGTCCATGATTTTTAGTGTCTAGCAAAGAAATAAATTTAAGCTCCCAGGTTAGTCTTTTGAAGTGTATTGTGCAGGTTTCCTTTGAGGATAAGGTCTGAGAGGTCAGATATAAAGTGTTCGCTTTGTGAAAAGTGTTCACCCACGGGTGATATGGTGTTTATCATTTTCCTGTGTGAGTGTCTGGTTTCACTCACGTTGTTATTGGGACATTCAGTGCACTGGATGAGGTTCACCACACGTTGTGCTAGGCATGTGTAGTAGGACCCATAGATCTTGAAAGGCATGTTGTGAGAGTGTTGATCATTATAGCAGTGGAGATACATTGGCAGGTTTTGCATCTGTTGTTCTGGCAGGGTTTGGTGCCACTTTCAGTTGGTGTGTCCTTGTCTGCTGGAAGCTTGCATCTGATGATGAGTTTGCATTTGATGAGAGAGGTTGAGGGTGGGAGGTTGTTTGAAGGCCAAAAGATGGGGTTCAGGAAAGATTTCTTTCAGGATGGGGTTTCCATCGCATATGAGTTGTAGTTGTTTGATGTTACCCCACAGATCACCACACCTACATTTAAAGATCCAGTAACCACCCCAAAAAATCTGTTATCTACAGCCAGGTACTCAGATACCACAGAATATGCTCTGAGGAGAAAGGGATATACGCCTTAAAAAACACTCTCAACTGCTTCACCAAACAAGTCAACTCCACTGCTTATGCTATACAATCTGTTCCACCTTATATTTAGCTGTGACACTCTGAGTATGTTTCCCAGACATGAAGAAGAGCTCAATGTAAACTTGAAAGTTTGTCTCTCTCACCAACAGAAGTCAGTCCAATAAAACACATTACCTCACCCACCTTGTCTCTCTAATATCCTGGGACTGACATGCCTACAACAACACTGCTTAGGGACCAAGAAGTTTGAGGGTGGGAGGTGATGTAGTCTCTTTGGCATTATGTAATGATGCTTATTGTGTCTTCAATCTCCATTTCAGCTAATCATTTTTTCAAATTTGCTCTTTGATAACAGGAACTCTGTAGTTTTGAGTAGGTGGTATTGTGGCCCTTTTGACAAGGTCACTTCCTCTCAAAAGCTGCAAATACCATGCCTATCATTCAACTGATAAAGAAATCTGCTTTTTAAACAGTTTCCCTAGGGTCATGGTAATTGTGAAAGGCTTTTCAAATGTAACCACAACAAGGCCCATTATGTGAATTAAACAAGTAATGTACTGTGTGTGAAATATGGAAACAATCCCTTTGAAACATCTGTAAAGGTCTTATTGATATAAGCTCCATTGTCAATAGCAAAAATGTAGATCACTTCATCAACTTTGTATACTGTCAGAGATATTTGAATGGAATTTGGGTTCAAACCATGCCCTTGATATCTGCGTTGAACTCCCACTGACTTCAATAGAAGTTGTGTCCCCACATCTGAGGTCAGAATTTGGTTCTTGGTATCCAGCACATACAAACACATCCATTCTGCTGCATCCTTCTCTATCATAGAAGCTGTAGTATTGAGTCTGCTCAAATACCATGGACACAATGAGTTCTTTATTGTTCCTTAAGCGTTGTTTTACAGACATTAGGAAGGTATGCTCTCCTAGCAGCTCCTTATGCATAATTTGCCATCAAGTGATAAAATCTGACATTCTTAGAGGTAAAAGGTTTAAATTTAAACATAGGAAATTAATAACTGCCATATGGTATTGGACCAGTAATCCTCTCTTTGACATTGGCTGGTGCCAGATACCTAAGAGGAAAGTGCAAGAAACCAGCACCAGTTATGGAATAACTAATACACAGGAAAAGTTTTTCCTAACTTCCATTAGTTAGAGGTTGGATTATTCCTTAAAACAATGAGTGTTTATATCCCTTCCAAAACCTTGCTTATTTGGGGGGCTGGAGGGGCCTTGATCCTGCAACATTCAACTCAATTGGAATTTTTCCATTGACTTGAATGGGAGCAGGATCCAAGCCCTTAATCTTTTGTGATATAACTTGGAATATTCTTGTGTGCATATAAATGTTGAATACTCTTTTGATTAAAATGGATGGCCATACAAAAAAGGGGAAAACATTTATATAAAAAAGAGAAGAATTTTGAAAACATTGATAGCCATACCAATTAAATGTATTTAAACACCCAGAAAGTCTTTATTTATCATTATGAGGTTTGAAAAGACGGATTTATCTAGTATTTCTAATATGTCCACTCGAGAGAATATAATTAAACCCCAACACCTAAGATTGGCTAGAGCTTACTCTCCATTTTAAATGTTTCTTTCAGGCTAATTGACAACTGGAGTAGCATGTTTAAGCCTAAAACTTTTGGCCCATTTTGTGATTTCACTTTTGCTCTTTAAAGAAAACATGGAGAGAAACTCTAGTTACAGATAGTTCATGGTACAACTAACTTAAAGCACTCACATGAGTTTCTGCCGTTGATTACTATGTTAAAAAAATAATGGTGAGTTTTTAGATAATAACAAAAGAAAGGTGTTTCATGTTATGTTTTTAAATTGTGGTCCAATATAGGCTTGAGATATGAGCATAGTTGACTATATATATATACAGTGAGGGAAAATATACAAAATATCAAGCCAAAAGCTTTTGAATGAAAATGACTAAAATTAGGCATCTAAATAAGGGTCAGATTTTCAAGGCTCCCACAGTTCTCATTGACTTCAGTTTGGCCCAAATAGTCGTCAAACAATTTTCTTTTAAAAATACATAGTAAATAGAGCCAACTTTTCACTTGCAGTTAGAGAAGTTGCCTGGGGAACAATTCAGCACAAAATTTGACCAAAAACATCTAATATGTACCACCATCATATCTTGCCTTAATTCCTTTTTCCACTATAATTTAACTAATTTCATTTGGTGTTAGTAATCTTGAGATAACATCTTCGTACATATGAATATATAGCTTCATTGCCTACAATTGATTTGTTGTAAGCTGTTTTTTGCTAACAGTTTTTTCTTTCTTGCCCTGAGTGGAAGCTATTTGAACAAAGGATATTTATGCCTCTAAATTCATAACTATTAATGTTATGCCTATAATATTATCTTGTGGGAAAAATGCATTTACCTTACTTTAAAATATGATGCAAAATCTAATCTTGCTTGTACTCTAGTTTTGAAGATGACTTTATCATTATCCAGGGGGTTCTGCTGCTGGCTGCAGACACTGTTTAAATGCCTTTTTCTCTACAGAGAGTGTCTCTCCAACACTGTCTAATAGCTCACTCTGCTGATGGCACAGAGTAGCACTTCACTTTGTTCAAACCATTTCATCTTTGTACTTTTCTGTAAGCTCTTTAATTTCTTTCAGAAAACCATACTAGGGATGAGTAGATCAATTCTGATAAAATAAAAACTAACTTCAACTTTCACTCAGATTTTAAAGGGAACTTTTTGTTGGTTGGTTGGTTTTACGTTTAACACTATTTTTCCCAGGTACATTTTATTTCATGCAGGTCACACCTTCTTGATTTTGTCAGTAGAAGGCTGGAAAGTGATCTGTTCCAGGATAATTTTGCACATTCAAGAGGTTCAGACAGTTCAGATTAGTATCTGCACTTTATCTGATATGAATTGAACTTACAGAGGTTCTTCTTTCACTATATACTACTTGCTGAAAAAAAATAATTTTTACTCATGCAAAACCCCACATCAGAGTATATTCTAGACCCACACCACATTCATCAAAATTTAGGTACTGTATCCAACTGGCAAAGGTAATGTATCATACCGTGCACAAATATATACCCACCAAGAGCTATTGAGGCAAAGGATTGAACTATCTTTTCAGGCCTAATTCCACTGTCCTTTCTCTCCGAATTCATTGAGAGCTTCACTTCTGCAGCCGGTTCAAGATTAGGGTTTTAGTGTGGATTCGTGTAATCTACTATAAGATTAATTGGAAAAAAATCCATGCAACCAAAGATTGTTACATTATACCTCTTTCTTTTAAGTGCATGAGACAGTCAGCCCAGAACCTGGCTATATACAGAGAAAGGAGCAGATATGAGGTCTCCGGAAAATCTGATTAGTGCACCTGATATCCACTTTTTATAGGTGTGCAAAGAGGGACTATTAGTCTGGACGTGGTTAGGAAATGGAATGCTTCCGAAGTAGAAAGACACTTGGATAGCTACATGTGACAGATAATACATCCACACAACTACAACACAGCATGGAGATGTACAAGGGCATAGAGAGCTGCAATAGGGCAGGGAGGGATCAGTTGGTGATTATGGGAATCTAGGCACCATCCACAAAGAAGGAAAGTGGAATATTCTGAGTCACTGGTATAGCAAAAGCATATTACAGAACATAGCTACAGCATGCAACCACCTGTGCCTTGTTGTGACCTTTCACATGTCATAGTTCTGCCAATATACTGAAAAGCACAGAATAACACAGACCCATTTTCATCATAGTCATGGACCTCATCAGGTGTTAGCGATGGACTTCTTTTCCCTCTACAGATCGCCAGGATGGAACTGAATCATAGTTTTAGATGCTTCTGTAAGCTGCTGTATGGTCTGTCTTGTGAGCACTATACTAGGACAGAGGAGACCTTGGTTCAATTCCCAATTCTGCAACAGACTTACCATATGACCTTAGGCAAGTTGTTTAATCTCTGTTCCCCTTTTGTTAAAGTGAGGATACTTCCCTAACTCATACAGGTGTGGTGAGGATAAACTCAGTGATTGAGTAGTTTTCAGATAGGCAATGATAGGAGGGCCACAGAAATAGCCAGAAAGACCTGGGGATCTGCAGCCACCCAGAGCTAGTAGTACTGTCAATGGTAACCAGGGTTGCTTTTTCTCTGATATTATATACATCTTCTATAGGGCAACACAGGCAGACCCGTGTATATTTCTTGGAGCATTCCTTCTTTCCCCCAAGGTCCTTTCTCTGTTCACTGCATCATGTGTATTCCCATGGCTGATCTGTTGTTTCCAATGTCCACTCTTTTTGTGCTATATTACATCCATTTCATTTGATATTGTACCTTTCCCTTTGACATCCACTCGTACCTAGAGCATCCACCTTTTATTACATTTTACATGTAAATAACTTGGCACTATGCATACATAGTAATGTAAGTAGTAATATTCAGTCTTATTTCTGTGCAACTAGGGGTCTTAACGTCTGATTAGGGAATGAAAAAAAAAATTAACTTTACAGCATTTCCTCTAAATGGCCTGAAATTGAGTGGAAGAAACAGCCCTATTTGCAGTATTGATGTTGTTTGAGGGTGTCTTATAATTATTACTTTGCGCTGATTTCAGTAGCTGTACTTTGTTTCTGTATTTTAATCAATATAAAAAAGGAACAGATGGATCAAAATACCTTTCCTTAAGTAACAATCACAATTACTATGCTTCGTTGTACTGAGACTTCTCTTCCCTCCTTCATTCCCCTTTTAGCAGTGAATTTGGGTCTCAAACTCATACAAATTTGTTTGGTCCATTTGGAATTCATGTGACATTTTACATGAAAAAAGTGTGAAATGCTGCTTTCTCAGCTGCTGTTGCCATATAAATTATTCATCGTTGAGATTTATCAGACAGCTTTTACTTGTAGATAAGAAGTCACCTCCCGGTTGCTGTACACATCACACAGCCTTAACAATCAAAAATGGTTTAAAGCCGGCTGAAAAAAGGGGGTGATCTGAACATATACGCATTGTGTTCAGCGTACTAAAGAAAAACACCGAGGCACCAGACCTGCTTGAGTTGATGATGATGTTTATGATCATGGGTTATTTGGTGTGCAATGAAACACTGTAGTGGTGGGGGAGAGGATGTAGAATTTCCAATGGGGACAAAGAAAGGTATGGATTTAATGCAGAAATTACTAGGGGAAATTCCATGGATCTGTGTTCTGCAGGTCAGACTACATGAACATAATTGTCCCTTCTGGTCTTAATATCTATTATAAAGACACAGTATTGGTCAGTAGGGAAAACCAAAGTATGTAACCACTCACAACAACTGTGATAACAGAGACCTTTATGGGATTTAAAAATATAACCATTTTGTTTTATCTGGTAAAGCATTTTCAGAAGTTTTTTTTGTCATGTTTTTTTTTTGTTGACATTACTACGAAATAAAACTCTGAGCTTGCAAACGGAATCACACCTGCAAGAGTGGACTCTATGGACTTGAGTGTGACTCTATACAAGAGTAAGTGTCCGTGCTTGGAGATCCTTTGCAAGAGCGGTGCCTGAGCTGTGACTGGAAGGATCTTTGCTTCCTCATCTGCCAATTTTTAAAGGAAGTTTTATTATCCTCTTCTATTCGCTCCATAACCCAGATATAGCAATATTATCTACTGATGTCTAATTTCTCTCCCAGGACCAGTAGCTCCAGCAAAAGGTAGACCAACAGACCTCTTAATGTGGATGAATGGCAACTGTGGGATATGGCTTAGCCTCAACAAGATGGAAGTGAGGCTAGTTGATTAAATATGCATTTAGAGGAACAAGTGGAGGAAGTATCTGCACCACTTACAGTATGAAGGATGTATGCCTGTCATTCAGTTTAAACGGAATGGTGTGACGAGGTGTATAAATAACACTAAAATGGTTCACAACCCCATGTTCTTAAATGGATCCATTATGACTCTGAGGTAGCAGCAGCAGTTCATAGTACCTCTCATCTATGGCTGCAGCCATTGCAAGTATGGCGCTTGCAATGGCCATCCATGCTTTTGCCAACTTGCATAGAAAGTTCTGACTGAAGGCAGTCCTGAAAACCACTCCTCATTCGAGTGGGCCGCAGGGAGCACGTAACACGTGTATTCTCACTTCTGCAGTCTCCATCCTTTTGCTTCTAGGTGAAGTGTCTGTGCAAAGGCATTTTCTTGTGAAATTATGTCCACAAAAAATTACATTCCATTTGCACAGATTTTTCTGACCTTAGCTTTTCATATTTTTGTAAATTTGGGAACAATGGAATTTTTTTATATCAAATCTCAAAATCATGAAAAGCTACTTTTTAACCTGATATACTATGCAACTACATAGGCCAGTAGCACCCAAACTTTTCAGGGTCATGCCCCCACTTACCCTTGTTTGCCCCCACCCCTAGAGCCTGGGCCGGGAGCGGGGGTGTGGCTTCCATGTTGGAGGGGGGTGCAGACAGGTGTAAGGGGGACAAGGCTGGGGCCACAGCTGGGGGTGGGGTTGGGAGTGGGGGTCGGGGTGAGGGTGGGAGTGGAGCCACAGCTGGGCCATGGTGTCGGCCAGCAGCCGGGCCCATGGCTGGATGCGGAGCCACAGCCGGGCTGAGGCTGGGGACAAGGCCAGGCTCAGGGCCGGGAGTGGGGCCATGGCTGGGGCCAGAACGGAACTGGGGGTGGGGTGGAGGTGGTTGGTATTTCCTTCCCACCCCCCATGGGGGCTGTCCCAGGCCTGCACCCCCTTAGGGGGGCGTGCCCCACAGTTTGGGGACCTCTGACCTAGGCCCACTCACTGCCTTCCCCCTAAACAGCCCTACAAACCATCCTTTACTGAGAATTCTTATTCTCCCCCATCTGCTGTTGTCCTCGTCAGAGGAGGATTGGTGAGCTCTTAGCTGTCTAGTGTCCCTGTGGAGAACAGCCCTGCTGCCTTCTCCTACTTCTTTGGGAGGCATATGCCCTCCTTGTTTTTAAAGTCGGTCTTGAGAGGCAGTATGACCTAGTAGATAACACACTGAGTAAAGCGCTGTGAGATCTACTCATGACAAATGTGTGACACTCTGTATCTCGGGGGAACACCCTACATCCCCATGTTCATCCTTATAATATGATTGTGGGGTATCCGATGCAAAGTTTGTCATGTTGGGTGTCTTTGGAAGGCTCATGACGCAATAAGCATTGTTGTTATAGTAATGTTATAGGTTGTAAGATGCACTGAGCATTGTTGTTATAGTAATGTTATAGGTTGTAATTTCATGTATATAGTTATGAGGCTGAAAACATGTCCTCGTGGCTTAAAACAAGCCCAGGCAAAACTCTCTAGGAACAGAGGGGCAGGTCATACCTCATAGGGCATATATGGGACAAACCCCTCTCAGCCTCACAGGAACAAAGGACACTGGCCCAGGCAGCAACAAACGATCTGTTGGACTCTCGAGTGAATCACCCCCCTTCCCTTGGTCAGTCAGGGACTACGATGAGGTAATGCCAAGAGGGAAGAAAGAACATGATAAAAGGGAGAGACGTTTGCCATGCTTTTCCTCTCTCTTCCACATCCATCTACAGACACCACTACCAAGTGACTGAAGTGCTGAGCAAAGGGGAGAGCCTGGCTGAAGGGCAACCAGCCAGCCTGTGGTGAGAAGCATCTAAGTTTGTAAGGGCACTGAAAATGTTAAGATCAGCTTAGAATGCATTTTGCTTTTATTTCATTTGACCAAATCCAACTTTTGTGCTTTGACTTATAATCACTTAAAATCTATCTTTTGTAGTTAATAAATTTGTTTGTTTATTCTACCTGAAGCAGTGTGTTTTGGTTTGAAGCATGTGAGAGACTCCCCTGGGATAACAAGCCTGGTACATATCAATTTCTTTGTTAAATTGATGAACTCATATAAGCTTGCAGCGTCCAGTGGGTATAACTGGACACTGTAAGACAGAGGTTCCTAGGGTTGTGTCTGGGACCAGAGATATTGGCTAGTGTCATTCAGTTGCACAATCCAAGCAGCTTACATGCTAGAGACTGTGCATGAACAGCCCAGGAGTGGAGGTTCTCACAGCAGAGCAGGGTAAGGCTGGCTCCCAGAGTCAAGGATTGGAGTGACCTAGCAGATCATCGGTCCAGATAACACAAGGGGAACGTCACAAAGTGCAATGTAAAAGCTAGGTAGTATTTGTATAAATAGAAAATGGCTTTGGCTATCCTTCTCAGCAGATGGGACAAAGTCAGAGAATTTGGGGGCACTGATGAATGTGATTTCAGCCATGTGATATACCCAACCAACCCATCTCAGTACTTGAAAATGTATGACGAAAACATCCACTGGAGTTTTTGCTGATATCCAGGAAGTGAAAACAACTTTGCCACCAACTTGGACACAATTTTCATGAATGCAAACAATTGCATTTTCACATAGTTTTTGCAGCCTCTAAAAAGACTCAAATTTTGAGCATATTAATTTTCCTAATGAATATTTTGCACAGCTGAAGTGATCATTGTAAAGCCCTGATCTGATCTGGGATTTGGTTACCCAAGAAACATCTTTGCACTTTATACCCCATTATGCAACTGCAATCAGCAAGAATTCTGTGTCTGCTCATAGAACTTCACTATGCAGGGAACGGAGCAGGATTTTTCCCATTAGAAGAACCCCACCTTGTGACCTTACCCCTGTAGGAGTAGAATTTGATAGCTTTCAGGGCATGATGCTAGGTGCATTTATTTGCTTTTGGTTTTTGTTGACTGTGTGGTTACTTTTCTTCCACATCTTGTTTTTCAGTTTTCTGCTATTTTATTCAATGCAATTTGTTTTTAATTTTTTAATAGCACTTAGTAGCTAAAGTCTTGTATTTCACTAAATAAATAAATCCCACTTAAATGCCAGCAGATCTGCAAGAATACTGTATTTCAAATGCCCATGCAAAAGAGATTTAAGATCATCACACCGACCACTTTAGAGGTAATTAAGTAGACCTGTACTGATGGCTACTGAGTGTCTTTATGTTCAGAGAAACTTGCTCTTGCCCAAACTTATTCTGCATTATTAGTTTTTAGTTACAAACATGGATGAATTCAAGGACCTAACCTAAAAGAACTCTCCATCTAAAGCCTTGATCCTGCTAGCTGCTCCTGATGGGTAAACCTTGCAGAACCACATTGACTTTAATGGGATTCTGCATGGCCATAAAGGTCTGTCTGAGCTGAGCAGCTTCCAAGATGGGACTTTACAGGAGTAGAAAGGGTCAAATTCATCTCTGACAACAGTAAGAACAACTGGCCCACTTATACCTCTACTAAATTTGGCCAAGCCCCACATGGTGAGGTCTAGACATTTATTATAGGCAGAGCTGGTAGCAATGCTTACAACGTTGTTAAGGTTGCCTAACATTTCCTTTTCTATAACTTTGCAAAACTGTAATTGTTTGGTCTGAAACTTTCCAGGCCAGGTGTCTGTTTTAGGCTTTTTTTTTTTTTAATCTCCCCACTCCACCCTGAAATAAAAACAGCTAAAATGGCTCAGCCATTTCTGAGAATGAGTTTAGAGTAAAATCTGTTGTTTTGCCTGTGCAAAAGAATTGAAAAGCTCTAACATCTCTATGCTTTGAAGCAGAGACTTAAATTTGGCAGGGGAGTTGCTAAGCATCCACTAATTTTTTTCCATGGGTTCTCAGCCCTGGAGCCTGGAGCCCCGGCACCTATGTGAGAAGGTGGGGGAGAATGGGTGAGGAACACAGAAGGGACTAGAGCCACTGGGGAGGGAATAGGAATGAAGGGCCACAGAATAGGAACAGACAGAGGAAACAAGCAGGGAAGTGGAGATAAGAGCCTCAGGGGTACAGAGACAGGAGCATGAGATGGATAGCAGCAGAACTGAGACAGGAGCTGGGGAGGCAAGTAATGGGGTAGATAGGGGTTTGGATGTATGGGAGCAGTAGGGCACAGAGAGAGGGAGATCATAGGCTGGATGGGAGCAGAAGGGGACAAAGACAGGAGCCAGTGGGGGAGGTGATGAGATGAAGAGGACAGAGACAGGAGCAGGGATAAGGAGGAGGTGATGGGGCAAATAAGAGCAAAAGGAAGCAGGGGCAGCACTTTCTATAACAACTGGTGCACACTCCCCTCCAGAACCTGGAATTTAACCTGGATTCTGACATCTTGATATTCCTCTGCTGTCAGCTAATATGTGGGAAACCCACTGGCAAAATGTGTGTCTCATCCCCCTCTAGTGGCTGCTCCATATAGAAGATAACATCCTACTACCGGTTACTCTGCGAGCTCAAGTGATAGATGTCTGTGCAGTGGATCTAAAGGGCCAAACCCTGCAGATAACCCATATGGGGGTGTAATATGGTTTCACATGTTGGAATTTCTGTGGGGTTTTTTTTAGTTTTCTCTTTAAAAGCACTTAAAAAATTACATACTGAAGATACATTGAAAGTACGTCAACACTGAAACTCAAGTATTCAGATGTTAGGAAATGCCAGTTGTTTGCCTGTGCACCCATATTTTGGCCCGCTTGTGAGTATGCATTAAGATACAGGCTTTAATTGCATGGTCACATACTTTTATTATCACAGGACTGTTGCTTCATTCTGTGCTCCAGATGAACAGTGGTCAGGGTTGTGTACTGAAAGAGAGTTTTCTGTAAGTTCCCTACCTCATCTGTTGCATAAATTGGGAGGTGCATGGTGAATGAGGATTTCAGGAAGAGAAGTGATGGTCTCCAGGTTAAAAATGAATGCTGCACTGGAGAATTGGATTGTGTCCCTGCTTCACCCAGAAAGTTCTTATATGTTGCTTGACAAGTCACTTAAACCAAAGTTTTCACAGCTGGCCACTAACTGTGTTCCCATTTTCTGGTTGCCTAACTTTAGACACCAGGAATCAGATTTACCGAAGTGCCAGGAACTCACAACTGTGACAGAAGCCAATGAAAACTATGCTTGAACAGATAGTATACTATAAAAATGACTGAAAAATTAGGCTCAAAGTGTTTCTTACTGGTCCTCAGGCAGTGGCAGATTAGCAATTGGGCCAACAGGGCCCTGGCCAATAGGGGACTCTGGAAAAATGGGCACCCCGCGCCCCAACCTGCTCCACTCGCCCACCCAATGCTCCTGCTGTGGAGCGGAGTCAGGGTGCGGGGGCTTTCCTCGCTCCCTGGCAGGAGCGCCGATCGGGCGGAGCGGGGACAGCCCCTATGCCCCAACCCCACTCCCCAGCAGGAATGCCAGGCAGGAGCTCGGAGGACTGTGGGCAGAAGGGGTGGGGAGGGGCCCCCACTTGCTCTGGCCCAGGGCTCCACAAACCGTAATCCGCCTCAGGTCCCCATCTGGAAAATGAGATAACGCCACCTTGCCTCACAGGATGTTGTGAAGATAAATTCGTTAATGTTTGTGAAACACTCAGAGGCTATAGCGATTAGCACCATAGAAAATGCCATGAGGAAATTAGTAATTCTGTATTTAGAGTAAGGTTTAGATGATAGGCCTTATTTACTGCACATCAACCCATTAAGTGGTCACATCCAACCTGTGCACTGAATGAGGCAGGGCTCCTGTGGGAAAAGAATAGTTTGTGATCATGTAATTAAAGACAGTGTCATAATGCATACACTCAAGGGAGACTAATTAAGCTTCACCATGCAACCTAAATTTTGCATTTTCTAACTATAGAAAGTCAAGTATTCAAAAATCTTAATATTTTTGTAATTTTGTATACAATTATGTATAGGCTGTAGGTGAAACCATTAAGCAGGGAGGTGAAGGAGATTTTTGTTGTTTTAAAATTAAATATCTATTAAAGGCCGGTTTGGTTATCCATGAAATGCCTCATGGAAAAAGTATAGTCATTTGCAGAATACACTCTGGTAGTTTATAATAGTTAGGCAAAATGGCAGTTGCAAGATGATACAGGTCTTAGATTTTAATAAATATTTTAAGGCATTGCATCCATCTCAGCTCTTAACCTTTGATCAGTCATGGAAAATAGAATGTTCAGGGACAGGGAAGGGGCAGCAAAGCTTGAATGTTATAATAGGTAAATACATCATCCTGGCTGTGTTTCAGTCTCTGAGTTATTACTCCAAAGGCTTACCATATCACCCTCTCCTCTCAGTGCATCATACATTTAGAAACAGTGTCCTGCATGAGTGGTGGCCCTTTGTGTTAGTTTCTTAATGCTAAAGTGGAGACCAAAATGGAAGCACCGGATCACCAATCATCACTAGATGCCCACATGAGAGCAGGAAAATAAAACTGATTGTCACTGAAATCTCCTTAACTGGACTATCTTAGGCCTTGTCTACACTACAGCGGAAATTCAATCTAAGCTACGCAATTTGAGTTGCGTTAATCATAGAATCATAGAATATCAGTGTTGGAAGGGACCTCAGGAGGTCATCTAGTCCAACCTCCTGCTCAAAGCAGGACCAATCCCCAACTAAATCATCCCAGCCAGGGCTTTGTCAAGCCTGACCTGAAAAACCTCTAAGGACGGAGATTTCACCACCTCCCTAGGTAAACCATTCCAGTGCTTCACCACCCTCCTAGTGAAAATGTTTTTCCTAATATCCAACCTAAACCTCCCCAACTGCAACTTGAGACCATTGCTCCTTGTTCTGTCATCTGGTACCACTGAGAACAGTCTAGATCCATCCTCTTTGGAACCCCCTTTCAGGTAGTTGAAAGCAGCTATCAAATTCCCCCCTCATTCTTCTCTTCTGCAGACTAAACAATCCCAGTTCCCTCAGCCTCTCCTCATAAGTCATGTGCTCCAGCCCCCTAATCATTTTGTTGACCTCCGCTGGACTCTTTCCAATTTTTCCACATCCTCCTTGTAGTGTGGGGCCCAAAACTGGACACACTACTCCAGATGAGGCCTCACCAATGCCGAATAGAGGGGAATGATCACGTCCCTCGATCTGCTGGCAATGCCTCTACTTATACAGCCCAAAATGCCGTTATCCTTCTTGGCAACAAGGGCACACTGTTGACTCATATCCACCTTCTCGTCCACTCTAATGCCTAAGTCATTTTCTGCAGAACTGCTGCCTAGCCATTCGGTCCCTAGTCTGTAGCAGTGCATGGGATTCTGCACTTGTCCTTGTTGAACCTCATCAGATTTCTTTTGGCCCAATCCTCTAATTTGTCTAGGTCCCTCTGTATCCTATCCCTACCCTCCAGCATATCTACCACTCCTCCCAGTTTAGTGTCATCTGCAAACTTGCTGAGGGTGCAGTCCACGGCATCCTCCAGATCATTAATGAAGATATTGAACAAAACCGGCCCCAAGGCCCTTGGGGCACTCCGCTTGATACCGGCTGCCAACTAGACATGGAGCCATTGATCACTACCCATTGAGCCCGATGATCTAGCCAGTTTTCTATCCACCTTATAGTCCATTCATCCAGCCCATACTTCTTTAACTTGCTGGCAAGAATACTGTGGGAGACCGTATCAAAAGCTTTGCTAAAGCCAAGGAATAACATGTCCACTGCTTTCCCCTCATCCACAGAGCCAGTTATCTCATCATAGAAGGCAATTAGGTTAGTCAGGCATGATTTGCCCTTGGTGAATCCATGCTGACTATTCCTGATCACTTTTCTCTCCTCTAAGTGCATAAGAATTGATTCCTTGAGGACCTGCTCCATGATTTTTCCAGGGACTGAGGTGAGGCTGACTGGCCTGTAGTTCCCTAGATCCTCCTCCTTCCCTTTTTTAAAGATGGGCACTACATTAGCCTTTTCCCAGTGATCCGGGACCTCCCCCGATCGCCATGAGTTTTCAAAGATAATGGCCAATGGCTCTGCAATCACATCCGCCAACTCCTTTAGCACCTTTGGATGCAGCGCATCTGGCCCCATGGATTTGTACTCATCCAGCTTTTCTAAATAGTCCCGAACCACTTCTTTCTCCACAGAGGGCTGGTCACCTCCTCCACATGCTGTGATGCCCAGTGCGTCTGGGAGCTGACCTTGTTCGTAAAGACAGAGGCAAAAAAATCATTGAGTACATTAGCTTTTTCCACATCCTCTGTCACTAGGTTGCCTCCCTCATTCAGTAAGGGGCCCACCCTTTCCTTGACTTTCTTTTTGTTGCTAACATACCTGAAGAAACCCTTCTTGTTACTCTTAACATCTCTTGCTAGCTGCAACTCCAAGTGTGATTTGGCCTTCCTGATTTCACTCCTGCATGCCTGAGCAATATTTTTATACTCCTCCCTGGTAATTTGTCCAATCTTCCACTTCTTGTAAGCTTCTTTTTTGTGTTTAAGATCAGCAAGGATTTCACTGTTAAGCCAAGCTGGTCACCTGTCATATTTACTATTCTTTCTACACATCGGGATGGTTTGTTCCTGCAACCTCAGTAAGGATTCTTACTCTCCTGGACTCCTTTCCCCCTCATGTTATTCTCCCAGGGGATCCTGCCCATGAGTTCCCTGAGGGAGTCAAAGTCTGCTTTTCTGAAGTCCAGGGTCCGTATTCTGCTGCTGTGTCAGGATCCTGAACTCGACCATCTCATGGTCACTGCCTCCCAGGTTCCCATCCACTTTTGCTTCCCCTACTAATTCTTCCTTGTTTGTGAGCAGCAGGTCAAGAAGAGCTCTGCCCCTAGTTGGTGCACTTGCACCAGGAAATTGTCCCCTACACTTTCCAAAAACTTCCTGGATTGTCTGTGCACTGCTGTAATGCTCTCCCAGCAGATATTGGGGTGATTGAAGTCCCCCATGAGAACCAGGGCCTGTGATCTAGTAACTTCTGTTAGTTGCTGGAAGAAAGCCTCCTCCACCTCATCCTCCTGGTCTGGTGGTCTATAGCAGACTCCCACCACGACATCACCCTTGTTGCTCACATTTCTAAACTTAATTCAGAGACTCTCAGGTTTCTCTACAGTTTCATACCAGAGCTCTGAGCAGTCATACTGCTCTCTTACATACAGTGCAACTCCTCCACCTTTTCTGCCCTGCCTGTCCTTCCTGAACAGTTTATATCCATCCATGACAGTACTCCAGTCATGTGATTTATCCCACCAGGTCATTATTTATGACCGTACACATCAACATTCAAAAAGTTTAAGATTTATAACTGTTAAAAGTGTGTGTTTTAACAGTTATAAATCTTAAACTTTTTGAATGTTGATGCGTACAGTCATAAATAATTATGATTCCCACCCACCTCCCATAATTTCTGGCAATTATGAAACATGTAAACTGATAAAAAATGAAAAATGTTTAACCCATAATTTTGTGCAAATAGATAAAAATCTAAGAAATGCTTAAAATTAAACAGAGGAATTATCCGTTGAAATATCAAAACACAAACATCTAATTCAGCGAAGCATATTTATCTATTCTGACTTAGTCCTCAGCATTTGATATATGGAGTGATTCCTGATACTATGGATAAACTTTCTGAAAGAAAAACATGGAAGAGCATTTTTTTGCCCCTTTACCAAATACCAAACCTTGAATACAAATAACAAAATTTTTATTTTGGGATCCTATTGACAAATTCTTGGAGTGTATACAAACTTAGGTTATGTGTGTGATGGGTTGGATTACAGAAAACCCCCTTGGGAACTGCCAACTGATGAGCTGAGACTATCCCAAGCCTGTTTCCCCTGGCAGCTTGGGACTTCAGTACTCTGCCTGGTTTGAGCTAGACACGCTAGTCTGCTGCAAACCCAGACCCAGATCTGAACCACATTCTCTAAAAGCTGCAGGCTTAACTGAAAACAGCTTAAGAAGTGTTCCTGTTTCTAACACTTAGATGCCCAGCTCCCAATGGGGTCCAAACCCCAAATAAATCAGTTTTACCCTGTATAAAGCTTATACAGGGTAAACTCATAAATTATTTGCCCTCTATAACACTGATAGAGAGAGATGCACAGCTGTTCCCCCCTCTCTCCCCCCCCCAGGTATTAATACATACAGTAGGTTAATTAATAATAAAAGTGATTTTATTAAATACAAAAAGTAGGATTAAGTGGTTCCAAGTGATAACAGACAGAACAAAGTAAATTACCAAACAAAATAAAATAAAACACGCAAGTCTATGCCTAATACAGTAAGAAACTGAATACAGATGAAATCTCACCCTCAGAGATGTCCCAGTAAGCTTCTTTAGTCTGGGTCCAGCAATCATTCACATCCCCGGTTACGGTGCTTTGTTCCAGTTTCTTTCAGGTATCCTTTGGGGGTGGAGAGGCTATCTCTTGAGGCAGCTGAAGACCAAATGGAGGGGTCTCCTAGGGGCTTAAATAGACTCTTTCTTGTAGGTAGAGACCCCCTCCTCTCTCCTATGAAAAAATCCAGCTCCAAGATGGAGTTTTGGAGTCACATGGGCAAGTCATATGTCCATGCATGACTCAGTTTTTACAGGCAGCAGCCATTGCCCTCATGCTATCTTGAATGTCTCCAGGAAGACTTTTTATGTGGATTGGAGTCTTCCAAGATCCATTGTCAGTTAAGTGTTTCTTGATTGGGCTCTTAATTTGCACATTCCTTTCTCAAGAAGCTGACCAAACGCTTTACTAAGTCTACTTAAACTCAAACAGGTACACAGCCAATATTCATAACTTCAAATACAAAAATGATACATGCATACAAATAGGACGAATATGTTCAGTAGAACATAACCTTTGCAGAGATATGTTACACGGCATATGTAGCATAAAACATATTCCAGTTATGTCATATTTACATTCATAAGCATATTTTCATAAAGCATTATGGGGTGCAATGTCACAATGTGAATTTACTTAGGTGTTTTACATGTTTCTGAAAAAATAGATAAACGGATCTTGCATGTAAGCCTGTACCCTACAGTTAAGGCTTTTGTAATATAATCATCACTATGAAGTTGTATGCCTAATGACTTAATAAACATCATGTTGTATTCTCATTAATCTTTTTCCAGCATGACCTATTTGTACCATATAATCCAGGTATTACAAAATGTGGTAAAATACTATCTTACTATGAAATCAGCAGCAAGATTTACGCTAGCATTTATCCAGAATTTCTCCTTTTGTTGTGTTATTGATTTATTATCAGAATAACAAGCCTGTTTCCAAAATATTAGGCACATTCCAGTAAATGAAGCTTGAGATCAGACTAAACTATTGCTCCACACGTTGATGAGATGGGCCAGTAGAAGATTATTCGGTGAATAATCCTGTGCAGGGGTTTCCCTGGTGTAGAGCTGTACATAAGGGCTGATCGAGGATCATGGGAACCAAAGGATAAAATAGAGCAGCACTCAGGCTGCTCTAATTTACACCACGAGTTCAGGCGGATGCAGCTCCAGAATATGAGAAGCTCAACAGTGGCTTAAAGTCACCTTTGCTCCTGCCCTCTGTCCTTGTCCCAACTGCAGGAACAGCACAACTGAGAGTCAGATCCTTATAGGCCTTTTCTGTAAGGGCCCATGTCACAGCCATAAGAAAAAGTGGCATACCCACGCCCAGGCCAACTAGCATGTTTGTTGTGGAAAGTAGTGCCTAATAACTGAGAACAGGAGCATCAGCAAACTACACTCCACTGTGTGTTTCCCGGAGCCTGCCACAGTGGAATCGCTATGTGCCTCATATAATTAAAAATGAGTTTTATTGTGCTGCTTAACACCTATGGGTTTTTTTTTTTTTTCAAAATGGCAGTTTGTATTTATGGAAAGTATTGGACTGAGAACCATGGAGGCTAAAAAGTTTCCTTGCCCCTTCTCCACCATGTGCTGAAGGGACCCTGCTTGTGGTGAGGCAGTAGCCAGTCTGCCATTCCATCCCTTGGTTGTTTACTAACACAAATGCCTCTTGTTTTTATGATACAGATACCTGTCACTAGGAATTCATTTCATACAGTCCTCCAAACAGCTGTTGGTATCAGATGTATAATGGTTTTGAGACCACTAAAGTATCCAGCCCTTACGAAGAGACTGCATAGTATTTATATAAATAGAGGCAGGCTTAAATTTTCAAAAGTCAAAAGTGAACAGTGAATCAGTTTTTCGATGTTCTACTTGACACACTTTAAAGGGACCTGATTTTCAAAGGCTGATTGCTCAGTAGTTCAGAAAATCAGACCCCATTAAGGTGTTGCAGGTTAGACACACAAAATCACTGGCCACTCTACAAAATGTAAACAGGTTTTTAAAGTTGAATGAAGTATGCATATTTTCTTCATATACAAGTACAAATGCATATCTAGAGAAAGATGGATGGGACTGGAAATCATTACTGAGATTTTTATACACCCAAATGATGTGTGATGATTGTATGCTTGGAGAAAGTGGATAGATGTACACCAGATTATTAATTACTAACTAAATTAAATTTGCTATCCTTAATGTGAACTTAAAGATTCTTTTGAAGATGAGAAATTACACCATGCATAATTTGTTTTATTGTTTTATGAGGGGCTCTGATCACTAAATAACCTGGTTATCACAAAGTAGAAACTTTCTCTCTCTCAATTGAAGAAAACAAGAAAGACTACTTTCCTATAAATAATATCCGGCACTGTTAATCTGTTTCTGCCCCCTCCTGCCAATACTGCTGGGACTAGCAGTCTACCACAGTTTATCCAACTAAGCTATTATTCCTTCAGATCAATTTCTCAGATTTGAAACACAGCTCTTTTCCAATCAGCATCTGTTCTGGAGGGAAAGAGAGCCTTTTTTTAAAGGAGCTGAATTTTAAACCAGGCCATTTTTTTTCCGTAGCAAAAATCTTCTATTTAGTTAGTAGCTAACAGAGGTGGTAGAAATGTTAAATTTTTAGGTCCTTGCATCTCTGACAGGTAAAAACAGGAGATGTTGATGTGTAATCATGATTTAACTGATCCCATATTTAAGGGAGCCTGGTGCGTAATGAGTAGTAATGCATTGTTGTTAATTATTCCATTGCAAAGCTTGGATCCCCTAACAAGATAGGGGTTATTTTATTTTACTTTTTTTAGCTGAAAGCGCTCCAAACTCTCCAGCCAAGGGAGATCTTAATTGTAGCCAGGGGGAATTTAAAAGTAGAGAGCTTTATGGCAAAAAGAAATGAGCTGTGAACACTTGAGGAAAAAAGAAAAAACAATCAAGCTCTTTCACTTTACTGAGGTTTTCTTTTTCTTTTTTTTTTCTTAAGACCCAATCCTACAGCCCTTACTCCCATTTTCTTCAAAGGGAGTTTTGCCCAAATGAGGACTACAGATTTGTGCCTTTAGACTGAAGACATTTTCCCATTGACCTACAGGGGCCAGTGTTTCCCATTTGCCACACACTCTGGTAGTCTGTGTGGTTCTTGTTGATCCTCATCCTATGTTCCCGGAACTGGAATTTGGGAAGGTGTTTCCAGTGATAAGGACACTTCATCCTATTGCTCCTATAAGTCTTTCCCTATTCTGAGGTTGACTCAGCTGCCATTTCCCAAACCGAGACTCTCTAGAGGGCCCATTGGGGATTTTTACCAGTCGTGACAATCCTCATCCTCTGACTTTGAAAACAAGAATTAGGAAGTCAGAAAATGCTGCACCAGAACAGATCTACTGTGATATCCTGATTCTTGGCAATGCTCAGTGATGAATGCTTTACAAGAAAACATCAACCTACATAATACAGTTGGCCCATTGTGCAAATTTATACCAAAGGGGGGGGGACTCTTCCTGCCTCCAGATGGTAATCATTTTATGCCCAGAAGCATGTGGACGGAGAGTCCTTGTTATCTATATCCTAGAATAGGTAAATTCTTATTCATATATACCATATTGCTAATCCTGTTTTTGAATCACATTATGCTATTTCAAAAACATCCTATGGCAATGAACTTGATAAGGTTAATTATGCTTTGCAAAACACATTTCCTGTTGCAAGGTTTTTTAAATTTGTTGTCTTTTAATTTCATTGAGTGTGTTCTTGTTTTGTATTACCTGTATAAGCAAAAGGAAATGGGGCATATGAATGGCTTTCTCTATAGAGTTCCTTGCTTTTCTACATCTATCCTGGCTTCTCTTCTTTCTTTAATCCCTCAGATATAGCTTATCACTTCTCCCACAAGTCTCTAATCATTGTCATTGCCTTTCCTTATACCCTGTCAGTGTCCTTTCTAATATGAGGTGACCAAAACTGAACACAGTGTTCAAGGTGAAGATGTACCATACGTTTATATAGAGGCATTGTAATGCAATATATTTTATCCTCTTTCCTCTGATGGACTTTATATGAATTTGTATTGTCCAGGGGAAGGCTGGACAGTATAAGATGCACATTTCTGGGACTGGGAATGTGCTGGTGTCAACTTGCACTGTAATTCAAGAGTGCAGCTGGCTGCAGCACTCATACAATATAGCTGGTAGTGACTTAATTGCTGAAGGCTGTGTGTGAGCAGATCAGGAGTGGTGGCTGCAGTAGCAAAACAGTGTAAAGGGAAAGCCAGGTCAGAGGGCGGAGGTGACACAGCTGTTCATCAGTCTAGATTGTACCCTGGGTATGTTACAACCCTGATTTACAGAAATAAGATGGATGCCATCTGCATAAACAGTTCTGAAGGTTCCCATGCCAATTTGATGGCATACCCTTCAGACAAATAGCCAGAAGACTGCAAGGTGTAGATGAGACCATGTGCATTTAGGTCCTGTTTCAAGAAAGCACTTCAGCCCATGCTTTCGTCCACCCTCATTCAGCAGGACTTACAAGCATGCTTAACGTTAAGTAAATACTTAGTGCTTTCCTGAATAGAGATGCTTCTGTGAAGTGCATCTTTGTGCATGACAACCTGAAGAAATGTTATACATTCTGAGCTGATAATAGTATTGTGGCAATAGTATTTTGTGGGAATGTCGTCTTGAATGTTTTATTATACTCTTGTGCTTGACTTCTAACTCAGCTGATCAGTATATAAAGAACCAAGTCGTCATTTTTAATTCATTGGGCAAAAGTGCAGCGTCCGATGAAAGTTTCAACTTACTTTATCAGAAAAAGTTAAGGCATGTCCTGGAAATAAGCCACAAATACGGCCCAACTGTTTAGCTCAACCAAAACTGTTAGTAAAATAAGCTTGGAGGGGTGAAGCATAGAATTGTACAGGTCAACACTGGCAGCAAATGAACCCTAGCAACACTTGCAGTGTGAATTGTTTGTTTGTCATTAGGACATTCTTCACATAGTCGATGACCTCAGTGGCAATTGGTCCAAGTGGCAGTTGGAAATTGAGCTTGAAATCACCCCATCAGCAAAGCCCTTTTGTTTCAGTGCTTTTGCTCTATTACTACAAATGTTAATGTTGTGTATTCATTCTGCTTCTGCGACAAACTGATACAACATGTAGACAGACATTCTCTAACATTGTCTGTGTAATAAGTTTTTCTCTTATAAACCATATCTTGAGCTCTTCCACCCCCAAATGTGATATACAGAACCCATGTGCTGAGAATTAAGTGCAAGACCTGTTGACTCACTCACTCACTCACTTGAGTTGACTGGCAAAATGCTCACATGAATGAGTTGCTGATCTTGAACATCAGCAGGAATGCATAAACGTGCTGATGAACTGAATGGGTGGGTAGGGTAATCGGTCCCCTCCACTTTGCGGCTGCAGATTAAATCAGGACAAAAACTATTATTTTTTCAAGTAGGCAACAGGAACACTTTTACCACAGCATGAAGCTTTACTTGTCTGGCAACATCATGATATGCTAAAAGTAATACCTCCATTTACAGTAGTATCGCTGTGTAAAACAAAGGTGATGAGACTACGGCTTTGAGAATACCTGAAACCACTTGGGCAGGAATTGGGGTTATCTCTTTTCAAGAGGAATTAGAAGTCTGTTGGTCAAACTAAGAGCTGAATGAAGAGCAAACTTCTGAGGCATCTAACAATTTGAATAGGTGCCCCCAATTGCCACCCTCTTCCTGACAACAAGTCTCTTCCTGACGTCCAATAAACCCTGCTCTCCCTTTCCCTCCTACTAGTCATCCATAAGTTATCTGTTCCTTTGCTTCCTTGTGATCTTACTCTTCAGGCTTTTCCCATATAGATCCACTCAACAGATAACTTGATCCAGAACTATGTCTGCTAATTCAGTAAATGATGCTGAATTCATGTGTTAGAGATAGTTAGAGATAAATACATAATTGCACTCCGGTGCACATCCTAATGGGACTATTGGAGAAAAGGAGGATTTTACAGGTCCTTGAGGAAGGAAAAAGGCTTTTGGATGTCCTTGTAAGTTACAGTCGTGGGTGGAGCGATTCCAGTATTTTAGGGTGAAATAATTTCCTTATTCACAGGAGCCGTTCTGGGGTTAAAGGGAGCAGAATAATTCCAAGCACACACAATTGAAATTGGGTAGGGCAGCTGTACTGCTTGTTGGGGCATGTGCTGTTGCTGGTTTGGAATAGAAGAGTGTATGCACCCTGTAAATGTGTACTGCATGTATGCTCACTACCTGTGGACCTAGCCACGTCTACCAGCAGGTCTCCCTCTTGGAGCTGTACTGCACCAGCCAGCATGATAGCCAGGCTCAATCCTCCTGTCTTCAGATGGGCACAACTTCGATTGAAGTCTAGGGACGCTTTGCATGCGTAAAGGGTGTATGACCAGGTCCCTAATAAAGGACCCATAATAAAATGTGCAGCCCTTAAAGTAATGTGATTTCATTTGCAGTATGTGCTGTTTTATATTAGGGAATCCAATGTGAATAAAACAAGAAATGCTCTTGAACCTTGAGCCAAACCAGAACTGAACTCCCTGGGAGGTTCTAAAGATTTCTGATAACATTTTTCCTTTTATTATTATTTTTTGTGTACTAGAGACCGAGAGCAAAAGTGCCAAATTGCTACCACAAAGGCTTTTTCTCCTGAGGCCTGATGTTTTGCCCCCTGTGTTGTCATTTGCAGTTGTGTGAAGTGAGTGTACAAAACTCCCAAAACAAAATGGTAGCATTTCACAACCACTGTGAACACATGTGAAGCAGATGTTGTTGCATAAGGATGTGGGGGATATGGCTTATTAGTATGTCTATAAAACACTCTGAAGGAAGCCTTCCAGCCTTGGGGTAGCAGGGCTTGCACTAGTGCTCTACAATAGCTGGGTAGACAGCACTTTGAAGTTGTGGCTCAGGCTCTGAACCCCCATCCCCAGGCTCCAGAGTCCAAGCCCCAGCCTGAGCCAGAACTTAAAGCACTATCTACACAGCTATTTTTAGAGCTCTAGTGCGATCCCCACTAGCCCAAGTCTGTCAGCCCAGGTTGGGAGGCTCGCTTCCATGGGTTGTGTAGACATACCCATGGAGGTCAAAATGTTACCCTGCATATTGGAAGCAGGGATCCTGCACTGCAGGGACAGAGCATATATCTTCACTGCCGAGTTATCCTTAGTTACTCCTCTTGAGTAAGTGAACAAGTAAGAGTGGCCACATTGAGAAATAATGCTTGAGCTGGCACTGCATTCACTTGTGTATGATACTGAGACATCTGGGGGTACATCCCATGATTCTTTGTGCTGCAGAAAGCGAGCCACACTATACATTCTTTCTCAGTCTATTGTGGGAGAACATGTCTGTCCTTTCTGGACACATGAGGAAATTATGGGATGGCATTGGAGGATTAGTGGCACTTGAATGGAGCTAACCTGAGTCCGAACAGCTGAGTGGTCATGTTATCAGCTGATGAGCTGTGCTAATGTAACGCCAACAGATCCCGGTCATCAGCAGGCGGAATCAAACCTGGGACCTCTGGAGCTGAATGCATGAGCCTCTACCACATGAGCTAAAAACCAACTGGCTGTTAGCTAAGGCTGTAGAGCAGACTCATTTTATCTCTCTCTCTCGCTAAGTGGTCTCGGTACCACTAGATGGGACAGAACACCACACCCAGAAGGTGTGTGGGTTACACCAACTTGAGCTTTAGTTTATATCCCCTTATAGGCCAGCTTTGAGTTAAAAGGGACACCACACTCAAGGGGTTTTATGACAGGACTTAAGTTAGGGAAAATACTTGAGTTATAACTCGAGCTAACTTTGCAGGGACGGCAAGCCCAGAGAGTGATTTTCATGCTGCCCTGAACAGCAGGCTCTGGTTTCTGTTGTGTTAGCTATGCAGTTGTTAAATAAAATACTTTGGTTCTAATTACCACTTCCCATTGCTTTAATGAGAAGAAAAACATAGCACAGATGTGGTGCAAGGAAATGGAGAATCAAACTCAATGGTATTTCTAGCCTGAATGGACGAAGCAAATCAAAATCTCAAGAGAGATCCTGTTTCTCAAGGTATCTTCCCAATTTTTCAGACACAATATAGTTAGATAGTTGAGATAAAAATCCAGCATTTGGGTTCTGAATACGTCAGATCTCCTAAATCTGTTGGGCCACATTTTCAAATTAACTACAACCCAGCCTATACTTGACAGTACAAACCACTGTAACGTGAATTTTATTGTCTACTGAGACATGCTCTCAAATGATAGAATATAAACAAGCAAAATTCATTTGGACACAATTTGTGCTTGAAAAAGGTGTGTCAATAGGGTTTGTGTGTAAATTCTATCAATAGTGTGCAAAAATGATAGTGTGCGAAAGTTGTACAACGGTCTCTTGCATGCAACAGAGACAATAAACCACATTCTCTTGTGTAAATCAGGAACTATTCCATTAAGTCAATCAGGTTACTCTGGTGTAAAAAAGGTATAAGTGAGGTGAGAATCTGCCCCCAGGTTTTGAAAATTTGGTCCTTCACAATGTACATACTAATGTTGATAGTCCACAGCAAGCAAATATATCTATGTAACTTAATATACTACAAGCTGGAGCTCTTCCTACTGTATTCACACACAATAAGCAGTGCTGGAAAGTCAGAAAGTCTGTTATCTAGGAAGTGAAGGAATGCTGAACTTTATTTAAAATGAACTTCTTAAGAATTGGTTTTGGGATAACAAACAATTACTGCACATGTTAAAAAACACCTGCCCTGCACTTGCTTAGAAGGGTATTCACATGGGTGAAGATTGTCATCCTTACTGTGCAAGTATTTCTCTGTGCACTTAGCAGCTGACACAAATGGGGTAGGGAGATAAAATTTAATGTACTTTAGAACATTTACATCTTTGGATGTTATAAAATAGACTTTGTTTTCAGTAACCTTCACTATTACTTACATGTACTTTCCTACCCAGTGTTTTAAAAACCCTAAGGCTACCCAATAACATTGTGTAATGTTCTTCACTTCAGTCAATGAACTTTAACAGAAACCTATGCATTTTAACTGAATTTTTGTTTATCTCAAGCAGCACACTTTAATGAAATCAATACATTCTTGCTGAAAGCCACATGAATCCATTGGAAAGAAGACATTGTTACTGAAACCAATATACAGTGTTATAATGTCTGTATGTTTTAGTGAAAGCATGGCTATACATTTTAACTGAAACCAATATGTTTTTCCAGGGCTGATAGCAAAGAAACCTGATTTCATAGTGAAACCAATGCATTCTTACAGAAACTATTATTCCATATTCCTGAGCTCACCTTGTACAACTAAATGAAAACTATGTTTTATTTTTGCTGAAGAATTTACATACTTACAAAATTATCGTAAAACAGAGAGTTTTGTAAAGTATATATTTTATGATGAAGATAAAATAAGAAGTAGATCATAAGTGATTCTCGGGTAGACCCATTAGCTAGGTTTTATGTTTTATTTAGGACTGCAACAAATATGCACTTTGTCAAAGGGTAATGATAGAAATAGGAGTTTACTTTCATTCCAAATCAACATTCACTTCATCATCTTTCTACTTTATGTGCAAACTGACCTAAAATAAGTTGCATTATGGCTGATTTACTCTTCAGAGGAGAACAGAACAGAACAGTGCTTAATGACTTTATTGTAGACTAGATGTGATTTATTATGCAAGATTTTTTTTTGTAAGAATTGTTTTCAGTACATCATTTCTGCTATTTTATCATGACATTTTGATTAAACGTGCTGATCTGCATTACTTAAAAATATTTTGAGTTGTCTGGTTCATGTAGCTAATGATTTGTGATCCTTCTAAGTGTTTTAATCGATGCAATTAATGTGAATGAGAAGGCTCTGTCTGAATTTCATCAGATCTACAGAAAGGTGTAATCCCTTTTTAGTTTAGACAGAGCATTGCTTTGCATTACAGCAGCATACAGCAATGTGTCAGGCAATATAATACATTACAACTAGCAATGGGGTGACATTCTAACAAACTCTTGGGGAAACAGGACTCATTTCAGTGTTATTGAAATGCATGTGATGCAACACAAACTCACAGGTCCGTTGAGCAAGGAGGCACAATCTTTTACATTGTCACTCTTTTGACCATAGCCACTTTTAAACATATTATTACATGTGGAATGAATGATCTGTTTATTTTCTACTGAACAGCCAAAGGTACAGGAGCATGGAAAACGAAGTTGTCACAGGAATTTTAGTTTTGTATGCTAAAAGACAGGTTTATAAACAGCAATTAAATATGTGCTAGCAATTCAGATCCCAAATCTGATCATTTGTGAATCATACCTTAGGAAAAGTGTTCTAATTCAGGCCCTGTTCCAATTCCCATTGAGGATCCACTGAAAGACTTCCATGGTAATTAGACCAGGACCTTAATTTTTTCCCTTGGGGTGTCTCTTTGAAAGAGGAAACATTGGGAATCTTTCCATTTCAATGGCCATTTTTGAAGACCCACATCTATGGGGATCCTTAATCAGACTAGTAAATCAGCCTTGAGGACCACAAAACTCTCCCCATAGCCTGAGCATGATGCTGTGTATTCATATGGAGGTCCTCCAGGCTCCATGATTGAGGAAAATATGTCAGGAATTTGAGTTCTGGTCTCCCACGTGGTGATGCAGAACACTATTACCAAGCCAGGTTGTAAAAAAATGTTGACCTAGTTATAAATCTTATCAAAAGAAAATAGGCATTTTGTCTCCCAAAATATGTCTTTTCATTTATTTAAAAAAAATCTTTTCCGACTAATGGAATTTGTGAAATAATGAATAAAATGTAAATGCAATGGAAAGGTGGAAGGAAAACTACAACTTTCAGGAAAATCTATAGTCCAATTGAAATGATTAGCATAGAAAAGGGTTGTCTGTATTCCTAATGCAGCCATTCTGAGAATGGTTTTCTTCGTGTACAATGAGTTGCCTTGGAGGTAACTGATCCAGTTCCAGAAAGCATAATGATTGGTTTCCAAGAAATCTAAAAGACAAAGTGTAACAAGACCACGCACTACACTAGTATCAGATTTTACCTCTCCTCATTATTTAGACCCCTCTAGCAATTTCCCCTTAACAAATGCAACCTAATGTGCCGTACTGAATTCCTTCTTATTAACGTTTTGTTCTTTCCAATGAATCTGGCCCACTTGTCTGGATGCTGACTTTATCACAGCTATTTGTAACTGCTGTTCTCTCTGCCATATCATTTCTGGCAGATTTGAAAGGTTAATCATCATTCCTATTTTTAGTTTAAAATTCATGCTTTTTGTAATAATAATAATAATAATAATAATTAATAATAAAACAGTGTTTTCAGCTTTACCCACCTCTCTCATTGTTAGGAGATCTTAATTTTAAAAGAAACTGAAGTTTAGGACTTTGAGCATAATCCTAGAGTAATATACTCATATACTACACTTTGTCTCTTCATTCTTGAATAAAATAACTTGACTGGATTAAGGACTGAAAAAGCATAAGAGTAAAGCATCTATATTAAGCACATTTAGGCCCTGATTCTGAAACAGGTTCCCTTATGTCCACAAGGACTGACTAAGGGGCCATGTTAGCAGATTTCCCCTGCATGATCAAGGCTTTAATTTCATTTAAAAACACTCATGTGAACAGATTTATGAATGTTTGGGGAAAATTCATTAATGTAGGAATTAGGACATTGTGTCAAATCATAAATTTGTAATACAGCCTAAAGGAACACTGTCAACTTGAAAACTAGACATGGTTTAAAAAACAAGTTCAGAGTAGTTTCAGATACTACCCCCACACCTCAGTCCCTCTCCTATTTTTGTTTCTTTGGTTTTTATTAATTTAAAAATATTTTTCTCCTGATGATGTGTGAAATCCTACAAAAACAGGAAAACTGACTATTAAGGAGAAATAGTGAAAATCACTATACACACAGTGCTGTCAAATGCATAATATAAGCAAGCAAACAAAACAGAACCATTTCGTCTCTATTCCAGCAGCTACCAAACTTCATTGGTTCATGTACTACCACCTTAAACAATTGCTGTGAAGTGACTGGATGGAATATCAAGCTCTCGTACCATTTGAAACATTGCCTAATCCATTTCAATTAGAGTAATTGAAAATAACAATAGTAGTTTAAAAAAATTCAGATAAAAATGTGATTTCTTAGTTAATTGTATCACTTTAATAAAAATTTTGTGTACATTGTAATGCTGATGTCCACACTAAAAAAAATCGCACTTAGGCCGTGGCTACACTCGAAACTCCAAAGCACTGCCGTGGGAGCGCTCCCGTGGCAGCGCTTTGAAGTGTGAGTGTGATCGTGCGCTGCAGGTACTCCACCTCCATGAGGGGATTAGCTTACAGCGCTGGGAGCCGCGCTCCCAGCGCTGGGGCACTGTTTACACTGGCGCTTTACAGCACTGTAACTTGCAGCGCTCAGGGGTGTGTTTTTTCACACTCCTGAGCGAGAAAGTTGCAGCGCTGTAAAGCGCCAGTGTAGCCATACCCTAAGAGTGTGAGTGACTGTATTTTGGAAAGTAGTGGCTCTGACAGAGTCTTAGCCATCATGGTATATAACCAAATGAGCATAAGCTTGCAGTGTAATGCAGTGGCTAAGATCTGGTCTTCACTATGGGGAGATTGACGCTGCTGCAATCGATGCAGCAGGGGTCGATTTAATGGGTCTAAGACCTGCTAAATCGACCGCAGAGTGCATCTGATCGACCCCAGTACTCCAGTTTCCTGAGAGGATTATGGTCAGTTGACAGGAGAGCGTCTCCCGTCGATGCAGTGCAGTGAAGACACCGGGGTAAATCGACCTAAGCTACATCGACTCCAGCTACGTTATTCACATTCCTGGAATAGTGTAATATAGGTTGACTTACCCTGGTAGTGAAGACAAACCTTAAGAGAGCAAACATGCAGAATTAGGGAGCTGAGATTTACTATCATGTGCAGCATTAGAGACTTTTACTAGTTTACTAGTCCAGTTCTGGGTGTCCATGGTTTAAAAAGGATGTTGAAAGATTGGAAAGAGTTCAGAAAAAAGCTAAAAGAATGATATAAGGAATGAAAAATTTGCCTTCCAGTAAGAGACTAAAGAAGCTCAGTCTACTTTGCTTAACAAAGAAAAGAGTTAAGAGATGACTTGATTAGAGTCTATAAACTGCTAAATAAGGAGAATATTACTGATAGCATAGGGCTTTTTTAATCCAGCAAACAAAGGCATAACAAGATCCAGTGACTGGAAGCTGAAGTAGGGCTAGAAATAAGATGCAATTTTTCTTTTTCCGGGAGGAGAGAGAAACCACTGGAACAATACATCTAGGATGCGGTAGATACTGCATCACATGGAGTCTTTAAATCAAGACTACAGATGTATTTCTAACAAATTCTGCTCTAGCTCAATGAGAAGTGAAGGGCTTGATTCAAAAATTACTGGGTGAGGTTCTATGACCTGTATTATGTAGAAGGTCAGATGAGATGATGATAATGGTCCCTTCTGGTCTTCAAATATATGGAATTCCATGAAATATATTTGTTAAAGCATAAAGTCAAAGTAAACAGAGATTCAGTAAGGGGAACAGCACAGTATATCATTAAAGAAACAGCAGAATACATGGCAGAAAGCCCTCGTCAGCAAACTCGGCCATTCAGGTGGTCTACCTTGCCCTTCACAAAAGTTAAGTTAATCTTTGTTGGGCTTTTCAATATTTATATATGTTAGTTGACTTTATTTTTTAAAAAGTATAATTGCTCATCATCGGGATGGTGTTTCTGAAGTTAAGAAATAAAAAAACAAATGGGGAGAGATGCTGAAAAGTTTCTTCTAGAGACTTCATATGGTAGATCTCACTGCACATGGAAGTAGTCTGGATTTTTCTAATTGCTAATAGTGTCCTCGATTCTGCAACTACACATTTCTTTTAGCTGCACCTCAACACTAGATTTCTCTTCCTATCTTTTTCCCCACTAGACGACACCATCCTGAAGACCATTTTTCCTTAGGAGACAAAATTCATCCCTCATCAATTATTGTGCCAGCCCAGACAAAAGAGAGGAATGCCACCAATGCAATATGACCATGACACTTATGGCAAGAGCTGAATAGGCATTAACAAGACAGCCCTCCAACAGCTCCTAGCCATGTTGGATTCTTGCCGCCACTAAAAAAGAACATGCCAGGCATTTTCTTTCTCTGTGTGTGTGTGTGTTCCCTTCTAGTCCAACTAATTTCACAGCGACAAAACCCACCCCATTCTTCAATATCCACTTAACTCCTCAACCCCTTTTAGTCCCATGCCCTCAGGGCTCACCCCCATGAAGGTTGTCCTGGCTGGTGACCAAGCAGGGCAAGAGCTTTCTTCAAGTAGCAGTTCCCACACCTTAGATGGACAGTTAACATAACATAATGTGATATTGTTGCTGTTAAGTGACTTTCAATTGAGACTCATAGGCTCTAAGGCCAGAAGGGACTAACATGATCATCTAGTGTGACCTTCAGCACATTGCAGGCCACAAAACCTCACCCACCCGCTCCTGTAATAGATCCCTTACCTCTGGATGAGTAGCAGAAGTCCTCAAATAATGTTTTAATGACTTCAAGGTACAGAGAATCCACCATTTATATTAATTTAAACCTGCAAGTGACCCGTGCCCCATGTTGCAGAGGAAGGCAAACCCCCCACCCCAAGGTCACTGCCAATCAGACCCAGGGGGAAATTCCTTCCTGACCCCAAATATGATGATCAGTTAGACCCTGAGCATGTGGCCAAGACCCACCAGCCAGACACCTGGGAAAGAATTCTCTGCTGTAACTCCGAGCCCTCCTCATCTAGCGGCCCATCACTGGCCGATGGAGAAACTTGCTGTTAGCTCTTGCAGATCAGCTACATGCCATTGTAGGCAGTCTCATCATACCATCTCCTTCATGAATTTATCAAGCTCAGTCTTGAAGCCAGATAGGCTTTTTGCCCCCATTTCTCCCCTTGGAAGGCTGTTCCAGAACTTCACTCCTCTGATGGTTAGAGACTTTTGTCTAATTTCAAGCCTAAACTTGTTGATGACCAGTTTATATCCATTTGTTCTTGTGTCCACATTGGTGCTTTATTTAGTTAACTTCTCTCCCTACCTGGTATTTATCCCTCTAATGTATTTATAGAGAGCAGTCATATCTCCTCTCAGCCTTCTTTTGGTTAGGCGAAACAAGTCAAGGTCTTTGAGTCTCTTCTCATAAGATAGGTTCTCTATTCCTCTGATCATTCTAGTAGCCCTCCTCTGCACCTGTTCCAGTTTGAGTTCATCATTCTTAAACATGGGAGACCTCCACCCCATCCTCAGTGCTTAATGGTCCCACTTTTTCATTCCTTGTTTTCTTTTTACTTATATGGCTAAAGAACCTTTTACTGTTGGTTTTAATTTCCTTTGCAAGGTCCAATTCTGCTAGGCTTTTGGCAAAGACAGCAAATCCAAGACACAAGATATGTGATGCAAAATTCAAAACAGTTATCCAAAGTAAGAGGAATGGAGCTAGCTCTGGTGTAAGCAAGAGGAATAGGTGGTAGCTTCTGCCAGTAGCTTCCCACAAACAAGTTTTTCTAGTCTAGTTTGACTGGTGTTGGGTGACCCAATTTAATAGTGATGATATTAATAACACAAGATATCAGATAATCAGCCTAATTGGAATTATTTAATCAGAGATCATTAGTCAAAGATTAATACAGCACAATAAAGAATACAGAAAATAAAAACATATTTTACCAAATGCTCTGTAACTGGTGAAGCAATAGCAGCTTGTCCATTTCCACTTCCAAATTAGCTTCCAAAAATTCTCCCCTTTTATCGGGTATGAAACAAAGAAGTTCCTTTGTGGAGAAGAGAAGCTATGTTGCCATAACTGATCCCACCATGCGTTCTGTTTTTGATAACTTAATTTACCTGATACCATAAATGACGTTCCATAAATTATCTCCATTTACATGATTGATAAGCTAGAGAGATTTCTAACCTAGTCATTATTACTAAGAACATCTGTGGCAACAAGTAATTCCTAATAAATTAAAAACATTTTTCAGTGAGTCATTATTTCATAAGCCACAGAAAAACATCTGCAATAACAAATATCCCTTATCAATCACAGAACGTATTTGGATTATAAGTACCCCTTATCTAGTACACCATCTTGTTCATTACAACACATATCTGTAGAAGCAGGCATCCTTTGTTAGTAGCCTCTGTTGACATGTGGTCTCAATTTTCCACAGGGTCAGAGTAAAAGATTATACATATTCCATTACTGACTACAAACATTTCTTCATTTGGACACCCACTGTGGTTCAACCTAAGTACAAAGAACTTTTCAGTTTGATAGGTACAGAGCACTAGATTTTATTGACACAATATACTTTTGGTTCAGACACAGAAAGGAGTTTGGTTAACATATATATAAAATAAGAACTGTAGGTGCTTTAATATCTAATAACACTGGGTATATGATTATGGTTATGTTGTGTGGTTATGCGTGATTGAACTCTGGTACAGGAAACCAACACCAGATTTATATAGATTATGCAGACAACAGAGAATTGTAAGGCACTCCCAAAGGTGCCTTTGCAAACTTTGCAACGGGACAATTAGATGGTAGATGAATATAAAATAGGTAAATGTAAAAGGTAATTCCCATCAGAAGAACCACTTTAAATTTTGCATACAGTTTGTTTTAAATTAGCTACCAGCTCTCTAGTGGTGCTGGTCCAAGTTTTATAAGAAAATACATATAGTGCCATATGCCCTGGGGTCCAACATTTAAACTGTAGCACTGCAAACACCACTTTTTCCCAAAAAATTTGAGGATCAGTTCATTTAAAGAAATATACTCACATGTTGAAGCTTTACTCCAATACCAAGAATCCTTTGAAATGAACGTGTCTTCCTATCCTGGGTAATTATATGAATTGGATATTTCTTGGGACCCAATTTTGAGAGATGTTGAGTATCTGCATTTCCCATTTAACTTAAGTTGAAGTTAATATGCTCAGCTTTTCTCATAAGCAAACAAATGTTGCTGCTGTTCCAGTCAGTCTGGTTGCAGACTCAAGACAACACTGCAGTCTCCATTCCAAAGGTCACCAGAAGGGGTGAAAACTTCTCTTTTCAGAATGAAAGCCTAGATTCTGAAGAGCATAACTTGTGGGAAATTCCTGCTTCTCTGGAATTTACAGATTGTATATTGAATACATTTTTATTGTTCCAGGTTATTCATTGATTTTAAGGCCAGAAAGAATCATTATGATCAGAACACAGCACCTCACCAAACCATTTCTGAGTCAAACCCATAACTTGTATTTGAGCCACAGCATATCTGTTGGAAAGACATCTAATCTCGATTTAAAGATGTAGAGATGGAGAATCTACCACAGCCCTAGGCAAGTTGTTCCAATGAGTGATTAGTTATGGGTCTTGAAGAAATCACTTGACTCATAGCCATATGGGTGTGAGGGGACAGGGAGGCGGGAATTCCATGTCACTGGATGTCTGAGACTGATCTGATAAAATGGTATACAATCTTTTCATTGATATTGAAAACCTAGATTAAAGGCACAGTCCAACTCCCTTTAAAATCATTGGAAATATTCCTGTTGACTTGGCCCTGAGTGATTTGACGTTAGTCTGCTGTCTCTTGCTTTTTGGAGGACACTACATAATAATCTAATGGCATGGCATTGCACCCCATTTGATATATTTGCTACTCTCCGAGGTTTACAGTTTGTCCTATTGCAAGGATTAGGTCGTGTTCTTCATAACCAAGTACCTTTCCTGAAGTTCACCATTCAATTATTTGGTCTCTTTATAATGTCATCTGTGTGCATCTCAGAGTCAACAAAATTTGCAAGTTGGCAAAATCTGGTGACAAATCAATGGTTACATTTTGATTTTGGCATGCCTGACAGAATACATGAGTCTCAGTTATCACATTCTTCTTAGGCTGAATATATTGATCAAGTCTGTCCAGGGCTTTTAAAGTCTTCCCTTGGGTTTTGAAGTATATCAACAATGTCTTGCTGTTCAAGGATCCCTGATTTCTGCTTATCATTAGTGATCCTAGTGACAACTACATAGTAATCAGATCTTATTTTCCACTTCAACCAACTTCCATCAAATGTCCTTTTTCATGCCCGTATATGTTAAAGGGATCTACGTGTGGTCACTCAACTGTTCTGAACATGTTGACTATAGTTGCTATGGTTGATTATCCTTTTAGGGACTTTCTGCTGCTATCCAGCCACTGAGAACATGGAAAGCAAAGGAAAGAGAACCAGTAATCTTGTGCTTTCCAAAGAGCAGAAGTATTTTTTTGCTCTTTTACATGTGCTTGCTCTGATGCTTTGTTCTCTGCAGGATTTCATATTTTTGTCTCTGGAGAACAACCTCTGGAATGATTGAATCTGTGTTAAGTTTATGTAACCAATGCTATGTCATCATTTTAGGAATCTGATGAGGCGTAAACATGGCAGCCTAGGCCACATCCAACAAAATAGCACTATACTTTATATTTGACTTGTTTGGCTCAGCTTTACACAAAATGATCTAAGTTTACAGCAGCCATCTTATAGTTATGGCATGTGCTTAACAGTAGGATGCTGAAAGTGCAATTGATACCTTATATAAAAGTAATTGCATTCATGTTCCTGGGTGTGATAAGGTATTTGCCTGGATAATTTAATTGTATCTTTTGCAAGGTACTGTGAGGGGCTTGTGGACCACTGTCTCCTCAATGTGCTGAGAATGTCCCATTCCCATGTGAAATATATTATATGCACTTCATGTATCGGTCTGTAACTTTTTGTCATCATCACAGTCTTCAAAATGCAGTTGTGTCTGTGCTATAAAAAGTGTGGTCAAGTCCTTGTCTGACTTGTTTTACTGCTCACTTGCCAAGGCTGCAATGCATATAACTAACAAAATTGTTCCAATTCTTAACCATGCTCATTTGCCTGTGTGTTCACATCCCCTGCCTTTTGTCTGTTTGTCTTTAGCCTGTAAGCCATTCAGGGCAAAGTTTGTTACTTTTCTACATTCAGACAACACCCCGCACAACGTGGTCTAATCCCAGCTGGGGGCTTTGGGTACTACCATCATATAAATATGTTATATGGTAATAATATAGAAGTGTTCAAAACTTGTTCGGCTCCATGGCAGCCCATCTGGTGGGCTGCTGAGGAGCTTGGGTTTCCAGGGTCCACAGCCCCAGGGCAGCCAGCAAGGTGGACTTCCCCACACTCAGGGACCCCAGCGCTTCCATGGTCCACAGCACTAGGGCAACCAGCCAGGTGGAGCGTTTGAGTCAGAAACCCGCAGGCTTTCCTTTTCACCGAGAATTTCAAATTTGGGGGGAAAGGGGGTTGTTCTGAATCAGAACATAACCAAATTTTAAAATATCAAACTTCTCTGTGAAACAATCACTTTTCTCCTTGCAGCTCTAGAAATAATATTTGCTTTCTCCAAGCATTCATGAGAATAAAGTATAGTTGTTTGACTGTTCATGAAAAGCAAATACAAAGGCAGCATGACCAAAGCATAATCACTTTTAGATGTAAGTGAATACTTATAGAAAGTTTCTGTGCAGTTCACCTAGTTTCACTCTTCATTGCAACTATTCCCAACAATGGTTTCTTCACTCGGGGGTGGAAATATTATTCCAACAGCTTGAAAAAGAATAAAATAATCGGAGTTAGCAACTGGCACCTTAATAACCCTTATTTTATAAGCCCAGTCCTGCTTCCACTGAAGCTAATGGAAGTTCAGCCATTGTTTTCAATCAGAACAGGAGTGAGTGCTATCTGTGGGAGTGGTACATTTGTAATCCATTTTGAAATGTTTGTAAGTAATTGGTATATCTTTTTTCATTACTCTTACACTTAATATCCTAACAGAATATTGAAAGAAGTAAATTACTACTTCTCTTTATATATACTAACTCACCAATGAGAATTTCACAGATACTAATAGACTTAGGTTTCACTCCAGGAAAGGCATTGATTTCTGAGGCCTTCACTGGTAGTATCCTGATTCAAGTCAGTAATTATCCAATCCAAAATAACACTGCTGAAGTAGCTTGATAATGGAAGGCCTAGTTTCCTTCATTCCTTATAGTTACTATAAATAATTTTTTTTTCTGAGAACCACAAACTCCCAAATAGAAGTTCCCCATTGAAAAACTTTGTTGCCTAGACAAAGGCACAGTTGTGTTACATATAACTCTCCCAGGCTATCTCACCAAAAAGCTGGCTACTAAATGGAAGAGCTATTTAGAGATTGAAAAGTCAAAAACAAGGTGACTTCGCTCCCTCTGTTTAGTGGGGAAAAATCTCCTATGTTTGAAGGCTACAGACTTGTATCTCACTTATACACAGACCCCTTTACATTGTTCACATTAATGTAAATGAGAATCAGGTCCCTAGCTGTCAATCACAGGAGAAATTTTACATTGTAAAGGGGCCTTTGTGTACATGAGAATCAGGCCTTAAGCATATTTTTCTGCTACCTTGCCCCAAAGTCCCAGTATTTTCTAACTTTTTGTATTTCAGTTACTAGCTCTGTTCTTCCAGTCTCTGCATTCATAACAGATTTATTCCAGGCACTGAAAATGAAGAAAATACATGGGTTTGTTGGAAACTGTATTAGCTGTCTACTTCCTCAGCCATTCCATGACTCAGGGCCACTTAAATTCAGATAATTTAAAAAAGTTTCTGAGACCTATTAATTTTGTGTTGAGTGAACTTGATAGATTCAGAGCCAGAATCCATTGGTATATTTGTTGAGGAAAATGATGAACTGAGCCCTTAGTAATATCAATATCAGAACAACACCTGACTTGGAGGAAGTGAGATATGGCAATCAAGCCCCTGTGGCAATAGACCAAGTCTTTAATATCTAATTTGGGTGCATAATTGAAAAGGGAAACTTCTATTGATGCCACTTTTGTATATGCCTCTGTTCTACCTTGTCTTAGTTTATTCTGACACTTGCTGACACCTGCTTAGTTTATTCTAACACTTTGATGTATTGTATCTCTGGGAGACATGATTTTTTAGATCTAGTCCTGGTTCTGACATTGACTCCCTGTGACTTTGGGGAGGTGCCTTAGTTATTTTGCATCTGTTAAATGGTAATAATGATCATTACCCATCTCACCTGGTTTTTGTGAAGTTTAATTAGTAAATGTTTGTAAGGCACTCTGAAAATGAAAAAATGATTATAAATGTCCAGGATGTGTGAATGTGTGGGGTTTGGTGTTTTACAAATACGCTGATTGTTTTGAGTTCACAATACTATTTGAGTGTATTACTTTTATACTGTTAATTTGTATGCAGGGCCGGCTCTGGCTTTTTTGCCGCCCCAGGCAAAAAAGCCTCCCGCCGCCCCCCGACCCCTGGCGGGGAGCGCGGCAGGGTAGGGCGCCGAGCCTGGCCACGGCCCCGCTCTACCCGACCGGCCGGAGTGCCACGGGGAGGGCGGCGAGCCCAGCCGGGGCCCCGCTTTCCCCGACTGGCCGGAGCGCCGGGAGGAGGGCGGCGAGCCCGGCCGCGGGCCCGCTCTCCCCGGCCGGCCGGAGCGCCGAGAGGAGGGCGGCGAGCCCGGCCGCGGGCCCGCTCTCCCCGGCCGGCCAGAGCGCCGGGAGGAGGGCGGCGAGCCTGGACGCAGCCCCGCTCTCCCCGGCCGGCCGGGGCGCCGGGGGAGGGCGGTGAGTCCGCTGCGGCTCCGCTCTCCCTGGGTGAGCGCCGCCCCCCTCCAGGTGCCGCCCCAAGCACATGCTTGGTAGGCTGGTGCCTGGAGCCGGCCCTGAAATTAAGGATGAAACCCATCTATATCATTTCCCCAAAGCTGGGCTGTGCATGTCTGTATACCATATGATGTATATGCTGCACTTATCTTTCATTAGAATTTTTCTCCTTTAATAATCTTTGTAGTTTAATTTTATTAATTTTTGTAGGGGCCAGATCTGCCCCTACTGGTTGCTTGCAGATTCCCCAGTAAAGAGATGACTGTGAGTATGTTGCATTTCTACAAACCACCACTTCACTTGACTCTGTGAATCCTGCCCTCTGGTATGTTGTGTAGCACCCAATACCCATGATAGGGTAAAACCTGCTCGCTGAAATTTCATGTATATTTTCTGTAAAACAGCTTTCTAAATAAATATTATAATTGAACTTTTTAATTCTTCCATGATCTTCAGAAAGATTTCTGGAACAGCTGTGCATAGGCAGAGCAATGGTGACATCAAGTGGTAGTTTAGATTTATTCCCCATGACTATTTTTAGGACATTATTTGAACACAAGTTCAGAATAATTGGAATAAAGAACTTCAATCTTCCTCACTGTTTTTTCTCTGGTGGTAAAACTACCTCTCAGAACACCAGTTAAAATCACTACACCTGCATTTGGTTATTGTATTATAGAAGGGGACAGTTTTTCTCTTTGTACTTTCATCTTTAGCTGCAATGGGCGCTTTCATTCTGCATCACTCAGACAAGGCTCCCAGATGCTCACCAGCCACAAAGCTGACTACGTGTCACTGGAGGTCACCTCAAACAGGTGAAATGTGTTTGTGATCGTCACTGTCATAGGTATGTAGATATTTGATGGGGAGCCAATCAGAGTGGGCAGTGGTCTGCATGTCAGTCTTTACACCACAGACCACGAATTAGAAGGCTGGAAACTTGTCTGTCTCTTTCCTATGTTGATAGGCACTCTACATAGGTGCCGTTGTCTATAGGCCACACACTCCTTGAATTCCCTCTGCACTTTACTTTATATCCTCTGAGTGCAATGATTCTTCATAACTGGCCATAGAATTTGACCCGTTAAAACATCAAAGAGAATCAAACTATTTCCAATCTAATCAGAACTGCATGTCCCACTGAACTATTAGACTTAAAACCAGCATACGCTAGGTTCAAACATTTGCACCAATAAGAACAGTCTTTGGAATCTAACATACAGACAAATGATCACTACACGCAGTGATCATTAAAATCAAACTCCACTGCAACTGTTCTGTTCCATTCAGTTTCTTACCCAGTGGAATCTCGCTTGTTGTAAAAATGTATATAGGTGAAACGTACACATGGTATGTTCTCTTTTTTTGGTTTGTACTGCCAAGCAGTGACCTGCCTTCAATAGTACAGCACAGATTATTTGGGTTTTGGTCACTCACACCAAACAAAAATATGTGGAAGGAAAAAACTGACCTTTACCTCCCTAACAAAAAACACAATGAGCACTCCCAATGTTTATGTTTAGCTCCAAAAATGAACAATAGATCCAATTTTGCCTGGAAGGGCTGCCACAGCCCCTGTGTATTCTGCCCGTTGGCTTCTAATGTGCTGTTGATGCTGTGCAGTATTGGATTTTACACTCTCTTTTTCTCTCCACTCTGTTTATTATTAATAAAAATGTGAGATATCTCTGGTAGCCGGAAAACAGCCTAGCTGTAAATAAATGTGATTTAAGCTGATTACCGCCCAGAGGAAAGCTAGGGCCTGGTTCACAATACTTAGGATATACTCTGGGGAATGGGCAAATACAACTCCTAGCCAGCAAGGTAAATGTTCCAATCCCTATAGCCAAAGGACAGGTGAAGTCATTCCTGGGATTAGCAGGGTACTATAGGAGCTTTGTGCCTCGATTTTGCATGGTAACCACCACTGTAATGGACCTCCTAAAGAACAGGGCCCTGAGAAAGGGCCAATGAACACTAAACCTGTGCCAATCGATTTGGCACAGTCAAGCACATCCTGTGCAGTGAACCAGAGTTGCTGAGCCCAGGCTGTATGAAATAATTCAGACTACAAACTGACACCTGTGAGGTGGGACTTGGGGTGGTTTTATCACCTGTGGAGGAAGGTGGAGAACACCCCAGCCTATATCTCAGTAGGAAGCTTCTCCCAGAGGGAAAAAAACAATTCTGTGATAGAAAAAAGTGAATCTTGCAGTTAAGTGGCCATGGAGTCATTACAGTACTACTTCCTGGGAGCGCCCTTCACTCTGGTCATGAACCACCCACTCATAAATGGCTGCAGGCTATAAAAGATAACAATTCCAGATGCTCACAGTGGTGTGGAGCCCTGTTGCCATTCCCTTTTGTAGGCCTGGGACAGCACATGGAAAAACCTTTTTTCCCCTGGAATGGGCAAGTGTAGATGGCACAGTGTGTGCCCTCTGCCACACTCTCGGGGTTGGAGGAGTGGAGACAGGGTACAAGGGTACTCCTTACCCAGATCCTAAAGGGTTAATGTGGCAGCCAATTAACCTTGACCTACAAAAGCCAGGGAAATATAAAGGGCTGCCTGGGTGGTAGCAACGGGGAAACAGCTGGGTGTGTTGGGGTGTGCTGCCTTGAGGTCTGTATGTGGAAACTGAGGGATTCAGTTGTTGTTTGCGTTTTGTTACTGCTGGTTTTATTCTGTTTGGTCTCTTTATACATTCTCACAAAGGCGTCCCTGAGAAGAAGGGACCATAACTAACTGAAGGCTGTCTGACTGTTTTATTTCATGGGATGGGAAATCAGTGCACTAGCCAACACAGCCTCTCTGCCAATCCCTTCTTTGGCTTCCCCTCTTCTCCACTATTTAATTCTAGCTCCTCAGCCTAACTATAAAGGCTCATGATAACTCTACCCCAACTACATCACTGTTCTCATTTTTTTTCTGGGCACCTCCTTGATCCCCAAATTCTTCCATGCACTCTCCAAACTACCATTTTGTGTTGTTCTCCCATTCTTCCCTTCATGCCAATCCTTAACCTACAAACAGGCTTCTTCTGTCTGTATGCCAAGCACATTCTGTCCACTGCTTTATATTTTTTACATCTATTTCCTTGGTAGCTTAGATTCATAAATTTTTAAGTCCAGAAGGAATCATTGTGACCATCTAATGTGACCTCCTGTATAACACAGGCCATAAAACCTGACCCAGTCATTTCTGCATCAAGTCCATAATTTCTGTTTGCTGTATGGCATATCTTTTTAAAAGAGATCCAGACCTGAAGTAAAGACTTAAAGTGAGGGAGAATCCATGCCATCCCTACATCAGTTGTTCTAGTAGTAAAGTGCCCTCACTGTTAGACATTAGTACCTTATTTCTAGTTTGAATTTGTCTAGCTTCAGCTTCCAACTATAGGATCTTGTTACACATTTTTCTCCTAGATTTAAGAGCTGTTTACTAACAGAAAAAATTTCCCCATGTAGGTACTTGAATATGGTAATCAAGTCACCTCTAGTCTTAAACTTCTTTTGCATAATTAAATAGATTGAGCTCTTTCACGATAAGGCAGGTTTTCCAGACATCAAATCATTCTTGTCAAGCTTTCCAAATTAATGTTTCATCAGCATTGTCTAGGTCTACTTGCGTTGAGCTATTCGCATTCATATTTGCCTGAGAGAGGTTGTATGTCCTATATAGTTTCAATAAAGTGTGTGTACACTTGTAGTACTTTATAAATAATAAAAATCAACCTGGGAAAATTGGGTAACAGTAACCAAAACAACTTAGCATTAAGTTTGCTACATTAATAAAAGATGACTCTGCAAGGTTCAACAGAAGTCTTCAAAACAATGTTTATTGCATAGTTAAAAGCAGGCTGAAATGCAGAAAGTGTTGAAAAAGTGTCAATCTCATTGGCTTTAAAACTGGATGAAATATTTGGGCAATCTATGTAAAATGTAGTTCTAGTCTGCAAAATGACAGCATGCGGTTCAATTTTTAATGTCTGTCAATTACTCTTGCATATCAAATGTACACGGTTTAGAAGTAAAGAGGCTGCAGGCTGAATTCTGCCTCAGTGACACCTATGCAGCCCCCATTTTCTGCAGATTATACCCTGGATGACAGCTGTTCATCTCTGTGCCTGTCAGTGGGTTTGCACAGGTGTAACATTGGTTCTGTAACTTGAATTTAGTAAACAGGTTTGTGTGATACACAAGAGAGAAGAGAATCCAGCTCACTCTTCATTGCAAAAAAAATAATGGTATTCTTAACTCGAGTTAGCTGTTACTGTTGTTATAATTGTTTAATTCAGTAGTGCCTAAGGCCCAGCCAAGAATGGGGCCCCATTGTGCTAGGCGCTGTACAGAATAGGAGATGGTCCATGTCCCAAACAGATTATAATCCAAATTAGACAAATCAGACACAGGGTTGAGTGAAGGGGTAGAACTCACCACCAGAGCAAACAATGTGATGGCAGCAAACATTATCCTTGTGCCACAATTTTTTTGGTTGGAGGGGGTGCGGGGGAAGTGGAATACTGCTTACTTGGGAGGAGATCAGCTAAATGGGAAGGGAAGAGGACAGGGCAGGGGAGAAGACGGTATGGAATGAAGCTGAGGTGAAGAGACTAAGGGGAAGGGTGGGTTCAAACAATCAGCCCAGGGCAGAGAAAGTCGGAAAACACTCTACAGTTTTGACTGGGATGCTGAAAGGTAAAAAAGGTCCCTGCTTTGGCTGCTCCTACTGGTTGGACCCTTTGGTTGGCTCCTTTCTGAAGTTTTTCCCCAAGGCCACATGCAGGGGAGACACCACCTGAATCATAGTACCCCCAGAGCATGTGTGTTGGAGGTCTCCCTAGCATAGTCTGGGGTGGCTGGATGGAAAGGTGCCTCAACTGGGCCCCATTTTATCTCCTTTCCCCCTACTGCAGCAGTCCCTACTTTGGCTGCTTCTGTTCTTCCCAGCTGGAGTTTAACCGAAGCTCAAGCCTATATAGCATGACCATACAGCAAGTGTGAAAAATCGGGACAGGGGGTGGGGGGTAATAGGAGCCTATATAAGAAAAAGACCCAAAAATCAGGACTGTCCCTATAAAATCGGGACATCTGGTCACCCTAAGCCTATAGAGGAGGCTGGGGTTGAAGTTGAACTGCTAACCTGAGTTGCCTTTTCTTTACTGCTATTTTAACCCAAGTTAGCTAACCAGAGTTAAGAACAAACTTTTTTTCCAGTGAAGACATGCCCTAAGTTGTCCTGGCTCTTCAGGGCTAACAGGAGTAAGATGCAATATAAACTTTTTATCCACTAAACTCAGCAACTATGACTCGACATACAGTTGGGAAGCAGATCTGAAAACACTAAGGTGGTGCTTTTTTATCCTAGTACTCTTTCACAGCGGACCTGTAATTTGAGCCAATACATATTTGACATCATCCAGCAACAGTCAAAAATAAACTACCATGATTCTGTCGAACATATTGCAGCACGCTTGGTGGGGTGAAACATTCATTAGCACATGGTGGTTGCACAAATTAATTGTATATTGCTGTTACTACTAACTGTCTTTAACTCTTGCTTTAAAATGATGAATAATGTCATTGAGTCATTGTGGTGTTTAG